>NW_027551579.1:1829728-2191697 GCF_008692635.1 Crocuta crocuta | reverse complement strand
GGCCGGCAACTGAGGCTGCTGGCCCCAGAACGGTGTTTTGAGTAACAGGACATTTTATGATAGAAGTACAAAATCTCAGAAGTAGAGAGGATATTATAAACAACCTTATGGAAGTTCTTTTTCTAATTATTTTTTTAATGTTTATTTTTGAGAGAGAGAGAGGGAGGCACAAAGCATGAGTAGGGGAGGGGCAGAGAGTGAGGGAGACACAGAATCTGAAGCAGGCTCCAGGCTCTGAGCTGTCAGCACAGAGCTGGACATGGGGCTCAAACCTATGAACCGTGAGATCATGACCTGAGCCAAAGTTGGACACTTACCCGACTGAGCCACCCATGCACCTCTATGGGAGTTCTCAACCAGAACTCCACATAGAGAAATTCCAGTTTTCCTTGTAATCCTACGTATATATTTCACGCATTTTAAAAGATTATGATGACAGGTGGACAGTAAGATTTACTGGCTTACCAAAAGGGTCTACGGCTCCCAAATTTGTAAGAACATCTGAATTCAACCCTTATGGGATGCATTCCTTCAACACATATGTTTCTCTCTTAAGTGTAAGGCACTTGGACCCTGGTGAGCAAATCTTCTGGAAACATTACCATACAGTGACAGGGGACACAAGTAAACAAGACATATCACCCTTCTGGCTTCATTTTCTCCTTCTGAGAAAAAATGAAGGTCACAGAATAGACACTCTGCAAAAGGAATATTCTATGATTCCATCATCGGAGCCACAGAGAGGGTAAAAAAGGCTCAAAGTAAATAAAAATGGTTGCTACAAAATAATTAGCTTGAAAAGATTTATGATCCCTGTCCTTTCTAGTTATCGGTATTCTTATGCAACTTGAGGCAATTCAGCAACTTCTTATGCAATCAAAACACTCTGTATTTCTTATCAGAAATTCAGAGATGGGTAGGGGAGAGGTGGGGATATGCTTGTGAACCCTAGAACGCCTTATTTAAGCATCTGCCAACCATTCTTTAGATGTGGGGTTCTGTTTTGCCTAATTACTTTCAGACAACGGCAATGTTTTCACATATCTATAAAAAATCTGTATGTTTCTATAGGTGACCTAATTAAGAAAAAATTAGTCCAAAAAATCAATGTTTCCAATGCAAATAATCCAGTCCATGGATTGAAGACTTCTGTGTGTACCAGGGTGATTTTATGTCATCCTAAACCAATAAAAGTTGTTGTATATGCTTTGCTTTATTTTGTTCAGTTTGAAATAGATTCACAGTCAGCACTACCTACTTGGCCATGTTTCCCCTATTTTAAATTGTTTATTTATCTTATATTTAAGCTGCTTTGCCAAAGCCTTCTTTAAAAGAAAAAAGTAAATAGTTCCAATAGGGACACAGGGATTTTGTTTTTCCTCTTGGATATCCTGAAAAGAGGATTAAGATTTCATTCCACATGAGAATATGAAACAGCAAGGTGAAAAAAAACCATATTTGAGTGAGCAGTTTACAACCATTTCTAGAAAAAAGACCCTTTATTCCTTAGAAATCATGTGCAGAGATCCAACATTATAAAGTAGAGGAGGGCGGAGCCTGGGCTGCCTGGTGCCCAACACAGCGCCCTCTTCTGTCCATGGGGCATCGCTGCAGAGGACAGGGTGAAAATCAGTCCCTTAAAGTCAATGTTAACCCATTAGCACCCCAGCAGTTATAAGCTTTATTAGAGTACCAAATGCCCAATTTGACAGTTTAATCTCAGCTTAACCAGCTCCATTAGTGGACGAAAAATAGATCAAAGGCACTAATGACTAGAAAGTTATAAAAATCAAAGACTGGAAAAGTTTATTCTAAGTAGTTTTTTTTTTTTTTTTTTTTTAATGAATGTGTTTTCAACCAAAGTTCTCAAATTATTTACTTTTAAAGACATCAGCGACTTCACAGAATGTGAGCCTGGCTTTCCACGGTTGACCTTTATTTAAAATCAGCTGTATGACTTCTTTTACTCCTACCTTCCTGACATCCTCTTCTGGTTAAATATGTGCAGTTTCCTTAACCATTCTCCACAAGTACAAATCTCCCAAGTAAATAGTGATAGTAACTCACTAAGCAACTCTCTGGCTTAGATCAAAGCATTTAATCCTCTTAACACCCCTGTGAGCTATGTTCTTTATTATCACCATATTGCAGATGAGGAAAGCAAGGGTTTTAAGAAGTTACATGATTGGCCCAGGTTCATACTTACCAGCCCTACGCTAATAAACAAATATATATACACACAGAGCTCATTTTTAGTTATTCAGGTGCAGTATATGGATCATTCCAGCCACTGCTATTCCAAAATCCTTTAGCTCCCTTTTTATCACACTTTCTCCAGATCCTTCTAATCAACCGCAGCAAGAGTGTGAAATAATAATTAACCATCTCTATACCCTATATGCATAACCCAAACTGTAACACATTATTATTACTTTTTTCACACTCCCATTTCTCAACCCCACCCTCTGAAATAATGCCCTGTCAAAGAGAGGCCAGAACTGGCTTTTATTTGGTCTATTACTCCTTGGTCAACATGGCACTAGTTTCTCATATACCAATTTGCTTTTGTAAATGTTAAAATAGGTAATCACTACCCCCTTACTACAGCCTTCAGTGGGCACAATATAAGGTCCGCAGAATTTTGAATTCCTGATTAGATGGCATTTACATGCCATTAATAAAATAACCTAAGAACAGGTGCTGTCAGTATCATGAACACACTAAGGGCACAAGAGAACCTGTCTAAATAAACTTGGGAAGCCACACTTGCATATGGGTCATATTATTCCACTACTTAGGGAGTTATTTGTAGCTCATCAAAGAGAGATGCAGCCTTATCTCTAAGCAATTTCATTAGGGAGTTTGCAGTCTTAGGTTTACGAAGAAAGCTTCATGGACCCACCACCCAACACATGACCCCACCAGCCACACTTACCAGGTACCTCTCAGAGGACACACTAACTAAGATGAGGTCGTCTCCAACGCGCACCTTTTCTCCTTCTGACCTCTGCTTAGAGGCAGGATGGATAGTCCACCAACACGCCTCACCTGCAGGATGATTGAAAAGGGGAAACAAAGAGATGCCTCTTACTTTAAAATCAATTTTCTTTGCTGGCACCTCCAAAATGAAAGACAGAAATATAAGAAGTCTTCCAAGTCAGTCTCCTGATAATTAAATAAAACGGTTCTTCTCACATAGCTTTCAGAAGTTTGAAATTTACCCAAGTTCACCTAATAGACCATGGAAATCCAAAGACTTGGGCCAAATGAGCTTAGGGTAAAGACATGGTGAAATGCACAGATTTTGTGCACGGAACCCGGTTGTGACATTTTGGGAAATTTGGTGTCTCTCCCCACCTAAGAATTGCTTACAAGGTATTTATTTATGCTATCATTAGGGCAAATCTACCAATTATGCTGAACTTACTGCATTCTTTCTATAATCATATGTCTGTTGGTCTCTGTAATAACCTCTAGTTTTCTGGCACACGATTTTCAAAAGGAGGTGGGGTTTGTAATGTGACAGTTGCATTACAGCATTTTAAAAACTCTGTACTTTGAGAGGACGCTAATTAAAAGTAGATGCAAAGCACTGTCATTGAAATGTTACTATCTTGTGCTTTGTTTTTTTATTTTATTTTTTAAATTTTTAAAAATATTTATTTCTTTTTGAGACAGAGAGATTGAGAGAGAGTGGAGGAGGAACAAAGAGAGGGAGACACAGAATCTGAAACAGGTTCCAGGCTCTGAGCTGTCAGCACAGAGTCTAATGTGGGGCTGGAACTCAGGAACAGATTATGACCTGAGCTGAAGTCAGATGCTTAACCAACGGGGCCACCCAGATGCCCCTTGTTTTTTATTTTAACATGTGGTAGTTTCTACTAATCTAAGGGTAAAATATAAAAGAATGCTACTATAGAAGGATACATTTAAAAATATCTGGGTATACATTAACTCAAATAATTTCTTCTAGAAAAAGTCAAGCATAAGCCTCCTGACCATCATCAACTCATTCTTCAGTCCCATTAGCTAAGATATAAACTTAAGCAAACAATTCTTCAATCTGCTTATAGTTCCTTTAAAAATATAAATATAAGTTCTATTCAAAATTTCAAATAGTGTTTTAGTGATATCTGTTATCTAATACTCATTCCATCCCTTTGACCAGCTTTATTATTTTTTAGAACACTTATTTTTTTCTTCTTCACCAATTCCCCAAGGCCAGAATAAGTTCCATAAGAGCAGGGGCCTTGTGTTTCCATCCACTGGGGTTTCCCCAGTTGCTGCCAGCATACTGTAGGCCCTAAATAAAAATTCACTTTGCATAAATGTGTAAATTAACCATTAAATATCACTTCTTAAGCACTGTTACAGTCAGCATGTAATGTGCCCTAAGATGCTTTCCTTATACGGACTGTAGTCTTACTTGAGTGTTATCTTGCAGGATTCTTTATCTTTATTCACTCGATTCACATTTTTAGAGTTGCAGGGAGTTTTTCATTCATTCACTCAAACGTTTTATAAAGCATCCACACTCTGTCAATCTTTCCTTTAGTAGCTGGGGATACACAGTAAACAAGGAACGAAAAGGTATCTGCCTTGTGAGTTTACTTCTGATCAAGGCAGGCAGACAATAAGAGGTAAATATAATAATCCCGCAATTCAGAGAACATAAAAAGCTAGGGGAACACAGTGCAGCATAAAGGGATCAGAGATAGGCAGAGGGACTGCTTTGTTTTGTTGTTTTGGATATTGTATAATCATATCAGTGAATGAAAACAAATTCTAAATCATGCATGTCTTTTACTCCTTTTGAGAGAGAGAGAACTGAAAACTTTTTCATGTCACTGTTGCTGAAGTAAATTAAAATGAGGAAATTTTTCAAAACTAGCAAAAATGCAGAGAAATACTTCTATGAGATGAAATGAAAATCAAAACAATATTCATCGTTTTGGTGCCTGGCATTCTGGAATCTGTCATGCATGGTGGTGTGTTGGTCTGTGAAAAGTTAATTAGGTTGGTGAATATTTATTATTATCCATTGGTAGTCTGTGAAAAATTTAGAACATGGTAAAGTTTATTTTTTAAAGTTTATTTATTTATTTTGGGGGGCGGGAGGGCAGAAGAGAGGGAGAGAGAGGGAAAGAGAGAATCCCAAGCAGGCTCCACACTGTCTGCACAGAGCCCAATGTGTCATGATTCAGATCATGACCTGAGCTGAAATCAAGAGTCGATGGCTTAACTGACTGAGCCACCCAAGTGGCCCTGGGAAATTATTTTAAAAAGTAGGAAAAGGGGAGAGGTGTGAGGGATAGCTTGACCCCTCCCCCTAAAGGAACCACTCAATACGAGTTGGTCTGTTTCCCTCCTTTGTTTTCTACCTGGTCTTAATTCTTATTTTTAACTCCAATTTTTAACTTAATTCTATAAAATTTCAATTTATTTTTTTATTTTTAATTTTACTTTAATGTATTTTTATTTTTAATGCATGCTCATTGCAAAAGATAAAATAACCAAATTGTAAGGAGGTGTAGAAAGGGTCGCGTCCTCACAGCCCTGAGAACAGAACACAAACAGAGTCTATGTTCTCCCTTTTTGATTCTCTCCACCGGTAAACTGCGTTAATGTAGGCATTTTCTGTTTGAAAATGTAAAAACAGATGTGTATTCGGACAGAAACGCAGCCCTACAGATGGACGGAGAAATGAGGCAAACATTCATTTTTGACCTTTTTGTTGGAATCCTGACATGAAGTACGTTACATTTTTTAGAATTAAAATGTAGCAAATAATTATATTTCTATCCAAAGAAGAATGTTGGAGGTACAGTTTGAGAATCCAGTTAATTATGTGGGAATGACCAACCAATGGAAACAACATACACTGTCTCCTTCTACTAAAAATTTTCCTTAGAAAGTCATTCGTTTTTTGGGGGACGCCTGGGTGGCTCAGTAGGTTGAGCGTCCGACGTTGGCTCAGGTCATGATTTCACGGTTTGTGAGTTTGAGCCCCAGGTTGGGCTTTGTGCTGACAGCTCAGAGCCTGGAGCCTGCTTCAGATTCTGTGTCTCCCTCTTTGTTTCTGCCCCTCCCCCACTCATACTCTGTATTTCTCTCTCTCAAAAAAATGAATGTTAAAAAAAAATTAAAAAAAAAAAGAAAGTCATTCATTTTTTTCCTGACTCCACCCGTAAGGACATTTATCTAATGGATCTCCATGTTTTCCAACTTCTTCCAGTCCACTCCCTGCCATGCTCTCTCCGAGCACGGCCTCACTGGGGCCAAGCGTGCTCACCTGTTGTCTCCTCTTGCAAGCCGACGTCAAAGGCTAGTTTATCAGTTGAAGACCGGGAGGTGGACAGACAGCACAGATACTGAAAGACACAGAATGGCAGTTGTCAGTAAACATTTACAGTCCTGTGAGAGTCTAATTCTGACGCATAAGTTGCCATCAGTCTATCTCTGCTCTATCGGTCTTTTCCTTCACATTTGGATGCTTCTGTGCACAGCCCAGGTTTTCCATCATGAGGGAAAATAACACTCCCACGGCGTTCATTAGGAGCAGTGTTCTAAAGGAGATGCAGTCTTTTTTCTCCTCATAAGAAGACTGAGGAGATGTGTTCTATCAGTAAAAAAAGACACATAACTGGGGATATGTTTGTACATCTCACTTCATGTGATATTCATGATGATAAGCCAAAGTACAAACTGATCTGACAGTTAGAAATCTTTCTCCCAAACAGAAACTGGAAAACTATTCACTCTCATTTTCTAGCTCTGTTTTCAGTTTAAAATTTTTAACTCATGGGGCACCTGGGTGGCTCAGTCAGTTGAGTGTCTGACTTTGGCTCAGGTCATGATTTCCTAATTCATGAGTTCGAGTCCTGCTGTGCTCACAGCTCAGAGCCTGGAGCCTGCTTCCGATTCTGTGTCTCCCTCTCTCGCTGCCCCTTCCCTATGCTGTCTCTCTCAATAAATAAGTAAATAAACAAACAGACATTAAAACTTTTTTAATGAAATAAAATTTTAACTCTCTGAAATTCATCTGGAAGTTATTTTGGTGTGCAGTGTTGTCACCTCACTGAGTGCAGCACATCACCTCATCGAAGTGAACTTCTATTACACGTGTGTGTGTGCATGTGTGTGTGCTTCCCTATGAGTAACTGAACTCTTGCAACACCATCATCTCCTTCCATCTCCCCCTCCTCCTTAAGTTTCCCTAACTGTATACTCTTGAACATAAAGTTTAGCATAATTTTTCAGTGCACTTCCCTGAATTCCACTCCAACCTCAAAAACCTTGCTCACTGGTATGAAAATGAGGACACAAGTATGAATGTAGTAGAAGATCAAGACATACCATCATCTATGCTTAACAAGTGCACTGGCAGCAAGAACAAGAGCCCAGGGAAGAGCACTCAGAGACAGTTCTGGGGACCAAGCAAATCCAGACCTCCCAGAGTCACCAAACAAAGAAGGTAAAGCCTAGAAAATTCCTTCTGTGAAAGAGGATCCACCCACCAGAGTGAGTGTCAGTGACTCTGAGGAAGCAGGAGTGAACCAATCGGGACAGATGTGCTGGCACAGTAGGTGGAAGTCGGTGCCATGGGGTTGGACAATGAAATTAACCTGGAGATTCCAATTCTGTCTTTTGACAACAAAACACTGGCTCCCAAAGTTATAGAAAAGTTGCTTCAAGGGTCCGCAAAAATGTTCTGAGCCAGTGTAGGAGTGTGAGTCTCACCTTGAGAAAGGCTGCCCATGGTGATACCAGAAGTTTATAGACGTTAGCTCTAAACATATTAAGTGTCTTCCTTTATCTTATTAAAGTCTTCTGTTACATTCTGCAATAATACTACAGTACTTACTAGGTACTATAAATATTACCATATATTCTCTCTTCCAATAATATTCATAGCAACTATGAGGAAGATAATATAATTATTCCACTAAATGTTCATTAAGTTCCATGATGACAAGGACGTGATCTTGTTCACTACTATAGACCCAGCACCTAAAACAGTACCTAGAACACTTGAGAAAGTGATTCTGAACCCAGACTGACTGACCAAGTTCAGGGTCCTAACCCAGTATGTATACAAAGCGGTTTTCTTTTTTTCTTTTTATTTATTTTTTATTGTAGAGAGAGTGAGCATGTGAGCAGGGGATAAGGGGCAGAGGGAGGGAGGAAGGGAGAGAGAGGGAGGGAGAAGGAAGGAGAGGGAGGGGAGAGGGGAGAAGGGAGGAGGGACTTAAGCAGGCTTCATAGTCAGCATGGAGCCCAAAGCAGAGCTCAATCCCATGACCATGGAATCATGGACTGAGCAGAAATCAAGAGCTGGATGCTCAACCCACTGAGCCACCCAGGTGCCCCAAGAATAGTTTTTTTTTAAGCGACCCTCACATTTATTATTTAATGCAGTTTTTGTGTTTTGATTGATATTGGAAATATAATTCTTTCTATGAAGTTTTAATTCATGATTATTGTATGCAAACAGATTATATTTATATACTTATCTAGTATCCATTTTACTAGAGCATTTTCCTAGATTTTATTTCTGATATTGCTGTGTAGCCAAGAAATCCAGAACAATGCTAGTATACTTTTGGTTTTGTTTGTTTGACTTGGTTTTGTCAATAATCACCTTAGTGTCTGACAATTAAGATTGATGTTGGTTACTGAACTGACATTTATATTTTATCACGGAGAAATTAATCATCAATGCTTAGTTTTTATTAGAAATGGGTGCTGAGTTCTATTAAAAGCTTTTTTCAGCACCTGTTAGGATGATCACAATTTTTGTTATCTGGCCTATTTATATAATGTAGCACACTAGTAGAAACGATATTATTAAGTCATCATTAAAATGATATCTATAGTTTTCCTACACTTCTCTTCCTCTACTTTTGAATTCCATTCACCAGAACTTTAAGTCAGATTTTCACATTGGTATTCATGAATAAGACTCACAATTTTTTTAAGTTTATTTTGAGAGAGAAAAAGAGAGCATGAGGAGGGGAGGGCAGAGAGAGGGAGAGAGAGAATCTCAAGAAGGTTCTGAACTGTCAGTGCAGGGCTGGAACCCAATGAACTGGAAGATCATGACCTGAGCCAAAACCAAGAGTCAGATACTTAACCAACTGAGCTACCCAAGTGCCTTGACTGACAAATTTTATATGTTTTTGGGTACTGACACAGAGGCTATGCTTGGTACCTGTTCTGAAATGATTTACACAATACCAGAATTATGTAATCTCTGAAAGAGATTTCCTTCCTGAAAGAAATAATCAATTATATTATACTTCTAAGTGTTGGACCATCATGTATTCATGAAAATTATATTGATGAAGAATTTAAATAATGTGGAAAATGTTTATGCTACAATAATATGTTTTAAAAACCAGGATATAAATTTGGTTATGAAGTAAGATCTCAATTATGTAAACCATTTTTTTAATGTTTTATTTATTTTTGAGAGAGAGATAGAGACAGCATGAGCAGGGGAGGGTCAGAGAGAGAAGGAGACAGAGTCCAAAGGCAGGCACCATGTTCTGAGGTAGCTGTCAGCACACAGCCCATTGCGAGGCTCAAACCCACAAATCGTGAGATCATGACCTGAGCTGAAGTCGGACACTTAACCGACTAAGCCACCGAGGTGCCCTATGTAAACCATTCTTACGAACAGAAAAAATTAAAAATTTTTAGAAGTCCCCACACATTCTTTTCCCATTAACATGATCATGAAGAATTGTGTCATATGTAATTTCCAAATCTTATAAAATAAACATGCATTGATTTTATAATTTAATAAAGCTTTTACAAGAATAGAACTTTTATGCATTTTATTAAATATATAAAATAATAATGCATATTATATAACAAAAATATATAGAAGTGCACAATATGTATCTAGATAGACAGATGGATAAGTATATGGGTATCTATACCTATACAGATAACACTGTGGATATAGATTTTTTCATCTTACCTTTCAATAATTTTCTAATAAATAACTGTTTAAAACAAAATCAGAAATGAAAAATATTTATTTGACTCTTACAGCCCTCTCCTCTTAAAACCAGTCTATCAAAAATTAAGATACTAAAACACAGGAGTCATAAATGATGGAACTGAAGGACTTTACAGATCATCTAAGCTATTTTTCATTTTATAAGTGAGAAAAACTAAACAAGGCACAAAGATATTAAAGAACGCACACATCCCAGTTTATTAATACTATCACTGAAATGCTATTACCAACGTTCTTGTTGATGTATGTCTAAGTGGACCCTGTATGAGATGGAATCAAAACACCTGCTCACCATGCCACTGTAGGAATGGCGTAGCAATATGGCGTGTCCGTACAGGAGTGTTCGGTGACCACCACCTTGAGCAGTCTACAGGGGAAGAGGAAAGGGTCGGCAAGGAAAAAAAAAAAAAAAGAGTAAACTTAACTATGGCAATAAAAGACTCTCTTGTCATCAACAAAAAACATTTAATAGGAAGGAATAAAGTAAAAGTAAGCAAAGTGCTGTGGAAAGAATGTTTAAATTAGAATAAGGCAACCAAGAAAATCTCTACTGAGAATCTGACAGTTGATCTAGTTCTTGAAGAATGAACTTGATTTCGGTAACTGTAAGTACCTAACATAATCTGTAATTACCTATTCATAGTTATTTATGGTCTCTATTTCCCATTACATTGTGAGCTGCACTGTACATGGACTGTGATGCCTTGTGGTCACCACTGTATCCCAGGCTCCTGGCAAAATGACTAGCACACAGTAAGGGCTAATTAAATATCTGTTCAATGAATGAGACCTCCTAAAGCACAGAATGGATCAAATCATCTACAGGTCTGAAACTGTTTCATGCCTTCCAGCTGTTTTTTAAAAAGGGTCCAATTTTTAAAAATATGAAATACAGAAATGTGTCTCAAATTTTAGCATGCTTACAAATCACTAGGAGAGCTTATTAGGATAAGGAGTGGCGACACTGACGTATGTATACTTTAAGAAGTCAAGAAGTACATTAATATCTTTTTTAAAATTTATTTATGTTGAGAAAGAGACAGAACGTGCACAAGTAGGGGAGGAGAAGAGAGAAAACCCAAAGCAGGCTCCATGCTGTCAGTGCAGAGTCCACTGCGGGGCTCGATCTCATGAACCAGGAGATCATGGCCTGAGCCAAGACCAGGAGTTGGACGCTTAACCAACTGAGCCACTCAGGTGCCCCAAGTAAGTACATTAATATATTATACTACTGTACCTCTTTTCACTCAAAAGATACCCCCTTCCTACTGTTACATATAATTCCTTAGGATAACTTTTTTTTTTTTACATGTTATGTTCAAAAGACTTCAGAACCATTCTTAAAACAGGTCTTGAAAGGTATTCAAGTAAGAAAACCTGCTTTAAAAAAAGGAGAATCACTTTTTTCATACACTGTGAGGGAAAGGGGAAAATCTACTTTGAAAAATCATATTCCTTTTCAGAACGAGGCACTCTTTGAAAAGGATTCATTTTTTTTTAAATAATATGTTTGATTCAGTATAGTCAAGAACAGTTTTATTCACCTTGTCTGATATGGGCCACTTTGAAAGGAACTTACCTTTTCATACCAGATATAGGTTCCAAAGCCACAAATACACCTGAACTTGAGGAACACTTGACAGTCACACTGATCAAAATAAGATTTTTTTTTTAAATGAAGGACAAGGTCTTAGATTTAACCCAAAAGTGGATAATGATCCTTTTACTCTAATGCTTTGCTTTAGTTCCCTTCTATATAATATATACACATACGTACACGTATACACACACATATATGTAAATGTTCAAACTGGTTAAGTTAAAGGAGACATTCCAATTATAGATTTTAAACTATAGACTTCCTTACCACTTAAATACAAATTTATGCTTCAGATTTAGTTTTAATAGACCTTCTGAAAAAGTATACAAATAACCCACACTAAAATAACTTTGTTAATTAAGAGAACACAATTAACACAAAGTGAATGTAATTTCTGTCACATGGTCTGCACTACTTTTCCTCTAACATCTCACTTTATTTTTTATATTTATTGAATTAAGTAATCTCTATCCCCAAGATGGGACTCAAACTCATGACCCTGAGATCAAGAGTGGCACTCTCTTCTGACCGAGCCATCCAGGCACCCCTCTAATGTGCCATTTTAAATGGTACTACTCCAACTGCCTCTAAGTCAGAAAAAAATAAAATGTGTAATTTCCACTCTCGATCATATATTGGATAACTTGTTCATTCAACAAACATGTATCAAAAGAATTATGTATGTGAGATGGACTCAAAGAGGTACCTTGGCTCTTTTCTGTTTTTTGATTTGGTCAGTCTTGTCAATATTTTTGTTAAATTTTGTTAAATTTGTAAAATTTGCCAATATCTTGCTTTAATTCAAGTGAACAAATATGTAGGGATTTCATTTGATGTTAAGAACTTCTGGTACTTGATGAAATAGCTATACCAAATACTAGCCGGTTCTAGGGTTCTTCCTTCAGGGCTCTACAACTCTGTGCCTTGGGTGGACTGTTGGATTTCCCTTGAGAATTTCAATGGGAAAATGATCATCACTGCTGGGGAACGTACCAGGACCCTGGAACAAAGGTCTATTTCCCCTTTAGCCTCCCAAACCTAAACCTATAAGCACTCAGCTATATAACCATATTATGCTTTGGGAATCCTGCCAGGACCAACTAGGTTAAGAGTCAATCAAGCTAATAGAGCAGTAAGCTCAACACTGGCCTCCTTTCAAGATCATACACAGGTGGAAAAAAAAATCTTAAGTGTTTTTTGAAGTTAATATATTAACCATTTTTTGGACTCTGACATATGGGCAAAGTAAGCATTGCTTTCAATTGTTTCAACTTAAAAAAGTAGAAAATAACATTTTACATGAGACAAACTTGCAGTTCACACAAATGCCATCTATACTTTAACTAGTCCTGCTAATTCTCCAGTAAATATTATGCAAAAGAAACACCCTGTCCTATGTATTGGAATTCTACTGTCAAGGAGCTACAGTGCACTTAATGCCAAGGGTATCATGCATAATAAACTCACATAATATTTTCCTCTGCAATGAGAATAAATGTTTTCTCTGAAAACTCTAACTATTCATTTTTTCAAAAATTATATACTGGATCTCACGTAGTTTCCTTCATATATTTGCACACTAACAACAAAGAAAGTAAGCTTAAGAGTTATTTCTTTGTGGGGCACCTGGGTGGTTCAGCCAGTTAAGTCTCTGATTTCGGTTCAGGTCATGATCTGGCAGTTGGTGAGTTTGAGCCCTGCATTGGGTTCTGTGCTGGCAGCTCAGAGTCTGGAGCCTGCTTCAGATTCTGTGTCTCCCTCTCTCTCTGCCCCTCCCCTGCTTGCACTCTGTCTCTCTCTCTCAAAAATAAACATTAAAATATTTTTTTTATATTTTTATTTATTTCTAGGAGAGAGAGAGAGAGACAGCGTGAGCAGGGGAGGGTCAGAGAGAGGGAGACACAGACTCTGAAACAGGCTCCAGGCTCTGAGCTGGCAGTCAGCACAGAGCCCGATGCGGGGCTCGAACCCACGAACCGCGAGATCATGACCCAAGTGAAAGTCGGACGCTTAACTGACTAAGCCACCCAGGCGCCCCAAAATATTTTTTAAGGAGTGAATTCTTTGTTTGTTTCTTAATGCCTCCAGCTATGGGATAGATTATCAGATCCTTTTTGTAAAAATATTACCTGGAATTTACAAGTCCCTGAAGTACATTTCCAAGTGTGACTTAGGCTCTACTTGTCCCTGAAAAAGCATCTGTCAGTACCCTAAACCTGCCTCTAAGGCTGGCTGAGTCTGTGGTGTATTTAGTGAGCTGCTGGTCATCAGCCCTTCACTGTCCCCGAGCAGAACCAGGCTCCAGAAGTCAGCTCCTTCTAGACTACTGTGGTCTTCCACAGATGAAGAGGGTCTATGTTAAGGTGCTACTGCCATTTTAAGGGGAAAAGTAACAAAACCCTTAACAACTATCACTTCCCAATTCTCTCAGTATTTCAGATGTTGGAGAGCTAACCATCAGTTGAAAGGTAAAATTAAACTTTCTGAAAATATCAGCTCAAAATGTGTTTTCAGGGGTGCCTGGGTGGCTCAATCGGTTGAGTATCTGACTGTTGATTTTGGCTCAGGTCATGATCCTCGGGTCATGGGATCGAGCCCTATGTCTGACTCCACACTCAGCATGGAGATTCTCCCCCCCCCCTTCTTCACTTCTCTTTCCCCACTCATGCTCTCTCTAAAATTAAACAAAAACAAAAAAGCATGTTTTCAGTTCTGTGTGTGGGTTTGGACCCATTACCCCTGAAATGATTGACAGGGTTAATGTTCCTTAATAGTATAAAAAAAAGAAAACATGACCTCATGAGCTATAAGTGGATAAATGAGTCTTGAGGACATTCAGGCACAATCTAATCAACACTGCTGTATGTATCCTAAACCAGCCTCACCTTAAATTTTATACAAATTATCTTAGTATCAATTTAGTATTATTAGGCATTCTTATGCTTCTGGCTTGCCAGGATCTTGCTAAAGATGTCTAATTGGGACCCATACTGTAAGTAAAAGCTTTGATGTAAATGCTTCTATGTTTACATTTACTTAGAACAATAGGCCACCGCAGGGCATAACTTATTCATTTGTTACCTTCTGTGGGAAGAGGAACAAATTGGATCACTGTAACTACATTTGAAGTATAAAAGCAGAAAAGTATAAAATATAAAATCATAATAGCAATGACTAAGATAAACTGAAGAGGTTTAGATACACACAAAAATTACTGGCACTGTGTTTCTGTTGTTTGGTTTTTTTTTCTTTTTTGGCTCTGTGTTCCTTAAATATCTGTTTGTGTTATATATTGGCTTATTACCATGTCTCTACTATTAGTACTCTTATAAAACTGTCTAATTTACAAACCATATAATATCTCAATACTTTAAGTTTTCTGTTTTTCTATTTTTCTGTTTTAAAATGCTATGTTAATAAATGTACGACATTTCTCATAATTCCAGGCCCTTATTATGCAAAAGTTGTTTTTGTAGTCAGACTGCAGCATTCTTCTATATCCTTCAACTGCTATGACAGAACATGCCATTTTAGAAGTAAAACAATGAAATCTTAAAAGGAATTTATTTCTGCAGGTGATACTTAACTACACTGCCAAAACTTAACATAATGGACAAGAACAAGAAATTTGTATTAGAGAACTTCTTTCATTGTGCTCAGATATTTAAGCAGAGAAGCTGTTAAGTTTACCTTCAAATCCTAGTAGTAAAAATTGGGAAAGGAGTTGTTCCAGGGAGAAAAATGGAACAATATCTCCACGCTTAAGCTTTTAAATCATCTGACAGTGACCTAATAAATGCAATATGAATGGCACAAGATCGACAGGAACTGCACAGAATTGTGGAGCCTGGTATTCTGGTCAACCCATGGGTCCCAGCAGCAGGAAACACTCACAGCCCTGCCATCTTTAATAGTGAATCACATAAGATATTCACAAGATGATTATAATAATTAATGAGAAATCTGGCTTCAGTGCAAAGTAAATGTGTCTGATGAAGCCAGCTGAACAGTGTCGAGATGGCCATTTGGCATTGGATGGCGTACTTCTGATAAGCATCTTAACCTAAAAGTGTCCGGAGGTGGCAGATCTAAGGTCTATGATGGTACCAATCATTCACTGCACCAAGAGTAGAAATGGGCTCTCACCATAAGGAAACATCCGTCTGGTTCTAGGAGGTTAAACAATGCCTGTCCAGGTATGAAACCCAAAGCAAATCACAACTGGAAGGTGAGAGCTGAAGAAAACTCAGCATCTTTTCCCTTTTAAGTGGCTTAAGTTACTATAATGCATGCATATACCCACTATGCTTTGTCAGATTCTAACCTTTCCAGATTAGCCGATGCAGGTATGAAAATAAGCTACTGGGCTTCTGGCTTTGCAATTAAAGGGAATTAGACCCTAATTAAATTATTCTAGGTATGCTACCTGGTTTAAATTGATTTTACATCATCTTTACTTTTTTTTTTAATTTTAGGTAGTTAAATACCATGCAATACTGGCTTGAAAATTAGAACTCAGCTCTTCACTATGCATCCCTACACACAGTGGTCACCACAAGTGCCCTCCTTGATGCTATGTCATCTTTCTGTTTGCACTGGGTTTTCTATGAACCTGCTCTCATGATAAAGCTTGAAAGGGAAGTTTCAGGGAACTTTTCCATTCAGCCTCTTCCAAGAGGAACTAGATAAGGCACTGGATAAGAGGCAGACATGATAAAATGGCAAGATGATAAAAGGAGTAGGGTAAATGCAGATATGGCAATAACAACTGAATTTTTCAAACCCCATTTCATTAGTTATGTATTCATATCTGCAAAGAGAGGACATACTCATGTTTTGCCGCTATTTACACCATTTTCCCAACTAAAATGCTTGTCTCATTAAATGGTTAATGTCCTCTTTCCCCAATGTTAAGGCTATAATAGTATCTTCTGTTATTTGAAATTTTGGAAAATATTTTGTGTCCTTGTTGATAGATGGCTTTAAAGAAGTTATCTGCTCTGTCAGTCCATCCAAACTGTCAAATTCTTAATGAGTAGGTCCAGCTGTGGGGGCCCTCTAACACTCCTGGTTCAAGAGTTTTGGAAAATATGAATGACAGACTTAGCTATGTAACTCAGTAGACTCACTAGACACTAAAAGTGTCAACGAACATTGTGCTTCCTTTTCTTCCATGCTAGCTTTTAAATCTACATCCAGAATTTTGTTTTGTTTTTGTTTTGTTTTGTTTTTTAATATTTTATTTCTAGGAGAGAGAGACAGCGTGAGCAGGGGAGGGTCAGAGAGAGAGGGAGTCACAGACTGAAACAGGCTCCAGGCTCTGAGCTGGCAGTCAGCACAGAGCCCGACGCGGGGCTCGAACCCACGAACCGCGAGATCATGACCTAAGCGAAAGTCGGACGCTTAACCGACTAAGCCACCCAGGCGTCCCTACATCCAGAGTTTTGATGTAACAGGTTTCGTAGTTTATATCTTTTGAAATGAAATTCTTTTGAATTTTTGAATTATATTAAGCCTTCACTATGTGAATATAATAAATTTCTCTATACATTGTTTCTTGCCTTTTAGAATAAAAAAATTAAATTACATGAATGTTACATGAGAAATAATGGTAGGTACATAAACATGAAACAAAAAACTTCTATATTATACATTCTCAAAAGAATGATATTCTGTTCTTCTTCCTCCTCATATTTCCTTCAACAACATGTCCATGTATTTTACTCTCCTCTTTTAGCGTGTCTTTTAAACCCTTTCCATTTTTGTAATTTGGTGAAGCAATGAAAAGGGGTTAAATTATTTTCACTTCTCCTGGAACAGATAATTAGATAGTAGCTTCCTGGTACCTTTTCTAATTTCCCAGAATATAAATTTCCTATTGTATTCATGCAAGAAAGTTTTAAAAGCAAAATAGCCAATATAATCCCCAGAGTTAAAATCCTAAATGTAAAGCTGTTAAAAAAAAAAAAAAAAAAAAAAGGTTNAAATCCTAAAATTGGCTAAATAAAACTTAATGTTACATAATGACCCAAAATGTCAAATGTTGTTCATCAAGATGTCAAATTTAAATGGGTGATTTATTTAAACGTACAAGTTCCAAAGTTTGATTTAATTTTTAAAAATGTGAACATGTGAAGAAAAGTGCCATGAATTAAAAAATAAACAAATAGGTGTAAGCAAATTTAAAATGCAGGAACTATTACATATAGAACAGATGATCGATTGTCTTACCTTCATCATGAATTTCTGTAGGGACAAAAAGAAGAGAGACAAAATATTATATACTTTTTCAAAGACTTATTAAAAACACCTCTTATTATTTATAAAGACTCCCCTGTTCAAAAGAGTTATGCGAACAATAAAAACAAACACCACACTGGCTGTGGTATTACACGAAAACTTAGTACCCACTACATGCTAGAGAAAAACTATATATAGCAGGCAAAACTCTCTTTGAAATTGGCTTCATATCAGTTTTTCCTATTTCTATGAAAACATGCTGCTCTACTTTAATGCATGATTCAATTTATAACAAAGCCACTAAGCACCACAAGAACCAAAGATATAATCTCAAAATGATACTCCAAAAATGCTCTATAACTTTTTTGATTTCATCTCTTGCATAAAAATGCAGTGATATAAAACAGCAACCCAACGAAGTTTAGTAAAAATTGTGGATTAGAAACAGGTAAGGTGTATTGTAAATTAAGATGCTGTGATAAGCCGTTTATATGTCATGCAAAATAACAGTAAGTAGGTTCTAGACACTACATATTCTGAGATGTGTATTTCAAAGAAAAACCACAAAAACTTTTCCCCTTTTCCCTTAAAACGACAGTCTCTTCTCATGTTTTGTATATATTACAGTAGCTCATTTTGCTTCTGTAAAACATAATTTGTACATGCATTTCTTCATTTTTCTCTAGACCCATAAAATTTGACTTCCTCCTCCTAGGAAAAGTTCAAAGATGAAAAAAAGCTAAGGAGGAAAAATGACACTGTATTTCCAAACTTAGTTGCCACAGTTAAATTTAGTTGCCACAGCCTTTAAGTCCTAAAGAGAAAGGATACACATGTTCACATTCATTTTAAAGAAAACAGCAAGGGAAGTTATCTAACATAGTATTTGTAAATACTACAGTTATTTTCCTGAAACATACATGCATAATAATTTATATGTTACTAAATGGCAACTCTACTGTGACTGGGTTGTTTTTTTAATTTTTAGTATTACATTTTTAAACAGTTATTTAAGTAATCTGTATACGCAAAGTGGGACTCAAACTCACAATCCTGATCACGAGTTGTATGCTCTTCTGACTCAGCCAGCCAGGACTGCTTTAATATCAAAAATTTAAGGAAAATGTGTTAAGAACCATTTCATTCTTAGCTTTAAAAATATAGGCTGTTTGGTTATAATTTTGTAAGTGATATCAATGGTAAATGACATCGGAAAACTTATTTTCCATGGTGACAATGGTCAATCAATCCTATTATGTGATCTCTAGTGAGATATATCACTAGATGAGGAATTAGGAAAAATTCTTTTTAAAGCATTAATTTAAAGAAAAACAAAATTCCAACCTTTTGGTACAGATCATAGTTTATAACAGATACTTTATTCATGAGTTGTTTTGTTTTGTTTTTAATTGAGCTCGGTTTTGGAGATTTTTCCTTGAGAAATGTTCTTAGGCTGACTTTCTGTTTTCTAGATTAAACTACTTAAGAACTGTAGTAAATAGAAAAGAATGGTCAGGAGAGTCAGAGGAGAGGGCTGCAATTTCCAATTTCTAAGTAATGTATATAAGAAAGGCGAGTGATAGGGGAGAGTAATCCGGATATTTGATAAAAGAGAACAAATAGTGAAAATTAGCAAAGGCCAAAATATCCATCTGCAGAATTAGAAAGAAGAGCCAATGTAACAGACACACATTTTCAAAAGATAATCAAAAACATGAAAGACTACTTGTGGCATTACTGACATTAACCTTTTGTGCAAACCACTGGTTGGTCCATTTGGCTTAAATGCTACTAATAACAAAGTGATAACATTATGAGAAATCCAAAGGGGGATCATTCGGGAGTGAAAAAGAAAGCAAGATACATTAAAACAAAAAAGGATAAACACCTTATTTTAATCTCAGTGTAAACACTATGTAGGTAGGATAAAAAAAAAAAACAGAAAAAAGAGTAACAAAAATCCTTTAAAAAATGCTGACATGATTAAAAGAAGAAATTAATGCATAAAGATGAATACTGAAGAAGAGAACAGGCTTGGTTTAGGTTTCAGAGTATCGCCTTAGGCTTACACTTTACTGAAAGAATGATTTATTCCCTCGTGCAAAGGCCATTGGATAAAAGCTAAAATTCTATTAGATGGAATACAGAAAATAGAGGACTGTAAACACATTAAGAGTCCAGGCATCAATGTGGATTGACACCGCTTTCTGTCTTTGAAGAAACTGGTGGGAAATGAAAGAGAAAGGGGGAGATTTTAGTTCTTTAGGGTAAAGTACAAGTGTCAGTAACCCAGTATTTTAGGGTTAGTATACGTACTTCCAAATTGGTAGGTCAGATGAAGCTTCAAATGTGAACAAGAGTTGGAGGCATAACCCCCATTGCACTACATCAACATGAACCAGGAAGAGAATTAGACATCCATATGCTGTCACTCAAAGACAGATGGCTCTGGGGGTCCAATGGATGGCAAACGGAAGCAGAACAGTCTTGGTCTATAAGTTTGTCATTTGATCTAGCACAGCTGAAAGACCTCAGGAGTTTTCTTGGCATATGCAAATGATTATAAGTAGGAAAACAAATCAAATAGCAATAATGCATTAGAAAAACTGTAATCAAACACCGGACATCAAGACAATGCATAATTACATTCAGTATGTTGCTGGTATAAGAAAGAAATAGTGATTTGGGCGACCTAAAATACTCCTCTACCATAACTAGGCCTTTCAGTTCAACTTTGAGTTTTTTAAACTATTATTTCAGGGACACCCAGGTGGCTCAGTTGGTTAAGCATCTGACTTCAGCTCAGGTCATGATCTCACAGTTTGTGAGTTCAAGCCCCATGATGGGCTCTATGCTGACAGCTGATAGCCTGGAGCCTGCTTCCTATTCTATGCCCCTCCTCTGTTTGTATTTTCTTTCTCTCTCTATCAAAAATAAACATTAAAAATTTTTTAAATAAACTGTTATTTCAGTTTTATGAAATAACAATTGATTTAAAAATGTAATACTTGTACACATGAACCTGTCCTAGAAGTTTTAAAAGAAACTTTACTGAAATAATCTTCTCAAAAATTATATAGGTATGGAATTAGCACAAAATAAACATTTGGGGACTTGTCACTGAAAAGCATTATCCAATCTGACAATCTGAAAGACTAGGGCAAAATTTTGATGCAGGAGGTCCTTTTAAAATGAAGTTTCCATTGAGAGCAGGAAACATCCTACCCTGCACACAGTCTATCCATTGAATTTCACCTCATTTGTTGTCTTTTCTCTCCGTGTATCAAGATGCTAGGATTTCTCCATAATCCCCCAACTGGCAGCCTCTACTTTGAAAGTGGAGATATGTCTGGTATATTTCATTATGTTGAAAAAAGAAAAGGTTATTTCACCACCAAAGACTTGAAGTTATTGGTGACTATCTGTTAAAGTGAAGTATAACTGACTAATAAAACTGCAATGCTTTATTACTTTCAAGTGTACAACATACTGATTCACCAATGTATACATTGTATAAAGCTCCCCACTGTAAGTGCAGTCACTGTACGTTATTACAATATTATTGACTATATTCCCTATGCTGTACTTTTCATCTCAGTGACTTATTTTTATAACTCGAACTGTTTACCTCTTAATCCCCTTCACCTAATTTGACCATCATCCCACTCCACATTCCCTCTGGTAACCACTATTTTGTTCTCTGTAGGAGTCTTGTTTCTGGTTTGGTTTTTTGTTTGTTTGTTTGTTTCTTCATTTGTTGTTTTTTAGAATCCACATGTAAGTGAAATGATATGGTATTTATCTTTCTCTGTCTGACTTCACTTATCATAATACCCTCTAGGTCCACCCATGTTGGTGGCTATTTTAAATTAATAATGTTCCCAACATATTTCAGGGAACAAAAGAAGCCTAAGAGTAACAACTCCAAGGTCCAAATGTATATCAATATCCTCTTAACTAAGGATTCTAAGGATTCTCCAATGAAAATATCCAAGACTGAACTGACTGACAGACAGGTTGACTGCAGGCCCAGAGACCATCTTAAAGGGACTTGGCTTTCATTACCATGAAAGAGCAATGATACCCGTAATCATTGAGCCTATGGCTATGGTCTCTCATCGCTCATATTTTACCAAAAATTTTTTTAATATTTATTATTTTGATAGAGAGAGAGAGACAGAGTGTGAGTGGCAGAGGGGCAGAGAGAGAAAGAGACACAGAACCCGAAGCAGGCTCCAAGCTGTGAGCTGTCAGCACAGAACCCAATGTGGGGCTTGTACTCACAGACCATGAGATCATGACCTGAGATGAACCTGAAGTTGGACGCTTAACCAACAGAGCCACCCAGGTGCCCTGATCATTGCTCATATTAATGACTATCTAATTATAGGTGCATGCTGGTTCCTTTTAAATAACTCACTATATTTTGGGGGCAGATTGGTCATAACTGTTGTCATTTTCAACCTATTGACATTTCTGTACAGACAGGGTTTAAATGGACTGCCTTTTCTTTTGCATGTAATGAATTTGACAATTATCCAGTGTGTGTGCAACTATCCGGTTCTTCTTTTGAAGGGTAAAGAAAAATGCTTCTGATAAGCTACCATAAATCCTCCCATTTTGGCTCTCTGACACAGGTTTATAAATCACTGAACTGCATGAACACCTAAAATATGAAGTAAAAGAGCTATTTAGCGCTTTCCTCTTTTTGTAGATTGTCTCATGAAAAAATTTCTCTAAATCAAAACCAACAAACTGATCTCTACACAGAATATATGGATCATAATGACCTGAAGATACAGCCTCACCTATACTCAGACCACCACCTACATATAAAAAATTGTGTATACTGGGGCTCCTGACTCCAGCGCAGGTCATGATCTCACGGTTCATGGGTTCGAGTCCCGTGTCAGGCTCTGTGCTGACAGCTCAGAGCCCAGAGCCTGCTTCAGATTCTGTGTCTATCTCTTTCTCTATCCCTCCCCTGCTTGCATTTTGTCTCTTTCTCTCAAAAATGAATAAACATTAAAATTTTTTTAAATTGTGTATGTCAAAATATAGAAGATTCTTTTTCCAAACCATTTCAAACATGTATGAAACATGGTAACATAAAAGCATTTCACAGACCCTTGCATAACAGTACATGCACATGAAAACACATTATTTTTTTAAATTTTTAAATGTTTTATTTATTTCTGAAAGAGAGAGAGAACGTGCAGGCACGCGAGTGTGAGCAGGGGAAGGTCAGAGAGAGAGGGAGACACAGAATCTGAAGCAGGCTCCAAGCTCTGAGCTAGCTGTCAGCACAGAGCCCAATGCAGGGCTCAAACCCACGAACTGTGAGAACCTGAGCTGAATTCAGATGCTTAACCAACTGAGCCACCCAGGTGCCCCAACACATTATTTTTTTTAAACTGCTAATGAGTTAAGGAACATTTGAAAGAATTTTATATCTTAACAATTACAACAGCATCAATGTATTCTTGAAAAGAGCAAGTATACGCATGAGACCTCATTTGGTCTATAGACAATGTTTCACATCTAACAGTATCACAATATTTTCCATCTCTTCTCTCCAGCTCCACCCATGACCTTCAACCCAAACCCAGGGCCCATGTTAGAAACCAATGCTATGGGTTAGGGAGGCCAGAAGGCTGGGGTGGAGTAGATGGAAATAACAGGCTATCTATCACCAGTTAATCCAGGTCTCACCAATGTTATTCTCCCTTTGTGTATGAAGAGCAACATTTGATTACTCAATGGGCTTATGATTAAATGCAAAATACTCAAAGATACTCAAAGAGACACTGGGAAACAAGTGGAGAGAGGAAGGGAGGAAGATGGAGAGGAAGACATTGATTAAGGCTGATTGACTGACCTCTGATGAACCTATCCAGAATTATCTTTCAGAAAATTTACAAGAACCCATTTGAATTTCCATATATATGTAAATTTTACAAGGCTCTTAAAGGTCTTCATCTGAGGGCTGTTAAATGCACTGTGTAGTTAAGCAAGTATAACTGTTAAAAGAGGACACTTGCCTCAGAACAAAGTGATGGCAAATAGTATCACATCCCAGACTACATTGTTATACACCAAAGGGGGAGGCTGAAAATCCACTTGCTGCTTGGCTGACCCCCAGCCCTGGTCTTCCAGAAGCGGTAGGGAGCAAAGGGATGGTTTCTGGAAGGGAGGTATTGGGAGTTTCTGAGCCCTGCTCTAGCCCACCCAAGCCTGCCCTCCCCTCAAGCCTAGAAGAGAGTGGCTTTGGGGACATCTGTGTCCCCAGGAAGCTGGACACGAGAGACCACTGTCTCAGTGTGCCTGGAGATCAAGACAAAGAGATGGGCTAGGTAGGCTGTGGCAGCAGAATGTAGAGAGGTGGCTGGCTGCCAGCAGACAGACAGGCTTCCCTGCAAAGAGCCAGCCTGGGGATGTCCGTAATGCTCCCAAGAGACCTTGGGACAAGGCAGTTGTCACCACTGACCAGCAGGAGGATCACTGACTGCAGCAAGAGAACCACGGGTCAGGTTTCTGGTGACAGACATTCCCCAGAAAACCCTCCCAAGTGCCCCCAGAGAGAGCTCGCCTCAACACCTGACAAGCCCAATCAAGGGCACTGTCCTCAAGAAAGACTTCCTGCCAGGGCACGTGGGTGGTTCAGTCGGTTAGGTCGTTAAGCATCCGACTTCGGCTCAGGTCATGATCTCGCAGTTTGTGGGTTCAAGTCCCGCTTCAGGCTCTGTGCTGACAGCTCAGAGCCTGGAACCTGCTTCTGATTCTGTGTCTCCCTCTCTCTGCCCCTCCCCTGCTCCCACTCTGTCTTTCTCTCTCTCCTGTCTCCTTCTCTCTCTCTCTCAAAAATAAAGAATATTAAATTTTTTTTTCATTTTTAAAACAAAGACTTCCTGCCAACTTCCCTCTTCTGCCATGCTCCCACTGCACCCTGATAGGGGCAGAAGAGCTGGGCACTGGGCTGGGGTGTGAGGAACCTGGCAGCGTGAAGTAAGACTCAGCGTCCCCTTCAAAACTCCCTTCCCCTCCAGGGTTCCCACCTGGGGGGTGGGGGACCTGAGCTCTGACACAGGTTAACCTACATTAACTTCAGACTCCTCTATTAAACAGAATTGCATGGTATGATTACCAAAATGAGACTTTTGTGACTTAAAATGACTGGAGGGGGGGTCTTACTCTCTGAATATAAGAAAGGTCATGGGACCCATCCTCGTTTAACCAACAGGACAGAGGAGAGGCCCCTTAGAGCAGGTAGGTGGGCAGGAGGTTAAATTGTTTTCTGTTACCCTTCAAAATACCGGTTATAGTTGAATGTCAAACTTCTAAGGCAAATGTGGAAGATATGAACTACATGCGTCTTCAAAGAAAGAGCTCAAATCTAAAATTTACTGAATCATATACTCATAATGATTATCAGTTTCCTCAAACAAATCCAGCAGGACATTTTCATTTTATGATATCTACATGGCAGTATGTTTCAGTATCAAAGTTACGACAAGAAAGGACTGGTCCAGATTCTAATCCTATAGAAAAGGAGGTTACAGTCAACAGATAGGCTACATAAGGTTATAAAGCTAGTTACGTGCAAAAGTGAACTGCATGATTTTCAGCTCAATGTTACTTCCATTTCTTTCGCGGATCCAGAAAGCAATCTTGACAGTGAAGATGTACAAATAAACTTGATAAGAATAAATTCTGAGATGTGAAATTATTACAAAAATGAGAGAGAAAAGCTACATGGTGAGGCAGATCAAGAGTAACCAGATACACAGAGAGAGGGAGGAAGGGAAATACTCACAGACAAAGAAAAAGGGGGTTCCCATTTATGTATTTTATTTCCAGGAGATTTGAAAGTGGGTTGACTGCTTGGTTCAAGAAAAAGTGATCTGGGTACAGCACCAAAATAGAGTAATGGAAGTAAAGGGGTACAAAAATGAGAAAAGATAGACTCATTTTAGGATAGCTAATACTGGCAGGGAGCCACAAAAAGATGACCAATATGTTCTTAGCAACAGGCTTTTATTCTCAAGACAAGAACACTATAAAGCTTGGCTCAGAACTCTAACTATATGCATAGAAGACATGAAATTTTAAAACAAAAACAAAAAAAAAGTTTAACAAAATTAGTAATAGTTTAGCTATGAAGAGATAGATGATGAATTTAAATTCTTGCCAGAAATACAACATAGAAGTAGATGTTCTGAAAGTTATATGGGTATCATCATCATCATCACGGAAATGGCAAGTACAAAAAAAAAAAAAAAGCTTTCCATCAATATAAAGAGATACAGTGATCGAAAAAGAGCCAAGATTCACAAAAAGCCAAGTGAACATGCACTCATTTGGGAAATACCACTGAAAGGCTACTGAGAAGGTAGCAAAATGCTCAAAAATAGAGACTATCAAGAGAATCATATCCCAGGATCAGGAAAAATAATAAAGATACAATGAAGCCATAAAATAAGTCAGTCTTTAATTAAGGTCAATATATTAAGTCACAGAGAAAAAAAATAACAACAACAAAAAAACCAATACAACAACAAAAATAATAAAACATGCTTCAATGTTTTGCATGCTCTGGAAAAACAGTGTTGGTGAGACTCTAATTTCCATTCAGAATTAAAGGTATTCAGGGTGTTCAGGACTGGAAGGGTCCTTCTCTCTTTTTAGCAGAAGAGAAAAGTGACATCTGAGTACTAACATGGCTACCTTACACGATTTGTCACAATGTTGGTCCAGACTTTGCCTCCAGGATCCTGCACCTTTATCTTTCCTCACGATACTGACAGCACCTTTACTTTTTAAGATTGCACTAATGCAGATGACAAATCATTTCTACAGTACATGGAAAAATATAAGAGCTAAGCAGGAGGACTTTAAGTAGTCGAGATATGTTGCAAAAGAGATGAACAATTCTGATTCCTGTTGATCAGAGGCATATCATAATTACAAAGCATACAGAAAGTATATACTTCTAGGTAGGGAGAATTTTTCAATCTATCTCATTTAATATGAAGCAAAACCAAATATTCATAAGGTTCTACCTAGAGACCAGTAAAGTATGTGTTTGCTACAAGAGAGTAGTTAGTTTGAAGGCTCACAGGACAAGCCACGCTAAGAAGCAAAACAAAAAAGATTAGAGGCAACAGCAAACGTGCACTTGTTTAAACAATTTCTTTGTAAATACATGGAAACACATACCCATTTTTCCACATCAACTTGCTGGGGAAAGAAAAAGCCAAAATAAATAACAAGCAAACAAATAAGCACCTGGCAATGTTTCAATTACTGTCATTTAAATAAACTGAAATGTGGTCCCTGAACCAAAATCTACTTCCATGTCTAACGGAAAATGAAAGTATTCAAATTTTAATTAATAACCTTTAATCTCAAACAAACCAGAAAAAGTCAATTAACTTAATAATCGGAACTTTTAAAGTTATTAAGCTGGAAAAGCACCCAGGTACGTGAAATCATTAAGAATCCAACATATTCAAAAGCAAACATGAACAGTAACCTGATTCTCAAACCTAACAGGCCTCCAGACTTAGGGACCACTCTTCTCCTCTAACTGTAAAGTATCTACTTATTGAAAAAGGTCAATTTAGAAATACAGCATCTAACTATAAAAATATTTCATGAAATAAAAGTTTATTTTACCCCAATATTCCTAATGTTGTATAAAATGTCACAATATAACAAAAGGCATGCCTTGCCAAAATATCCTGAAATTGTTTCAGCATCACATTTTTAATTGCATTTATTAATGAATGCATGTTGGTCTCATAATCATTATGTGATTCTTTTAAAATATTAAGTGAATAAAATTATATTCCAAAGTATAAAATAGAATTAAAAATCCATACATCAACAAAGACTGTCTCTACAATGCCCTCAGTTCCTACCAAATCAATCAGAACAATAACAGAAAAATTCAACTTTGAGGGGCATACTCCCTCTCAGAATTGCTTCCAAAACCCACCCCCCTAATAGAACATCTATGATTGCTATCTTATGAGACTTGAAGTTTGTTTCAGACTCTTCATGCATTTATGTTTATTTGTAACTTTCTTCTTTAGGCAATTCATTAATTAGGTAAGATTTAAGCTAGTTAGGCAGAAATCTTGGGCCATGGCTAAGAATCTGCATCCCTTAGTAAGCAAGCTCCTAGAAGGAAATGTGCATAAAATGTAACATACACAGTGTTATTTTTTAAATATTAGACCACGATATAAAAATAACAACCTAAATATACAGGTGGAATTGTTTTGAAGCCCCAGTAGGTTACTTACAAGAGAGCATTTTGGTTTATTTAATAATTTGTTTAGTCTTCTGAAAATCTGTTACCAGTCTCCTCGCAATCTATGCATTTTAAAAACACACAACTACTATTTAAGAGACATGAATTTACTGAATGGAAAGAAGTGATTTCACTATAAATATTTAAGATATTTGGCTGTGATATAAAGTTCAAGTCCTCATTTTAAATATTAATTTATTAACAATGTGATGAATTTATTTCTTCAGATCCTGCCATAGGGGGAAACAATTTAGTCATGATCAGTTGTAATATAGTTACCATTTACTTTTCTACCTCCAAAAAGACAAATCTTTATATTTACCTCTTTTAAAAACAATAACTCAAGAAAATGTGAAATGATCTCCTTTAAAATATTTGTCAGGAAAACAAAATATGCCATACTTTCAGTGACTCCATTGATTAGCAAAGACATTTTATCAGCCCATGATTTTCACTTCTAAATGTTAAACATTCTCTCTCTATATATATCTCTCTCACAGACACACACCTGCATCAGTGCAAAGATAAAGTGTAGGATTTTTCTAGAAGAAAGAGAACTTGTAATCAAGAGTCAGTAACTAGTATTAGTAATAGAAGTTCTTTACTGATCTATATTTACAAGGAGAAACAATTTCTTAAAGTAGCAAAAATTAGTAGCAATATAACAAACTCAGTATCTTAATACCCAAAGCAAGCCTTTAGCAACAGCATGTCCTGGGGGTGAATTATCAGATCAAAACAAATGACAAGACAAATGACCCACAGATTTAAAAGACTAAAGGGCAATCAAGTTGTAATTATGCATAAGCAATTCAAAGCAATTTCATGGCACGTCTCCTATTAATGTTAACAAGAATTTCATTAAATGCCTGCGAATGGTGAAGACAAGAATGATTTCTGCGGAGATAACTGAGGAAGGGAAATATAAAGTTCACAATAACCCTGATTAATTTTGTAATTTAAGTAATTACCAAATCCATAAAGCATATAAGACAATGAACACTTATTCCAATCATTTATTATCCAAATACTTGGGATTTTAAAAATATGCAGAGATTACATTAGAGAAAATAAAAATTTTGATATCTCCAGGAAATTACATTAAATATTCTATCATAATAAGACTGAAAAAAAGGGCAACCTCATTTTTCAAAGAAAACAAAACTGCCATTAAGAAAAACAAAAGCGTAGTTTAAATTCTAAGTTGATTCAGCAGAGGACAGAAGTTAAAAACATAATAAAAAAGCAATTAATTCTAAATTGTATCATTATATGAAAAACTAAACATTCACATGACATCTCTTCTTTATTCATATTTTAATTGATACATTTAGGTTATATAAACATGAATTATTCCATAACGTTAAAAAAAATTTTTTTGGTTGCTTCTCCCAAATTGTTTAACGCATTTTACTGTGTAAGGTGAAGAATTTTATTATTATTAAACCTTTAAGTCACATATTAAGTAGTTACTATGTGCCAGGCTTTAAACTAAATGTTTTACGGGTAATTTTATTATCTGCATTTTACATATGAAGATACAAATGACAAGTAAAGGTATTACAAATCTTCCATAATGAAAAAAAAATGTCACTTAGCTATTAAACAATGCAACTTGACCTTGACATTGGGGTTTAAGGTCAAAGCCCCACACTGCCATACCACTACTAGGTACACCATATGCAAGTTACATAATCTTTTTTTTTCTTCTGCTTCACATTTTTATTTTGCATTCAATTTGAAATTGCTCAACAGCAGATTTCTTTTTTTTAAGTTTACTTATTTTAGAAAGAGAGAGAGAGAGAGAAAGCACTCATGCATCATGCATGAGTGGGGGAGAGGCAGAGAGAGAGAAAAAGAGAATCCCAAGCAGGCTCCACACTGTCAGCACAGAGCCCAATGCAGGCCCCAAACCCACGAACCATGAGATCAAGACTGAAATCAAGAGTAGGACTCAACAGTCTATTTCTTTCTTTTTTTTATTTTTTTAATGTTTGTTTATTTTTGAGAGAGAGACAGAGCACAAGCGGGAGAGGGGCAGAGAATGAAAGAGACCCAGAATCCCAAGCAGGCTCCAGGCTCTGAGCTGTCAGCACAGAGCCCGATGAGGGGCTTGAACCCACGAACTGTGAGATCATGACCTGAGCTAAAGTGGACAGTTAACCGACTCAGCCAAACAGGTGCCCCTCAACAGTCTATTTCTTATGGTAAGTTCCACCCAGTAAAATATGTTAACATCAAGATGAGAGAAAGTAAAATGCACCTAGAGATTCTCAGAACATCAAACATGTTTTTTAGTTTCACTTGTTCATAGCATGTGTGGTTTTTTTCCATAGATACATTTCCAGATAACTACAACAAAAAAACATTCAACATGAATAGGGATTTTTAAAATTTTTTTAATGTTTACTTATGTTTGAAAGTGAAAGAGAGACAGAGAGAAATAGCACAAGCTGGGGAAGGATGCAGAATATGAAGCAGGCTCCAGGCTCCAACCTGTCAGCACAGAACCCAACACGGGGCTCAAACTCAAGAACCATCAGATCATGACCTGAACCGAAGTCTGATGCTTAACTGACTAAGCCACCCAGGCACCCTAAGAACTTTAATATCAAGGCATAACACAAACAAGTAATTAAAATACTTAATGCATGCCTACAATCTACTACCCTGCTGTTAAATTTTCTTGAATAATAAATTAGAGGAAAGTAGAAAACAAATTCTCTACCCTACAAATAATTCTCTACCACACAGGCTGTTTATTATTAAAATTGGATAGGGGAGAAGGGACATGAAAATTTGCACACTGTGTTCCAAGATTCAAAATATGATGAAGTCATCTAGATTTTTTAAAGCAAAGTAAGATTTTGAGAGCCTGTGTTTTTAATGAATATATTCAGTTCAAAAAAATCGTAAGCCATGAGTATAGCGTTTGCTGAAATTTTACTGAGTAAATGAGCCTATGTAATCAGCCCCAGATCTACACGTAGGACACTACCATGACCAAGAAGCTTCTTTCACACCCTCCTCAAAGAGAGCCATTATTCTACCACTATTAATTTAAATATTTACTTATTTTATTTTTGAGAGAGAGAGCGCGTGCAAGCGCAAATGAGCTAGGCAGGGGAAGAGAGAGGGGGAGACAGAGAATCTCAAGCAGGCTCCACGCTGTCAGTGCAGAGCCAGACATAGGACTCAATCTCAGGAACCCATGAGATCATGACCTGAAATGAGATTAATACTTGGATGCCTAACCAACTGAGCTATCCAAGCGCCCAAGTTTTACTTTTCTTATTTTGGAAATATAGACTACGTTCTCTTTTTATCCAGTTCCTTTAGCCATTATTAGGTTAGTAAAACTCATCACACTGTCGCAGGTGTAGTAGGAATCAATTCATTTTCCTGGCTTAATAACATTTTTTATATGAATATATCACAATTTACATATCCATTCAATAGCTGAAATAGCAATTAGTGATCTACTGCAACTTGGTAATGGAACTAATGAAAATTTTTCTCTAATTTTTCAAACGAGTCCTCACGCAAACAACAAAAGATTCCAAATAAAACTGCTTTGTTTTGACTTCCATGTTCCCTTCCTCCGAGTCCCCCCAAAAAAGCCATGGATTCCTTGGTGACTAATTATTTGTTGAATGAGAGTTACCAGACTGTCATTTAATAAAAAATTAAAAGAAATCCACATTATACCCTTTTATTAAATATCGGCATATAGGTAAGTCAATCACATCTCAACAAGCAATGAGTTTATCCCTCAGCAGCAGGAAGGGGAAAGAAACTAATTTTAGTAAGAACTTACTACTTGTGCTAGGTATTTTTTTAATAGTTTATTGTCAAGTTGGTTCCCATATAACACCCAGTGCTCATCCCCACAAGTGCCCTCCTCCATGCTCATCATCCCCTTCCCCTCCCCCCCACCCCATCTGCCCTCTGTTTGTTCTCAACATTCAAGAGTCTCTCATGGTTTGCCTCCCTCCCTCTCCCCCACTATTTTTCCCCCTTCTTCTCTCCCATGGTCCTCTGTTAAGTTCCTTCTAATCCTCCTTTACGTGCAAACATATGGTATCCGTCCTTCTCTGCCTGACTTATTTCGCTCAGGGTAACACCCTCAAGTTCCATCCATGTTGCTACACATGGCCAGATTTCATTCTTTCTCATTGCCACATAGTATCCCATTGTATAGATAAACCACATCTTCTTGATCCATTCATCAGTTGATGGACACTTAGGCTAAGCAATATAACTGAATAAGAATTTAGAACAACAATCATAAAATTAATCGCTGGACTTGAATAAAGCATGGAAGACATCAGAGAAACTATTGCTACAAACACTATGGAGCTCAAAAATAGTTATGATGAATTAAAAAATGCTATAAATGAGATACATAATAAAATGGAGGCATCCAATGCACGGACTGAAGAGGCAGAAAGGAGAATAATGATTTAGAAGACAATTATAAAAAAGAGGAAACTGTGCTAGGTATTTTTATACTCGCCTTCTCTCCTGTAACTATTAGTCTCAACAGAAAGGAAATTTTTTCTTTTATTTCTATTTTCTTTTTAATTTTCAAATACACTTATAAACAACAGAATTGAAGATTCACTGGACCTCAAACTGAGGTATTTACTTAAACGCTCTCAGAAGTAAGTCACATAATATTAAAATGGAAAATACTAAGTATTAAATTAGAACAAATAGATGTGGTGCTAACATTAAGGAAATTATAAATAAATAAAAATAAATTATACATATATAAATTATATGTATATAAGTTATAAGTAAATAAAAAGAAGTATGTCTCTACAGTTCAATGTAGAATGTGATTTATATTTTTTAATTAAGAAATTTTTTAATGTTTATTTACTTTTGAGAGACAGACAGATAAAACGCGAATGGGGGTGGGGCAGAGAGAGGAGGAGACACAGAATCCGAAGCAGGCTCCAGGCTCTGAGCTGTCAGCACAGAGCCCAATGCACGGCTTGAACCTACAAGCTGTGAGATCATGACATGAGCCTAAGTCAGACACTTAACAGGCTGAGCCACACAAGCGCCACATGAGCGCATTTTAACTACATGAGACCTTAAAGTCCTTTGTGCCATCAGCTTAAGGAAAAAAATCATAAATTTAATTAAGCAAATGAAGTCACCACTAAAATTTACTGTATTACACTTTAGTCCAATTTCCTGGCTTTATTCTGATTTTTGTATTAGTCACACAGAAACTTCACATTCTGGGGAGTTTATGAAACAATAAAACAGATTTAACACAATAGAGTAAACTTAGCAATCTCCTACAGTAACACATTTAACTTAATTCCAGGAAAGAGTATAGAAAATCTACTTGAAGTTTAATTTTCTTCTTCTAAAATTTAAACTAGATAATAGAGAGCTTCTAAATTATTCCCATTTTATAAAAGGAACAGTTCCTGGAATTGCTTTCTGAATTTCTCCAAATCCTCAGGAACACCTACTTTCTCTAAGCACAGAATATGTTAAAATGACTCTTCCATAAACTTTAATATTAGCATGATTCAAACAGAAAGGTGCTAAGAAATAATAGAGTGGCTCTCTTCCAGGTAGGTTCTTATGAGAATTACAATGCTTGGTTAAATACCACAAGTAAATTCATTTGGGGAAATAAATAGTCAAGTAGAATATGAATAATTTGTGAGGGGAAAAAAAGTAATGAGGTGAAACTAACCCTATTAAATATTAAAACATTTCCAAAATACAGTGATCAAATTGGGGCTGTTTGGGAAGAATAATGGACAGACATGTATGACAAAACACTTAATTCAGAGTAACACATTTGGGAATGTATGAATTCAATGTATGACTAAAAAGGCTTCACAATCAAAAAAAAAGGGAACATCAGTCATGAACAATGATGGATGTTTTGCTTTGCTATGGGAAAACAAATCAACTTACATGCTAATTTAAGTAAACTCCAGACGAATCTACACTGAGTAATAATAAATTCCATATAATAATAACCTCATAAATAAATTCCAGATCCATTTATTACCAAAAAAAAGTGAGGGATGCAAAGAGGGATACACTGATTTTTAACAAAACAATTCAGTGCTATTCCAATCAACATCCCAACAAGTTATTTTGTGGATACCGACAAACCGATTCTAAAGCTTTTATGGGAATGCAAAAAAACAAGAGCCAACATAACACTGAAGGAGAAAAATTCAGAAGTCTGACACTACATCAAGACGTACTGTAAAGCTATAGCGATCAAGAAAATCCGGGAGTGGCTGGAAAACAGACAAACATCACTAGAACAGAACAGAAAACCCAGAAACAGACTCACATACATGTAGTCAACTGGTCTTTGATGAGGTACAAAGGTCATTCAACGGAAAAAAGATGGTCTTTTCACCAAATAATGCTGGAACAATGATGAATCTAGATGCAGACCTTAAACTCTCGGGAAAAAATAATCCAAAGCGTATCACAGATTTAAATATAAAACATTAGACAAAGAAAAAAAACCCTAGAAGATAACACAGGCAAAAATCTGCCTGATCTTAGGTTTGGCAATGACTATTTAGATAACACCACCAAAGCATGATCCATGGGAGGAAAAAAGCTAAGATGGGCTTCATTAAAATTAAATATTATGCTCTGTGAAAGATACTGTTGGCCAAAGGGAAAGACAAGCCACAAATGGGAGAAAATCTCTGCAAAATAGGTACATGATAAAGAAGGGGCATATACAAAGAACTCTTAAAACTCAACAATAGAAAAAATAAACAGCCCACTTGAAAACTTCGCAAAGTATCTGACAGGCACCTCATCAAAGAAGATAGACAGTGACAATAACTATGGAAAAAGATACTCAACATCATATGCTATCAGGGAATTGCAAATTAAAGTAATAATGAGACACCACTGCACATCTATTAGAATGGCTAAAATCCAAAAACTGACAACAGCAAATGCTGATGAGGATGTGGAGCAACAGGAACCCCATCAGTGTTACTCAGAATGCAACATGGTACAGCCATGTTGGAAGAAAGTCTTCTTAGGAAAAGAAACATACTATTAACATTATGATCCAGGAATCACATTCCTCAGTATTTACCCAAAGGAGTTTAAAGCTTATGTCTACATGAAAGCCTGAGCACAAGATTTTATGGCAACTTTATACATCATTGGCAAAACTTGGAAGTGACCAAGATGCTCTTCAATAAGTGTATGGATAAACTGCTGGACTTCCATGAAATGGAATATTATTCAGCAATAAAAAAGGAATGAACTACCAAGCTAGGAAAAGACACAGAAGAACATTAAATGCATATTGCTAGTATGAAAAGGCCATGTATTATATGATTCCAACTATATGGAATTATGGAAAAGGCAAAACTATAGACACAGTAACATATCAGTGGTTTCCAGTGGTTGGGGGAGGGAGTGAAGCACAGGGGGGTTTAGGGGAAGTGAAACCATTCTGTATAACATAATCATGGTACATACATGACATCACACATCGGTCAAAATTCACCGAATGTACAGCATAAAGAGTGAACCCTCAAGTAAATTCTGGGCCCTGAGTGATCATGATGCATCAATAGCAGCTCATGAATTATACCAAATGCACCACATGAATGCAAGAATAGTAATAATAGATGAATTGGGGACGAGGAATATGAAAACTTTCTCAATGATTTCCTCTACACCTAAAGCTGCTCTATAAAAAAAATAAATGAGGGGGACCTAGGTGATTCAGTCAGTTAAGCGTCTGACTTCAGCTCATGTCATGATCTCACGGTTCGTGGGTTCAAGAACCGCATCAAGCTCTGTGGTGACACCTCAGAGCCTGAAGCCTGCTTCAGATTCTGTGTCTCGCTCTCTCTCTCTGACCCTCCCCAACTCACACTCTGTCTCTCAAAAATAAACAAACATTAAAACATTTTTAAAAAAATAAGTGAAATAAAAACATTTCAGACATTAAAAACAATACTGTATATGTACACATAAATTGTATATAATACATACCAAATATTTATTATGTAATATAAAATGAGAGAAATGTAAGCAAACTTGAAAACCCAGTGATAGGGTTTCTGCCTATCACTGGGCTTCTCTGCCCAGTGAAGAGAAATATTACTTCTGGCTGGGAGGATTAGGAAAGGATTCAAGAAAGATGACAATTTGAATATGTGCATAGAAGGATGGAGCGAAAGTCCCAGGATTCTATGTTGAGGCATGAGTGTGCTAAGTATATAAGAACAGGTATCTGTGGGCAGCACCTGGGTGGCTCAGTTGGTTAAGCATCCGACTTCAACTCAGGTCATGATCTCATTGTTTGTGGGTTCGAGCCCCATACTGGGCTCTGTGCTGACAGGGCAGAGCCTGCTTCAGATCTTCTGCCCCCCCCTCTCTCTGCTCCTCCCCTGCTCATGCGCTCTCAAAAATAAATAAAACATTAAAAAAAAAAAAAAAAAGAATAGGTATCCACAGGAAATAGAGCATATTCAAGGAGCGAGTCCAGTTTGGATAGAGGAGGGACAGAATGAAGAACTAACTAAAGGCAGAGAGAAAGAGAAACTGGAGCCTTAAATTCATTCACAAAGCCCAAGGTCACATGGTAACAATTACATTAGGGGTAGTCTGGGCAGGGGACAGTTGTACAACATTGAGAAGCAAGTTAAAGGCCTAGAAAGAGGTCACAATCAACGCAATCCTTGACAAAGCAGCATGAGGGTGACCTAATTATTGGCTTGATCCATTCCCGGGCACAGACACCCTCCTAATTGATGCCTGAGTAGTTCTCAGAGGAACCAAAAACTGCTTGTGAGGAAACTACCAACAAATCAAGTATCAAATACATCAACTATGTATTTAAGTATCTACATAGCGTCCTCCTCAAATCCATCCTGGAAGTATAGCAACTAAAGCTCGTGAATGGATGAATGACATACTTCATTTCCCTACTCATATAATTGTTATACACACTAATACTAGCACTGTATAAACCATAAGAAAAAAAATGAAATTTCCACATCATAGACATGTACAGACAATCCTGTTTTAATCTTTGGCCCTGAAACCTGGTTTTTATTCCTTCACTTCCCAAAAAAAAAAAGCATTTGCTGGGTGTTTGCAATTCACACATTCCATTCACATCCTGTCCTGGAAGAAACAATCCTAGCTGTCAGGCTCTCTCTCACCATTTACTCTGCAGAGAGCCTGGACCACAGTTTACTCATCTGCAGGGTAAGCAAATGCAACCAATTCCAGCTTACAAAATACTCAAATTTTCTGGCTCACTGTGGCTCCTTCGGGTACCTACCTACCATTTCTCTTTCTCTTTGCATGGTCTAATCTCATTAGGACGCTTTCTGTCATGCCGGAAAATGCAATGCTTCCAATATTCTTCCTGTCTCATGCCAGGCTCACTTTCTCCAGAAGCATGGAATCAGTGCACTACAATACGAAGCCCACAATATGCACCCTTGGGACATTTCTGAGGTTTTCTGGTCCAGTAGAGAACTCTCCCATGGTTCTGTGCAGTCTTGGAGATACTGGCTTCACCATGACCTGAGAAGCCACGTGAACATAATCTGGTTGTACCCCCAGGCCTGGCTTAAATGTTCCATCTGGTCTCTTGAATCCTCAGATCCCATTGGTCTTTGTCTCTCTCTCACAGCTTGAGATTAGCTGCAAACAAAGATAGGTTCTGGGCGTGTGAATGGCTCAGTAAGTTAAGCATCCAACTCTCGATTTTGGCTCTGGTCATGCTGTCACGGTCTTGAGATCAAGCCCCGCATCAGGCTCCATGCTCAGTGTGGAGCCTGATTAAGAGTCTCAGTCTGTCTCTCTCTCTCTCTGCCTCCTTCCTTTGCCTCTCGCCCCTCAAAAAAACAAACAAACCACCACCACCACAACAAAAGACAGCTTATGAGAGTGTGTGACTGCAACTAGGAGGAGCTGCTTGACCTCTGTTTAAATCTTCAAATCTGAGGGCTCATGTGGGTGGTTCAGTCTGTTGAGTGTCCAACTTCTCCTCAGGTCATGATCTCGCAGCTCATGAGTTTGAGCCTACATCGGGTTCTGTGCTGACAGCTCAGAGCCTGGAGCCTGTTTCAGATTCTGTGTCTCCTTCTCTATCTGTCCCTCCCCCACTCATCTCTGTGTGTCTCTCTCTCTCAAAAATAAACATTAAAAAAATGTGAATCTTCAAACCTGACACTAGGTGAGAGATTTCGTATGTGTACATTTTATCTGTATTTTCATCTGGGGAAAGTTTCTAGATCTTCTATCTGGTTCACAAAGGCACCATGCCTGGGAATGGCCATATAATTTCTCACCAGGATGGAGGCACTTCGGACAGGCAGAAGGGGAACCGGCAGGAAGTGGGCGGTGACCAGAGGGCATAACCCGTGTTGTGCCAGGCCAACAGGAGTGCGTGGGTACCTGACCCCAAAGGTTATTTTCTCATTTTCCCTTCCAAAAATATTCCTCTTCTTCCACAGTAGAGAGAGGCGAGGTGATAAACGGCAGGACCTCACAGGCAAAAGTCCTACCTTCAGTTCAAAACTGTTGCAATAGCAGCAGGAACAGAGTTGTTGGCACTTTTCAGCCCCCTAATTTTTGATTTATAAAGTCTCTTGCCGTTCCTCAAGTTGGCAATAATTACTAAATATCTGGTTTATAACACACATCTTAGGTGTTAGTGGTAGAGCAAGTGAACACAACAGAGCAAAATCCCAGCCCTCATGGGGTTTACTAATAGGGATGGGTGGTTTTGAAAAAACAACAGAAATGAAAATAAAAGTGATAAAAGTGAAATAAGACAGAAAAAGACACATATCCCATGATTTCACTCATATGCGGAATTTAAGACACACAAGAGATGATCATAGGGGAAGGTTAGGAAAAGTAAGATAAAAACCGAGAGGGAACAAACCATAAGGGACTCTTAAATACAGAGAACATACTGAGGGTTGAAGGGGGTGAGGGGTGTGGGATGGGCTAAATGGAGGATGGGCATTAAGGAGGGCACTTGTTGGGATGAGCCCTGGATATTACAGTAAGAGATGAATCACTGGGTTCTACTCCTGAAGCCAAGACTACGCTGTATGTGAACTAACATGAGAATAAATTAAAACAAATAAAAATAAAAAGAAAGAAAAACAGAAGTACATAGTACGTCAAAAGGTAACAGTGCTTTGGACAACACTCAAGCAAGGTAAGGAAAAGAATTAGCTATGGAATGAGGGGAGTGACAGGCAGTGTGGTCTGATAAGGAGCAGTGAGAGAAAGAAGTATTCTATCATATTAGACTAGAATGCTTTAAGAAAATGAGGTAGAACTTTAAGAATAAAAACTAAGGGACAGTTGGCTCAATAGGTTATAAACATCTTTAAATCACCGGCCAATTCAGGAATAGTTTATTACTATTTATAATTTATCATCTGATTCATCTGCTATCAAATACTTCCATGTGAAAAATATTTTTAAAATTTTAAAAGCACCAAAAAAGAGGAAGATGCCCAAATTGAATGAGAGTAATCAAATAAAATAATCTATACATTCAAGGTTCATAATCTAAAACAGTGCATAACTGCACCACTGTGATTCAATTACATGTGGATTAAATTGGCCTCCTTATTGAGTTTGATGCAGGAGTCTCTGGAAACCACATCATTCAAACACCGAGAAATATGCAGTATTCTCAGCTTCAGAGTGGAAAATAGTCTTTCTGAATACAGAAAAGACTATAAAAGAGAAAATGCCCACAGAAAGAAGATGCGCATTTTAAACACAAGCATCCACCTTCACAAAGGTGGTGGATAAATAATTGTGGCTCCGCCCTTTAGGAGATTATAATCCTATTCATCTTTTAAATCACTGCAGCAAGTTCACAGATGAAAGACAGGTACATGGCTACTTACACAGGCTTTAGACAAGATGCCAGCTAATGACCACATCAAGCTGGTGATTTGTTAATTTAGTTGCATTATAACTCCATTCCGAAAACAGTATTTGTTCCCAAAGAAATGGAGAATGTTCCCAAACAGCAAGATAAAGGGCATTAGCCATTTGTGATGTGATGTATGATTACGTATGGGAGGAAGAGTTTAGGATAAGTAATTGCAGCCATTTATGACATGATATGTGATTACATATAGGGGGAAGAGTTTTGGATATGCAATTAGAGGCTCCTTCCTCTTTACTCTCATTGAGAAAATTTTCTCTTCAGGATGAGATCACTAAATTTCTCAGGAGTAAAGCGTCATTCTTATTTATCTCTGTATGTGCAGCCCAGAATTCACAACAGCAACTCACTAGGCTTTCTTGGAATGAATGCAGCATGAATCAGTCAGGCAGAAAAGGGACATGGCTTTTCCACCTCACAACTATGGAGACAAACGAACACAGAACTTTGACCTCTTTTCCTAGATAAAGATTTAACTTGTTATATCTTGCTTGGCTCCAGATTCTGGAGAACCTCAACTATAAACAAATATTTCCAATGAAGCCATAAGGATGCTAACCGTGTGTCTGCTATGCACTGTAGCAAACAACGTTAGAAATCACCCAATTTTTATTTACACACGTAACGGTCTTCCTTCTTCCAACAACAGAATCTAATTTTGTAGGATGTACCTTTTTTCTTCTCTCCCTCCCTATGCTTGGAACCAGTTGCGTTGACCACATTTCCCCAGTAAATACCACAGTAAATAAACAAGCAGCAAAGTGCATGGAGAAAGTCGACCAGGAGGTTTCTTTACTGCCATACACAAAGATACAGAAAGTCAGCTCATTTGCATGCCTAAGGAAGATGTGAAATAGAGATATCTCTTAAATTGCTACAGCCTTATTGTCATCCCGAGGGAAACTTGTCTAAGAACCAAGCAAACAGAGACAACAAAAGGAGAGAATAGCAGAAAACCTGACCCAGAGCCCTGATCAATTCCAACTAGACACACGCCTGTGTGTCATTTTTTGGTGTGTCACTTTTTCAAAACCATATAGGATTCAGTTGTAAAAGATGACATAATAACCTGTAATATGATCCAGTTTATGGGAAAATATTTTTATATGACATTCCATATGGATATAAACCAATGTTAGAGCAAAGTAATCTTCAGGCGAAAGGAGGATTATGGAGAGAATATTTGCATTCAATACTTTTCTATATTACTCTTATGAGAATAAAAGATTGAAATGGTTCTGCAATTTAAATTTTAACTTGAATTTAAGTGTATTTTGGGGGCACCTGGTTGGTTCAGTCGAACAGGCATCCGGCTTAAGCTCAGATCATGATCTCACAGCTCATGAGTTCAATCCCTATGTCAGGCTCTGTGCTGACAGCTGAGAGCCTGGACACTGCTACAGATTCTGTGTCTCCCTCTGTCTCTCTGCCCCTCCCCCACCTGTGTGTGCGGGTGCGCTAGCGTTCTCGAGCTCTCTCTCTCTCTCTCAAAAGTAGATAACATCAAGAAAAAATTTTTTAACTTAAGTATATTTTTATATTGCATGCATGGGCAGGCACTAATTATATTTCTCCCCCTCCCGCTATACTGAGATATAATTGACATACATCACTGTAGTATAAATTTAAAGTATTCAGCACAAATGGTTTAATTTACCCAAATTATGAAATGGTTATTGTAATAAGTTTAGTTAGCATTCATCATCTCAATATAGATACAATGTCAAAAGAAAGTAAAAAAAGAAAAAAAATTTCTTCATAATGACAACCCTTAGGATTTACTCCCTTAACAACTTTCCTATACACCATAGAACACAGTTAACTACAGTCACCATGCTTCACATTACAGCCCCTGGACCTATTTATTTTATCACTGGAAGTTGTGTGTGTGTGCGCGTGTGTGTGTGTGTGTTGTGTTGTGTGTGTGTGCATGTGTGTGTGAGTGATGGGCCAAAAAATATAATTTCTTGAGAGAGAAAGAGAGCGTGTGTGCATGAGCAGGGGAAGGGCAGTGTGAAAGGGAGAAAGAGAATCTTTAGGCAGGCTCCATGCCCAGCACTGAGACCAATGAGAAGCCCAACTTTGGGTTTGAACTCACAATCATAAGATCATGACCTAATCTGAAATCAAAAGTTGGACTCTTAACTAACTTAGCTCCACAGGGCTCCCAGGAACTTGTTACGTTTTGACCACCTTCCTCCAATTCTCCTTCATTTCACCTCTGGTAATCACAAATCCGATCTCTTTTTCTATGAATATGTTTTCATTTTGTTTTTGTAGATTCCACATATGAGTGAGTCACACAGTATTTGTCTCCTGTCTAACCTCACATAGCACAGTGTCCTTAACTTCCATCCATGCTGTTGCAAATGGCAAGATTTCATTCTTTTTTATGGCTGAATAATATTCTATTATGCACACACAGACACACGCTCACACGCACAACAACTTCTTTACGTATTCATCCATCAATGGATGCATAGGTTGTTTTCATGTCTTGGCTGCTGTAGTGAAATAATGCCGCAGTGAAAATGGGTGCTGATATCTTTTCGAGTTAACTGTTTTTGTTTCCTTTGGATATATTCTCAGAAGTAGAACTGCTGAATCATATAGTAGTTCTATTTTTAGAGAACTCTCCACACTTTTTTCTACAGTGGCTGCAATAAGTTAACAATCCCACCAACAGGGCATAAGAGTTTCCTTTTCTCCACATCTTCGCCAGCATTTGTTATTTCTTGTCTTTTTGATGGTGCACAGGCGTGCAATGGTATCTCATTGTGGTTTTGATTATTTGTATTTTCCTAATGACTAGTGATGTTAAGCATCTTTCCATGTACCTGTTGGCCATCTGTACGTCTTCTTATTTTGCTCTACGCTCCATCCCTGTCACAGTAATGGCAAGATTTCACTTTTTGTAAATTTTTTAAACATTTTTATTTATTTTTGAGAGACAGAACATGAGCGGGGAAGGGGCAGAGAGAGAGGAAGACACAGAATCTGAACCATGTTCCAGGCTCTGAGTAGTCAGCAAAGAGCTCAATGTGGGGCTCTTTAATTTTTTTTAACATTTTTATTTATTTTTGAGAGACAGAGCATGAGCGGGGGAGGGGCAGAGAGAGAGTAAGACACAGAATCTGAACCAGGTTCCAGGCTCTGAGTAGTCAGCAAAGAGCTCAATGTGGGGCTCGAATCCACCAATCATGAGATCATGACTTGTGTCGAAGTCAAATGCTCAACTGACTGAGCCACCCAGGTGCCCCAAGATTCCATTCTTATTTATGGCTGAATAATACTCCTATACACACACACACACACACACACACACACACACACACACACACACACAGTGTACAGAACACAATCTATATTATATGAACCACAAGCATGGTTTGTTAACCCTTCATCTTTCCACCACACTGTATGTGTGTGCGCGTGCCCGCGCGCACGTATCATATTGCCTTTATCTATTCATATGTTGATGGACACAGGCTGTTTCCGTATCTTGGCTACTATAAAGAATGTTGCTATCAAAATAGGGGTGCATGTATCCCTTTGAATTAGTAGTTTTACATTCTTTGGGTAAATACCCAGTAGTGTGATTGCTGGATCTATTTTTAACTTTTGAAAAAAATCTCCACACTATTTTCCTCAGTGGCTATATCAGTTTGTATTCCCACCAGCAGTGTACAAGGGTTCCTTTTGCTCCACATCCTTACCAACACTTGTTTCTTGAGGGTATTTTTTTAATGTTTTTTATTTATTTCTGAGAGAGAGAGAGAGAGAGAAAAGAGAGACAGCATGAGCAGGGGAGGGTCAAGAGTGAGGGAGATAAAGAATATGAAGCAGGCTCCAGGCTCAGAGCTGTCAGCACAGAGCCCAACACGGGGCTCAAGCCCATGAACCGTGAGATCATGACCTGAGCCAAAGTCAGATGCTCAACCCACTGGGCCACCTACATGCCCCTATTTCTGGAGTTTTATTTATTTTAGCCATTCTGACAAGTGTGAGGAGATCTATCTCATTGTGGTTTTGATTTGCAATTCTCTGATGATAAATGATGGTAAGCATATTTTTATCTTTTATACACTTAGCTATCTGTAGGTCTTCTTTGGAGAAATGCCTGTTCATGTCTTATGCCTATTTTTTAATTGGATTATGGGTTTTTTGGGTGTTGAATTACATAAGTTCTTTATATATTTTGGATACTAGCCCTTAACTGGATATGTCATTTGCAAATATGTTTTCCATTTCCATACCTTGCCTTTAAGTTTTGTTGACTATTTTCTTTGCTGAGCAGGAGCTTTTTATTTTGATGCAGTCCCAATAGCTTATTTTTACTTTTGCTTCCCTTGCCTCAGGAGACATATCTAGAAAAAAGTTGCTATGGCTAAAGCCAAAGGAGTTACTTCTAACATACCNAGTCTGGTATTATTTTTCTTTATTAAAAAGTATCCTGGTTCAGTCTTTGGATCTCTAAGTCTCTGATTTCTTCAGAGTTAGGTATCTACTGCCATGGTATGATTTAGAAGTATAATACTAATCATTCGTATAATTCTGTATTTTAATAAAGACTCGGGACATGCAGAGCAGTAACATATTTAAAAATGAATGAATATCAAGTGTTCATGTCAACTTCACTTTTTTTCCAGTGAGTCTGGAGTNAACTCATTTATATATAAAAGTTTATATAAATTTTATAATATAAAATATATATTATATGAACCCTAAGCATGGTTTGTTAACCCTTATCCTTCCACCACACTATCCCAATTCACTTTAATGAAAAGGAAAGCAAAAGGAAAAAAATCAATATGGAAATAAAACTCAACCAGGGTGGACACAGCATGAACTCTTTTAATTTTTGGCCTACCCAATGGTTTGAAAAAGTAAGTCTTTTATATGCAGTGCCACAGAGCATATATCAAAATACAAGAATAAGTACATAAAAGAAACATTAAGATCAACTTTTGGGATGCCAATTAACATTAAAAACTCAAAAACCCCTCTTTAGAGAATACAGTCTTTTAAATACGTGTGTATCTATGAATTGGTATGTCTATATTAAGATAGACTGAAATTAACATTGATTGGTTTGCAAAAAAAAGGACACTTGTTAGCCCTTATCCAGCTAGATTTCTCTGATTTTCATCTGATCCTGTCAACAACATCTTCCAACGACATCATAGAAGCAGTAGGCTGAATAATGGTACCCCAAAGACATCCACATCCTAGTCCCCAGAAATAATCCATAAATATGTTACATGATACATGTGATTGGTTTTGAAGATAGAGGATTGGCCACGGATGAAAAATGTGAACTAGAAAAAGGCAAGGAAACAGATTCTTCTCCAGAGTCCCTCTAGGGACTGCATCCTGCTGACACCCTGACTGCATCCCACTGAGAATAAATGGAAATGTCTAACCTCAAGAATCCTAAGATAATAAATTTATGGTGTTTCAAGTCATCTGGTGAGGGGTAATTTGTCACAGCAGCCAGAGAAACCAATATATGTGGATTCTGTGACTATTTGCTCCTGGTTCTCCTCATGTCTCAGATAGTATCTTCCCAGAGCCTTCCATGGCATCCTTCTCCTTTTCTTCCCACTGCTTTAACGGTGATGCCCCCTCAGGCTCTTCATTGCTCTTATTACATGAATACTCCAAAGCAAAGAGCTTAGAAGCACAGACTTCACAGCCCAAAGGACATAGATTTGTACCCCAACCCTACCACATGCTTGCTAGGTGATCTCTTCAGATACTGTGGTTTTCAGGTTGAGATATTCCATTCTGTTTCTTTGAATAATTCTTCTATGTTAAGTATTTGAATCTTTTATTTCCTTGAACATAGTTATAATGACTGCTTTAAACTTTCATCTGGTAAGATCATCTCAGGGTTGCTCTTAGTTGTTGCTGTTTTTCCCTCTTGGAATTGGATTGCATTTGCATGTTTCTTTCCAGGTCAAAAATCTGTGGTTTGTATCCTGTCCTTTAATGCTGTTTAGATTCTGGATTCTACTATATACCTCTGAAGAATGTTGATGTATTTGTTTTAACACGTGATTGACTTGCAGAAACTCAAACAGCAAGATGCCGCCTGGCAGCACAAATCTCAGTTCAGTATTGTCCTTGGCACTGGCATCTAACTGACATCTGTCAGTTTCAGCCCCATCAAGAGACTTGGCAGTTTATACACAGAATTTGGGGTTCTCCCTCTCTGGACTTCTTTTTCCAGGATTATTCCTGGACTTTCCAAAGGCCCTAAATTCTGTCTTTAGAGACACTATGGGTATTCCCTCAGAGTCTGACCTGCCACAGAGCACTGACATTGAGTCCACCTTCAGGCTAAAAACCTTAAAAACGGGGAAATTCATCCTCATCAATCCCACTTGTCAAGTCTGACTCCTCTCCAGAATCTGACTGCTTTTGTCCAATTCTCTAGAGCCTTCCAGTGATTGGGGGTTCTTCTGTTATTTGCCTTGATTTTAATATTTAGTCCAAAGTTTATACTTCTTCCTCGAGAAAAGTCAGGTCTGGTAGGAGCTAGTTAAGGCAGACCCAAGCAAACATCAAGAGAATAACAATAATCGCTACAGTGCTTCCTGTGTACAAGAATACTTAGCACACTTTAGTTACATTAACTTATTAGATTCTCACATCAACGCTGTGAGGGAGATATTCCTACTTCTCCTACTTTATAAATGAAAAAACTGAGGGGGAAAAAGCTTAAGCAACTTTCCTAAGATTTCCAAGAACGAACTCAATGAGTTTGACCCAGAATCCGTGTGCTTAACCACTCTGAAATACCATAGCGGCCTTCTTGACTGTCATCTGCTGCTCTTACATTTAGATAAAATGATCTCAAATGCACTCCCATGCCTGAAATTGGTGCTTCAGTGTTTGATAAAGGTACTTTTAAGAAACTCAGTTATAGAACATCAGTGTTTAAAAAATGTATCTTTAAAAAACTCGCTTACCAGGAAATTTAACTAGTTGCTTCTTGATGCATTTTTGATACTCTGATCAGGTACATGCTTCAGAAAGGCAGAGATTTTATTAGAAGGATGACATGGCTGAATTAATAATTCTGTGCATTCTGTAACTTCATTTCTCGTAACAACTGGACATGACTGAGTCTGACGTATGTTTCTATTGATAATTAAATCACTGCAGTATCCTGTACCTTTAATTACAGATGGTATATAATTTAGAAATAAAACATTCTTAGAATTTCATATAAAATAATAAGCCATTTTAGTAAACAGAAACATGGAAATCATTTTAATAATATCCCTGGATATGTTAAGCATTGTCCTGGCAAGTACAGTTTTCTATTAGCATTCCAAAAAAAAAAAAAAAAGAAAGAAAGAAAGAAAGGTAGACTCATAAGATCAAATTATTCTTTGGAGAATGATTTTTATATTATTTACTTTTAATATCATTTCCACCTGTCCTAGAAATGATTGTAGAAAGCCCAAGGAAAATTCAAAGGAATGAGAAGTTCCACATGTCCAAGCGCGATTACATTATACTTGCATGATAACACATATCAAACTGTGCTAGAATTGTTTTTCTATACCTGCATTAGACTCTGGCCCCACTAATGACAAAAATCACTTACTATTCATCTTCCTATCCAAAGAGCCTTATAAAGTCTTATCTAATAAATGTTCAAAAAATTTACATTAAATAAATTAACAATGAGAACTGAATGATTTTATTCATTATCAATGAAATTTTACATTCTGAATATTATAAAGTGTTATTTCTAATTTAAATTACAGTAAACTACAAATCACCTACAATATGGGGAAAATAGGAAATAAATGAATTATATCAATCACAATCACTCAAATTATAAATTTCAGCCTACTTCACTTCAACAAAGAGCAGGATACAAGGGACAAGTATTGGTTGCCTTTTAGGTATTTTTTCATGGTTCAGGCTTTAGTATTCCAAGAACAAGGGGCCAATATAGTTGAGTGGCCACAAGGCAAATTCTACACTGAGTAAGCCACAGAACTAAGCAAATGCTATCACTGAATCTATAGTTTAACAAAATTGTGCCATCACTATACTGATGGAACTATGGGGGGTTGGCATGTTGGAGGAAGAGGGACCCGGAACCAGACCAGCCAAGATCACAGAGAATAATATGTCAAGGACAGCGAAAAGGCAGTCAGAAATTAGTACCAGTTTTCTCAAGGGAGTATACAGGGATGAAAAAGAGGATAAGTAAAAGAATATCAATACCTGCTGTTAAATGTATGCTAAACAGTCTACATGCACCATAATTTAATAATCTCCAAACTTGACGATAAAGACTTAACCTCTCCAAAGCCACAGACGAATACACAGCAAAATTGATATTCTAAAACATTTCTCTAATTCTACAAAGCCCTGCTACTGGCCCTGTGCTCTATGATCAGCCTGCAAGATAAATCTGAACTGTGAGAAGAGATGGACAGATGTGGATTCACAAACAGACAAGTTATAGAGAACCACACAAACCCAGGAGAAGGATAGAAGGAGCAACAGAAGCAAGGACATGCATGTAGAGGAGCCCAGGGATGGGCACTGCTCCAGTGATCATTTTCCCTTTCTTGTTTTATGTGTTTTATCTCCCCCCTCAAAACGTTAAAGCTCTATGAGCAGCTACTCAGATCAACAGGTCTTTTTTTTTTTTTAATAGTTTATTGTCAAGGTGGTTTCCATATAACACCCAGTGCTCATCCCCACAAGTGCCCTCCTCCATGCCCATCACCCCCCTTCCCCTCACCCCCCCATCTACCCTCAGTTTGTTCTTGGCATTCAAGAGTCTCTCATGGTTTGCCTCCTTCCCTCTCTCCCACTATTTTTCCCCTTCTTCTGCCCCATGGTCCTCCATTAAGTTCCTCCTAATCCTCCTTTACGTGCAAACATACGATATCTGTCCTTCTCTGCCTGACTTATTTTACTCAGCATAACACCCTCAAGTTCCATCCACGTTGCTACACATGGCCAGATTTCATTCTTTCTCATTGCCATGTAGTATTCCATTGTATAGATAAACCACATCTTCTTGATTCCCTATAACCCAGCAATAGCACTGCTAGGAATTTACCCAAGGGATCCAGGAGTGCTGATGCATACGGGCACATGTACCCCAATGTTCATAGCAGCACTCTCAACAATAGCCAAGGCATGGAAAGAGCCTAAGTGTCCATCAACTGACGAATGGATCACATCAACAGGTCTTAACCTTATTTAATATTGATACACTTTGGATAAAATAAAAAGCTGAATGATAGTCAATGGATATATATAGGATCTCAATCTTACTATGCATCTTTTATTAAAGATATTTCAGAAAATCCCTTTAGCTAAAATCCCTCAGAATGCTTTTGTGCCACAGAATGTTAGTTCTTTCACAAATAGTCACAATAAGCAATTCTGTGTAATCAAAACTTCACAAATTAGGTAATATTTTTTTCCTATTTCATCTTACACATATCCTTTTGCTATCAGTAATTTTCATTATGTGTTTTGGCACAAATGATGCTGGGAATTTCTTGCCAGTTTTCTGAAGCTTTATGAAAGCTAAGCATTTATTCAGAGACCCAAGAATATGACCAAAATGGGTTAACCACTAAAAGAAAAGTGATGGCTCTAGATGGATATTTTTTCCCTTATCTTCAAGTGTGTTCAGATTGTTATGTGCATATGACAGCATTTTGGACATTAAATAGCATTATGCAATTTACTGAATCACATAAGGGATTTAGAAAGAATTACTTTTTAGAAAAAGAACAAGGCTCTGTTGACTATGAGAAAAAGCAGCATTACTCTGTTGACATACTTCCTCCTGGTAAAAGTGAATCTTTCTTCAAGCAAATCTGCACAGTTTATGAAGTTGGAGATGACAGTTTGCTTGAGAAAAGGATTTGCCATAGATTCCTGTGATGAATTCAAAGCAGAACTAGTTAGTTTTGAGGCTACGGGTACCTTGAGAGTTCACTTGATTCCTACAAGTGCCAGAAACATGGCATTAATCAGACATGCTATTTAGCTAGTCTGCACTATGATTAAGATGGTTAACAATGTGGGGAACTTCTATCCTTCTTGGTAAATAGTCATGGCACCAAATCTTGAGTGTTCTCTAACTCTGAAAATCCCAGAGCTACCCCAGGACACCCCCAAATCATTAGGATCACGCCAAGTCTTTCCAGGACTTAGCCTCTAGCAGTATAGCTGAGGTCCACTCTGATAAAATGATGCCTGTGCCAAATTAGGTGTTAAATATTCTGAATATCACTTCAGGGTTTCATCAAAACTTCTCTATGGTTCAGGAGAATCTTTCTTCCTACAAAATATAGGATCCCCTGAGCTATTAGACAGTGGTTTCTTCCTAAAGGTTGTTTGTCTAAAGTGACACTCAGATCAATGAAATAGGTCCCTTTCCTATAGCGAATTTTTCTCAATTTATAGTTTTAAATTAATGCTTTATGGCAGTTATACTGGTCTTTAAAGCATGGTGTTCCACATACACATCACATAAACTGCTACTTTAGAAACAGGAGAAACCTACAGAGGGGAAACAATTCAAAATAAAATATAGCTAAATAAAAATATTAGGCGGGGATACAGAAATTCTAATGAATACCTTAAAAACATAATTCCTAAAATGTTATTTCCAGTACTTCCTATACATGCAAAAAATTTAGAGCTTGCCCAGTCCAACCCCATGATTTGGGAGAAATAAAACATCTTTTCAAATATGTTAAATTTAGAAAAATGAGTTTAGCAATATAAAATTTAAATTTATGACCATTTCATCATAAGCTGGCATCTACAAAAGTAAGTAAAAATACAATATACACTTTCCTAGATGCTGAGGCCAAAGAAAAATGATTTTTCCTTATACAGACATGAATTTCAAAGCTGACATGTTTCAATGCTGTTTAAAAATCCAAAGGGGTTATTCCAGGTAGAAACAAACCTAGTTGAACTGAGAAATGGATTACTCCCCTGTAAGCCTATTTTAAAAGCTTTGCAATAAAGAACAGAATTTTTTTAAACTTTATATAGTTTAATACAGTAATTTCAAACATTTTGTAACCAAATATGAACTCGAAAAAGTTAGAACACATATAATATGCTTACACCCTTTGTAAAGTAAGATTTTATTCTATCAAAAAAAATCACTAAAGTTTCTCCTCCATACTTACTAGTATATATTAACATTTAAACCTCATTTAGTATTGATGCACAAACCAATTAAATTTTGTGTGAGACTGAATTTTTAAACATTACAAGGCTAATGAAAATGTATTATATTATAATTGATCAGTCATTTTCTTTAGAACTAGGTCTTATTTTTCAATGCTCTTACTTATCTAAACTGGAACAATGATTAAAAACAGTAACAGTAACACAGAAACCAAAGAACACACAAGAATAAAGGCAAGAGAAATTTTTCAGTTTCATTCCTGGAAATAGTATACTTTCTTAAACTATACACTGCAGTAATTACAGCACCAAAAACAAATAAATAAAGAAAGAACAACAACAACAAATAACAGGAAACCAAAATTTGGCCATCCATCCTCTGGCTTGATTTTAAACTGTAATGAATTGGGTAAGAATGGAAAATACCCAAGAAATCAGTCATATCAAGTTATAGCATGGAAAAAAAATTAAATCACCAAATAACCTTTCAAAGAAAAGTGTCTTCATTAGGGGACAGAACAGGAATTTCAATTTTCAGAAGAAATTTATTAGCTGCTTGCAAAACTATGACTGACTAAAGCCATATCACCCTAATTTTATTACTTAAAATACAGAAGCGTGCCATGAAATTTTACTTGCTGTAAAGAAGCTTAGAACATAGTCACATGGTTGGGGCATTGAAAAAAAAAATAAAGATTATTGATAAATAGCCATGCATAAAGCAATTAATTAAAATAGTAACGGTAACAGCTCTGAAAATGTAAGAAAACACACAAATACTAAAAGAAAGATTCTGTTTTAAACCACAGACATAAGCATGAGGTTCAGTGACACATATCACCTTGAGGTTGGATTTTTTTTTTTTTTAAGTTCTTTAAGACATCACAGGACTGTAGGATAAAGCAGAAGGTCAAACTTAAGGAGATCACAAGTAAAACACATTGGCTTATTTCAGCAAAAAGAAAATATCCAGTATCTATGACAGAAATCATTCATGCAGTCATTGAGTTCATTAAAATACCGTAAGTACACATAAAGTAAGTACTTGCCCCTTCTGACTTCTCCACTGTGTTAGCCAGCATCTCCTGTAGGGCCCGGACAGAGAGAGACTGTTCCAGCACAAAAGTGCAGATGGAGAGGTCTGGGGGAACATTCTGTGTGGAGAGAGGGAAAGCTGCCATTATCGTCTTCATCGTCATCATCATCATCATCATCACCACCATCAAGCAATCAGACCCAATTTACCTTATAAAACTTCAGTTTCTTTCATAAAAAAAAAGAGTACTTGTCAGTTCTCTAATATCAGCTCCTCAATCGATGAAATACATTATCTACTCTGCTCACACTTACTCCATGTTTTAATTTATGGATAACAACAGCCACCATGTACGGAGTGCCTATCCACTTAGGCCCTGGACTCAGAGCTTTATCAGAAACCTGTGTGGTCATCTATGGTAAGAATGATTATTATTGTTGTGTGGATAAAAAAAAAAAAAAACAAAGAGAGAAGTTAGGTTACTTTTCCAAAGTCACAATTAGTACGTTTTTCAAGGCAGTATTCAAAAGCCAGATTTCTTGGACTTCCAGGCATTCAATTCTAACCTACCAAGTAGTCAGCTGATAAAAAAAAACATGAAAAACAGAGAAATAGTTGCCTTAAACTACTCTCCAAGTTAATAAATATAAAATTGAATTGGTACAAAATAGCCATTTACACAGGCTTCTCTTCTTCCAGAAAGAAAACAATTACTTTGTTTTACTCAAGTTGGATATGTATTTGGCCTCTAACTAGAGCTATGGCAATGTAATTTCTGTTCTGTCTAGGAGTGGGGTGGGGAGTGTGTATGTGTGGTTTTTCTCAATCATTCTTTTCCCTTTCTCTTTCCTTCCTTTAAAACTTACACTCCAATCAATAATCCTATAAATTGTGACGGTCCAAAAGGTAACTGTCAAGGTGGTGAAGGAAACAGGGTAAGGACTAACTAGTGAGTTAGAGACAACTATCCCAATGAGGAACAAGCACATTATCGCTCATGCATGCTGCTGCTTTAAAATGAGCAGGATTCAGTAGGCAATCCAATTGAGTCTGGGGAGAGACTCAAAGGAGGATTTTCATAACAGAAGACCATTCAACAGTACATGCAAGTGAGACAATGTCTTCTTCATAAAATGAACATTAGGAAGACAAACCTGATAACTTGATACAATGTATCAAAATTATAATTTTTTAATGTCTAAGTATTCATTAAATTGAACTACTACCATTAAAAATGATCCTCATCAGCAGAGAAGGATACTTTATGGTTTCAAGGAAAGATGGATAACCGGGATTCCAGAATTAAAATTCTTTTGTGGATATACAAATATATAATCTTGGCCACTAAGGTTACTCATACCCCACAAACTTCCTGGCACCCATATATCTTTCTTTCTTTCTTTCTTTCTTTTTAAATCTTTTTTTAATGTTTATTTATTTTTAAGAGAGAGCTAGAGAGTGGGAGACAGGGGATCTGAGGTGGGCTCTGCACTCACAGCAGAGAACCCAATGTGGGGCCCATACTCACGAACTGTAAGATCATGACCTGAGCCAAAGTCAGATGCTCAACCAACTGAGCCACCCAAATACCCCTATTCTTTATCATTTTTAAAGATTACTTATTTAGCTTTGAGAGAAAGAGAGAGACGACAGGTGAGGGGCAGAGAAAGAGGGAGAGAAAGAAAATCCCAAGCAGGCTCCACACTGTCTGCCCAGAGCCCAATATGGACTTGATCCCACGAACCATGAGATTATGACCTGAGCTGAAATCAAGAGTCAGATCTTTGACTGCACCACCAAGGTACACCTGTTCTTTATTTTTTGAATGAACTTCCCTTCACTGGATTCCTCTATTCTCCTATCCTGGGCTTCGGATGCCCCCAGCCAAGTTTCCTTTAATTCCTCCTCAGACTAACTCAAGCAGTCATCAAAGCAAACTCCCAGACCGGGCATAGCTACTGCTTTCATACTCTGCAGTTAGCTGGACAAGGGCTCCCTTTCCAAAACCCCCAGATGAAAGACTAAAGGCTGGGAAAGAACTTCTCTTTTATTATCACATTTAGGAAAAATTATCTTAAATTTAACTTTCTCAGTTCTAACTATATGAATTGCAATTTCTCAGACCAAGACAAAGGACAATGGGAAAAAAAAAAATCTGTTACTCAAAGCATTTATTCCATTCTTATCCATTTAAATAGTGAGGGTTTGGAAGCTATACCACAGGGCTGGTACTCTACCATGTTATTAAATGGTGTGCTAGCAAACCAATCTCTCAAAAAAAAAAAAAAAAAGCCTAGATTTGTCGCATTTGCCCATTTCTGTGACAGAAATACTCTAATAATTGCTGGTTTCAAAGTTTATAAATCAGCTCATAAAATTCCTCAATATGTAACACATAGCTCTCAGGAATCTACAAGATCTGTTCCCAATACACCACTGGACTGGTTGCAGACCCATATCCATTAGTTGCTTTAGAATGACTATATTAAAACAGTAGAGATTAGATTCTATACACAGTCACCTACGCAATAATTCTGGCCTCACTACTTACTAGCTACTAACTTTTCTAATCTTTGGTTTCCTTCCCAGGAAAATGGTTTAGGAATTTTAACAACTATAACATCCCCATGGAGTTCCTGTGAAACATAAAAAATGGTTAAGTAGAGAGCTTATCACAATATCAAGAATACAGCAAGAGCTCAAAATAAGGGAGCCATGGTCATGAGTTTTGTATACTGTCATTTCTCTCTGTGGCACTTAAGAATACCACTCATTTTTTTAAAATCGACTCTTGGATGAAGTCTACTTTGGAGAACTAGTGTTTGAAAACACAAATAAGGAGTGCCAGGGTGGCTCAGTAGGTTAACTGTCTGACTTCAGCTCACATCATGATCTCATGGTGTGGCTTCAAGCCCCACATCGGTTTCTGCACAGTCAGAGAATCCCTGCTTGGGATCAGGCAACAGAATCATTACTACAACTTCTTACATTTTATTTTTATTTTTTAAAGTTTATTTTATTTTGACAGACAGTGTGTGTGAGTGGAAGAGGGGCAGAGAGGAAGGGAGAGAGAGAATCCCAAGCAGGCTCAGCACTGTCAGCACAGAGCCTGATGCGGGGCTCAAACACACAAGCCATGAGGTCATAACCTGAGCCAAAGCTGGGTGCTTAACTGACTGAACCACCCAGACGCCCAAAATTGTAACCTTTTACAGTGAACTACCAAAGCATTGCTTAATGTAGATGAATGTGTCGTCAAATAGCCTTGAAGGTTTTACAACTAAACCATATTATAGTATTTATGTTAAGCCTTCGTTCCCACTTCCAAAAAATAAAGTTAAGTCAGTGAAAAATAAAGGGTCTCAATCCTTAATTAAAAACCAATTGAAATGGCCATTACATTCCTGGGTTGTGCTGGGGCTGCTGATCCAAGAACTACACTTTGAGAATCACTGGTACAGCGCTGTGTGTTGGAGGGTGATGGCAAACAAATGCCTAGAAATGGTGGTTTATAAGACCAGATTACAGAGGATCTGAATTCATACCAAGAAGTAGTGACTTATTTTATAATTATGTGGTAAGCCAGAAGCCACATGCCATGCTGTGCTGGTAAATCCACCCTGAGAGTGAAAAAAAAACCTCTGATTTGAAGCACTTGCTGATGCCTTTAAGCTACCAAGCTAACATCACTCTACACTGAGCAGGAGTTAGGAAGAGATATGAACAGCTGTCTCTCCTGAATGCTGAATGTTCATCAGAACTGTATATGCTGTATATAAAATCTAGAGAACAGAGGCCTCCATTCATCTTTTGAAATAAATAATAGTCTTGTGGAAGGAAACACACTTGGAACCATGTGTCAAGAAAGGAGCTGAAGTTAATACCCTCACAGAGGGCTACCTCAAGAAACAAGCCAAAGAACACACGGCATAGAGTCCCAAATACCACTATGAGTAGGGAAATAAAATAACCAAAGTTTAAATAAGAGACCAAGAGACACCATTCAAAGAACACTTCCTGAACGGACAGGCCCTGGACAGTCAAACAGCCTTCTTTAATACAGCAGTACTCGCAGGTGCAGAGTGCATAACAAGCTTTTAAAACTAACAAGTGACAGGAAGCTAGCCAAAATGATGAAATGGAAGAACTCTCCTCTAAAGAAATTCCAGGAAGAAGTGACAGCTAAAGAACTGCTCAAAACAGACATAAGCAACATAACTGAACAAGAAGTTAGAACAATAGTCCTAAAATTAATTGCTGGGCTTGAAAAAGGCATGGAAGACATCAGAGAAAACTACTGCCACAAAGACTATGGAGCTTAAAAATAATTGTGATGAATTTAAAAATGCTATAAATGAGATGCATAATAAAATGGAGGCATCCAATGAACAGATTAAGGAGGCAGAGAGAATAAATGAATAAAAAGACACAATTATAGAAAAAGAGGAAGCCAGGAGAAAGAGAGAAAAATGATCCCGGAATGCGAAAGGAGAGTTTGAGAGCTGAGTGATACAGTCAAACGGAACAATATCTGTATCATAGTAATTCCATAAGAGGAAGAAAGAGGGAAAAGTGCTGAAGGAGTCCTTGAATAAATTATAGCTGACAACTTCCCCAATCTGGGGAAGGAAACAGACATTGAAATCCAAGAGGCACAGAGAACTCCCCTCAGACGTAACTTGAATCGATCATCTGCATGACATATCATAGTGAAACTGGCAAAATATGAGGACAAAGAGAGAATTCTGAAAGCAGCTAGGGATAAAAGGGCCCTAACATACAAAGGGAACCCTCTCAGAGTGGTTACAGACCTATCTACTGAAACTTGGCAGGCCAGAAAGGAATGGAAGGAAATCTTCAATGTGATGAACAGAAAAAATATGCAAGCAAGAATCCTCTAACCAGAAAGCCTGTCATTCAGAATAGAAGGAGAGATAAAAGCCTTCCCAAATAAACAAAAATTGAAAGAATTAATCACCACTAAACTAGCCCTACAAGAAATCCTGAGGGGAACTCTATGAGGGAAATGTTGCAAGGAACACAAGGTACCAGAGACACCACCACAAGCATGAATCCTACAAAGAACACAATGGCTCTAAACCCATCTTTTTCCATAATAACATTGAATGTAAATGGACTAAATGCCCCAATCAAAAGACATAGGGTAGGGGCGCCTGGATGGCTTAGTTAGTTAAGCGTCCGACTTTCGCTTAGGTCATGATCTCGCGGTTCGTGGGTTCGAGCCCCGCGTCGGGCTCTGTGCTGACTGCCAGCTCAGAGCCTAGAGCCTGTTTCAGTCTGTGACTCCCTCTCTCTCTGACCCTCCCCTGCTCACGCGGTCTCTCTCTCTCTCTCTCTCTCTCCTAGAAATAAAACATAAAAAAAAAAAAGACATAGGGTAGCAGAATGGATAAAAAGACAAAATCCATCTATCTGCTGTCTACAAGAAACTCATTTTAGACCTGAGAACACCTTCAGATTGAAAGTAAGGGGATGGAGAAATATCTATCATGCTACTGGAAGTCCAAAGAAAGCTAGAGTAGCCATACTTATATCAGACAAGCTGGACTTTAAAGTAAAGGCAGTAACAAGGGATGAAGAAGGGCATTATATAATAATTAAAGGGTCTGTCCATCAGAAAGAGCTAACAATTATAAATGTCTATGCACCAAATATGGTAGCACCCAAATACATAAAACAATTAATCACAAACAGAAACAATCTCATAGATAAGAATGTGCTGATAGCAGGGGACTTTAATACTCCACTTACAGCACTGGATAGATCAACTAGACAGAAAATCACTAAAGACACAACAGATTTGAATGACACATTGGACCAGATGGATTTGACAGATATATTTACAACTCTACATCCTGAGGCCATGGAATTCACTTTCTTCTCAAGTGCGCACAGCACATTCTCCAAGATACATCACATACTGGGACATAAAGTAGCCCTCAAGAAACATAAAAGAATTGAGATCATATCATGCACACTTTCATATCACAATGCAATGAAACTTGAAATCAATCACAGGAAGAAGTCTGAAAAACCTCCAAAACCATGGAGGTTAAAGAACACCCTACTAAAGAACGAATGGGCCAATCAGACAATTAGAGAAGAAATTAAAAAAATATATGGAAACAAATGAAAATGAGAATACAACAATTCAAACTCTATGGGATGTGGCAAAGGCAGTCCTAAGAGGAAAGTACATTACACTCCAGGCCTATTTCAAGAAAGTAGAAAAAGCACAAGTACAAAATCTAACAGCGCACCTAAAGGAACTAGAAGGAGAGCAACAAGAGCACCCCAAACCCAGCAGGAGAAGAGAAATAGTAAAAATCAGGGCAGAAGTAAACAATATAGAATCAAAAAAAAAAAACAACCAAAAAACAAAACAAAACAAAAAAAAACAGTTGAACAGATCAATGAAACCAAGAGTTGGTTTTTTGAAAAAATAAAATTGACAAACCTCTAGGCAGGCTTCTCAAAAAGAAGAGAACGAGCACCCAAATAGACAAAATCATGAATGAAAATGGACTTATTACAACCACCCACTCAGAAATAAAAGCAATTATCAGGGAATACTATGAAAAATTATATGCCAACAAATTGGACAATTTAGAAGAAATGGACAAATTCCTAAACACACACTACCAAAATTCACACGCGAAGAGACAGAAAACTGGAATAGATCCATAACTAGTGAAGAAATTGAATCAGTTATCAAAAACCTCCCAACAAATAAGACCCCTGGGCCAGATGGCTTCCCTGGGGAGTTCTACCAGACATTTAAAACAGAGTTAATACCCATTTTTCTCAAGCTACGCCAAAAAATAGAAATCGAAGGAAAACTTCCAGACTCTTTCTATGAAGCTTCCAAAGAAACCACGTCAGAATGGACAACTAAGAAGAATGACAGCACAGTGTGTACACCTGTCTACCTCTTATACATTACGCACATATTTTTTGTCTATGCAAAATTAAATCAGAGGAAGTGCTTCTGTCTAAATGTCCACCTGGGCTGGACAGAACAGTACCCAAAGCAGGAGGCAAAAGGTCAGCAATACTCTTCCCATGGAGACAACCCCAATTCAATGAGGATATGTGTACTTCTGCAAGAATAACAAACCTTAAGCTAGCAGCATGGCTATGCAGCTTTTCTTCTTTTTGAAATACAAATTGGCCACTGTTCTCCTCCGCCTAACAATTACCTGGCCTTAGGGGAAGAAAATTTTCCAGAATAACTACACACGACATCTGGCTTTGTTGGCACTGGAGAGTCTGTGTGAAATCAATTAGGTTTCCAACTGAGGTATCTATCAAACCATTTGGCTTCCACAGATATATCTGCCTAACCCACTTAAAAAACCTATTGAAACATGCCATTACCATAACTGAACTGCAACCAGTAATTTGGGACTAGGTATGTCACAGATCATCTCTCCTGTTATCACTGAATGAAAATTGCATAGCAACTAACCATTCCATTTTATTTTTTTAATGTTTTATTATTTATTTTTGAGACAGAGTGTGAGCAGGGGAGGGGAAGAGAAAGACGGAGACACAGAATCTGAAGCAGGCTCCAGGCTCTGAACTGTCAGCAGAGAGCCTGATGCAGGGATCGAACGCACGAGCCGTGCGCTTATGACCTGAGCCAAGGTTGAACCCTTTAACAGACAGAGCCACCCAGGTACCCCTTAATCACTCCATTTTAGCATCCTCATATCCTTGCTCATGTTTTTCCTCCTTTAACCTAAAATATCCATTTCCAGGTCTCCACCTATGAAAAATATTTCATGGTTTTAAATCACACATAAATAGAATCACATACAGAAACATTTGCCTTACTGAAAATTCAAACACCACCAAAAAAACTGAAAGCTCTCTCTTCCCAAATTTTATACTCATTCTCCCTTATTCTTCCTCCGAGGTGTCATCACATGGAGCTTGATAACCTTTGGCTGCGCCCCTTTCCAAGTCTTTTACTGTGCATTTATACACATATGCTCACAAAGAAGGCTTTTCCCTTTAATGAGCTCACTTTGAACAAATTACATATATTAAAATACTAATATGTTTTAGAGATCACTGTCTATGAACCGATCTATATTCACCTCATTCTTCATGACCGATAATCTAGATGTATCATATTCCTCCTGAAGACTGATTCAAGTTCTCTGCCATGTAACACGGTTATCCAACTTGGACCCTCACCCTCCCAGCCACCAATCCCAGCCTGATGTGGTAGCTTACAACAGATAGTGTTCACTGTTTAATGAGCTGACCTCAAGCTCTGATGCCAACTATTTTGGAAAACTAATCAAATCTGCATATAGGAATATAGGTGGTTATAGCCCAAATGACAGATCTCTACTTTTGTTTCTGTTTCAGTACTCCTGATACTAAGACAAGTTACCTTACCTTTATGCAGTGACTCTCAAGGGTACTCCACATAACCTGCAGGGTAACTCAGATGTCACAAAATGTATTTTGAAAACCAATGAGATGATAACTCTTGGTAACTTTACAGCCTAAGAAAATGAGCAAGTCTCTGTATCAGAGGACATGACACTCAGACCCAGTGCATAACTAGCCAAGGGATTGTAGGTACATCAGTCAGAGCTCTCCCATCTGTGTAGGTGGCAAAATGCTTTTCATGTTTCAGAGAATTGTTCTCAGGTTCAAATAAGAAAATCAGTGCATTGTAAACCAAAAACTGCCAATAAAATATCATTCTTACCTGCCTAATTTAAGAAATACCTAAATCAGAGAGAAAGCTCAGAATCGCAGAGATGTAAATTAAGAGAGCCAATGTTCTATCAAGAAATGTGAAGACAGTATATTTTAGAGTGGAGCAGATGGTCTGAAGCTGAGACAGATTTGTTTTTGCTCAGTGATCCATCTGCTGAGTGGCCTTTGGCAAGGCACTGTAACCATGGAGGGTCAGCTTCTCCATGAACTATGGAGGTACCAAAATGTATCTTCTGCAAAAAATAAAGGTTTTTTTTTAAGCTGCCAAGTAGAAACAGGAACCAGACAAAATTTCACCTACCAGATGGGGAATAATATTCTTTAAAATGTTTATATATTCTACCATTCCAACAAAATTACAGTGTCATATCCCATTGACATACATGAAATACTGTAAAAAAAGTATTTTTTTTTTACAAAATGTCCAAGCAGGATATAAGGAAAATCTTGGTTTGTTTTCCTCTTTGTATGTCTTCAAAACTCCAATCATAATACTTCACCATATTCCCAGCATGGCAATGTGGTTATTATAAGGCTTTCGCACCTTTCTATGAGAGTTCACAGTTCCGGGTAGTTTTTCTTGTCATATTCTTTTTCCCTTTATCCTAGTTTGCACCAAAGATTAACATGAAATTGCCTTAGAGAAATCTTTTCAATCAGCTTTGTGAAAGATAAGACTAAATGCAATCATAACAGATAACACTGATTATGTTTGGGTTTCCCCAGGTCTAAAGGCTTTGAGTCTCTTCAGAAAAACTCAAGTCATTCCACTTGACATTCTTGACAACATAGGTCCAAGTAGGGAGGATCTATTAAGAGGTTTAAATGACTAATAATTAGTGTAAATCACCACTGCAAATAGCCATAGTTCTGCCATTTCAGCAGTTCATTAGGAAAATCCCAAGTTAATTCGTAGGGTTTCATATAATTTGCTCAGTGTTCATTGTGCCCACTGGCACACATCTTTTTAAACAAGGTCCTTTAAACATAATATTAAGTAGATACACCAATCTATATTTTTACAATTACTTTAACATTCAGATGACTCAAAGGTTTCAATGCAAATATAGAGGTACACTAGTATGACATTCCAATGCACATTACTTCTCCCATTCTAATACCACCGGGGAATATTGTCTCAGGTTGAATCTGCTCACACATCTTGAGTTGGAGCCATTGTTGGGCAGAACACAAGTATATGGTATTTTGAAAGCAAAACACTCAAAAGGAAACTAGAGGAGAGACTTCTGCTATGAATTAAGGCTCGATATGAAGGTATCTTAAAAGTCCTATATGCTGTTAAGGGTTCACTGGATATAGTCCCCTACTTCAAAACACTGCTGAGTCAAACACCTATCAGTCACACTCTTGATCAAAGCCTAACTTTCCAGACTCGAGGTAATGGCCCACTTATGTCATTCTAATTTAAAACATATAATTTCTAGTCCTATAAGTACATCATGATGATGTTCTAGAAAGTTGGGCTCCAATTTGAGAAATCCATTAAAAAACTGTAGTGTCACCACTAAATTCAGAGTTTAGAGCTACTGGAGCAAATATATAAGAAAATGGATGAATACACAAACCATAAGAACAAAGTCATCATAAATTATTTGGGTGCAAAGTTTCACTCAATACAAAAGAGATTTTTTTAAAGGATTAGCAAACTATATACATGTTTATTACATATATAGAAGGCCAACTGGCATTGTCATGATAGCAAGTATACACTGATAACTAAAACAAAAATCAGGTTTCCGAAGACTATTTGTTGCATGTCATTATCACTGGCATCTCAGCCTTGCTCCATGCAAGATCTGAGTGAACCAAATATAGTAATCAAACTGGGTAGATCCTCCAGTGAAAATTTGTGATGATCAACACTGCTATCTCCCAGAAGTTCTGAGAAAAGGATATTTAGATAGAATCTATCAAGCTTCACTGCTTGAAAGTATTGGGGAAAAAATCATTTTTGCCATAATCAAGTCAACCTAATCATTTGCCATGTGATCTTTCACTACAATAGCACTACTCCCTTGTCTCATAATCTGCTTAAAGTAGAGAGAATAATTCACACAAACTTGTGAATAAGGGCAGACAACAGATTCTGAATTTAGCCCACAGTAATTCAAAAGTAGTAGAAAAAAGTGAAAAAGAGAATATGGCTTCCAAATCAAGTTATGCAGACAGTTAAGATGATGTTATCACATTTAATTAATTATGAAATAGAATAGAGATTTATTCAGACATAACCATACAATTATCAACCACCTCATTCTTTGTAAGGTATCTCACTCTGCGAAAATGGTGCTGAGTAATTTCAGCTAAATTAATTTAAAATGGAAAGAGCTAAATTAATTGCCCAGTATCAGTCTGAACAAATCAAGCTACAGTCAATTCAGTAATATCACTTGCAGCCTCAAAACTAAAACACCAGAAGACTCAAATTGAGACATTCAGCACCATGGAATTCTTATTAGGAATTCTGCTAGCATGAAACTTCTATACAGTCTCAAGAATATAAAATAAATATAACCATGTAGAAACAACTGCACAGATAATAACGGCTATATCACTTTTTAAGTATCTCCTGTGTGCTAGGTCCTAATTTTCCTCAAAACCCTACAAGAGAAGCAGCATTATCCTTACTTTGGAAAAGAGGAAATGCAAAGTCAGAAAATTCAATGACTTGAACTAAGTCAGAGACTATTAATAGGCATATCTGCTTTGCCTAAAACCTGTAACACACTCTCTCAAGGTAACATCAGCCTGGTTCTCAGATGTTCTGTTTTTGTATCCATTTATGGTAGCAGTTATGACTGATAAATTAAACTTAATGTGATAGTGTGCATGCTCTAAAAGAGCTCATATGCAGAATCAGAGTCATGAGTAACTCAGACTCTATGATTTTGGGCTTGAAGGACATTTTCAAAGATCATAACCTGGTATGAACCCCTCTGGGAATGTACTAGCAGGAGGAAAAGTGTAGTAAATCATTAAAATAGTGATCCTTTCGAGATGGATGCTTTGTGGGTGTATTTGGATACAGGGATCTTCCTCTTGTCTGAAGAAGACAGTCATTACTTCTGTGAGAGGTACAGTACTTTCTCGTTGATGACAGAAGTAGACAGGGAATTAAAAATCTAAGTAAGGGTAGATACTTCAGGGAAGTAACACAGAACTGAAACTGTGGCTATTTTGGTGAGACTTAACCCTGATATAATGTTAGGTGACCTAGACATAATTCTGATTTCTCTTAATCCATGTAAAGTATAAAACACACAGCTGGCAATAAGAGAATACAGAGACAGTTTGGGTAACCAAAAATTCCATCTCACCTAACATGTATTTTGGCTCCGAAAGGGGTATAGGTAACACATAGAAATTAAGGGATATTTTAGGAAGATAACTCTAGCAGTTGGGTAAATGATGAATTAGGGCCACAGTGTGACATTTTTTGATGTTCAAGAATCAATTCAAGGAAGATAAAAAAGACTGATGAGCTAAGAAAAATTATGGGCACTTCCCCTTATGGTCGAGTGAGGAGGTTGGCCAATTGTCACCCTGAAAAGCAAGGTGGATAAAACTGACAAATACAACCTCTCAGAGCTGTAGGACTTAACCAAAGGCATTAAGACATATATGTGACAAGGAGTGCCAGGATGGCTCAGTCAGTTAAGTGTCTGACTCCTGATCTTGGCTCAGGTCATGATCTCATGGTTCATGAGTTCGAGCCCCACAATGGGCCCTGGAGCCTCCTTGGGATTCTGTCTTTCCTTCTCTCTGCCCCTCACCTGCTTGTGCTCTGTTCTCTCAAAATTAATAAACTTTAAAATATATATATATGACAAACTTTCATGCTAGAAAACTGCTGAACTTCAGATAAGAACAGTAAATGGCTATGATGTTCTTTCTCAAGAGACTATGGGGGCGCCTGGGTAGCTCAGTTGATTGGGCATCCGACTTTGGCTGAGGTCATGATCTCACGGTTCGTGGGTTCGAGCCCCAAGTCGGGCTCTGTGCTGACAGCCAGCTCAGCCTGGAGCCTGTTTCAGATTCTGTGTCTCCCTCTCTCTGACCCTCCCCTGCTCACGCTGTCTCTCTCTCTCTCAGAAATAAATAAAACATTAAAAAATTAAAAAAAAAAAAAAAAAAGAGTGACTATGGTGTCTCTCCTCAGGCTGGCGTGGAGATACTGCTAGGGTGTGGCATGGAGTAAACTGTGAGGACCAGAAGCTGTGCCACTTCATGAAAAGAGGCTCACTTGATTCAGAGCAGATGCCATGCACACTACATTGTCTGTGACAGTGACACTTTCCAGGAAAGTGGAAAAGTCTGATTCAGTACATTCCTGAGTGAGGTTGCAAGCATACAAAACAGTTCCAAGCTCTTCATAGACTCCTGGCTAACCTGAAGTAGCGCGTGCACAAAAAGACACAAAGGACCCAGCAGAAAGTAAATCTGAAGCAGAGTTCAAATGGCCCGAACTTCTCGCACACTTCTCTACCCACACACAAGTCTACATGCAGAGGACGGAAACCCTCCTGCTCAAAGTATGTGTATGCAATCATTGCCCTAACTCTATGCTATTCACGAACAGGGCAAGCTACAGGAATCCAGGCTTAAATAAAAATAAGAATGAAAAGAAAACTTAGAGCGGTGACATCAGAGTCAAAATACCACAGTGAAGACATATTACCCAGAGTTAGTCCAGGCGAGTTCTGAAAAAAAAGAAAACCCAAACATAGTAAAGTAACAAACACAACCTTGAAATGGGGAAATCAGAATTTATTCTTCCAGGGCACCTAGGTGGCCAAACTGTTTCAGCATCCAACTACTGGTTTTTGCTCAGATCATGATCTCATGGGTTGTGGGATCCAGTCTCGTGTAGGGCTCTACGCTGACAGTGAGGACCTGCTTTGGATGCTCTCTTCCCTTCTCTCTGCCCCTCCCCTGCTTGTACTAGTTCTCTTTCTCACAAAAATAAACAAAACGTTTTTTTAAAAAGAATTTATTTTCATACAATATTATACCTAGAAACTCTAGTTTAAACCCTCCAAAAATGTGTCAAAGGCAAAAAAAAAACAAAAAACAAAAAACAGAAAAACCAAACAAGAAACAGGGAAGTGTAACATATACTGAGGGAAAAATATATTCAAAAGAAACTGTCCCTGAGTGTTCCCAAATATTGGAGTTAGCAGATAAAGGCAACGTTTAAACATACTAACATGCTTAAAGAACTAAAGGAAGCCTTTTTTAAATAAAATGTTTTAATAATGAAGCAGCAAATAAAAATTCTCAGTAAAGATACAGGAATGACACAAAAAGAACCAAATGGAAATTCTGGATTTGAGCATACAAACTGAAAAATAAATATACTAGAGGCTCAATAGCAGATTTGAGATAAAAGGAGAAATAACCAGTTAACTTAAAGATCTTAGTCAATCGTATGTATACCAATAAGAAAAACACAGAAATTAATCAGCATCGAAAATCTATGGAATACTATAAAGTGTACCATTATATATGTAATGAGTTTTCCAGAAGAACAGGAGAAAAAGGTCAAAAGATCTACATGTTTTTAAATTTTTTATTTAAATCCCATTTAGTTAACACCCAGTGCAGTATTAGTTTCAGGTGTAGTGCAGCCATTCTGAAAAATAGTATGGAGGTTCCTCAGAAAGGTAAAAATAGAACTACCCTAAAACCCAGCAATTGTACTACTGGGCATTCTTTTTTTTCCATCAAAAAAATAAAATACATAAGAATGAATTTAACCAAGAAGATGAAATAACTGTACACTGAAAACTGTATGATATTAGTGAAATAAATAGAAGACACACAAAAAATGGAAAGATATTCTGTGCTTACAGACTGGAAGGAATATTAAAATGTGTATACTACCTAAAGTGATATACAGATTCAAGGCAATCCCTACCAAAATTCCAATGGTATTTTTTAACAGAAATAGAGCAAATAATCATAAAATTCGTAAGGCACCACAAAAGACCCCAAGTAGCCAAAGCAATCTGGAGAAGAATAACAAAGCTTGAAGCATCACGCTTCCTGGATTCAAACTAGATTACAAAGGTACAATAATCAAAGCAGGGCAGTACTGGCATTAAAAAAAGAAAAAGCGCACAGATCAATAGAATGGAACAGAAACCCAGACATAAGTCTATGCATATACAGTCAATTAATTTACAGCAATGCAGCCAAGAATATGCAATGGGTAAACAATACACTGTCTAGGGAAAATGGGATGGGAACATTAAAAGATTGAAACTGGACCACTTATGTGCACCATACACAAAAACTAACTCAAAATGTATGAAATCCTGGAAGGTAAGGCCTGAAACCATAAAGTCCAAGAAGCAAACTTGACATCAGTCTTGGCAATGAGGTTTTGGACTTGATACCAGAAGCAAACGCAACGATAATAAAAGTAAACAAATAGGACTACATCAAACTAAAATGCTTCTACACAGCAAAGGAAATCATCAACAAAATGAAAAGGCAAAACATATATCTGCTCAACTGACTGAGCCACACAGGCACCACTAAGGCAAAACATATATCTGATAAGGAATTTATATCCAAAATGTATAAGGAATGTATACAACTCAACAGCAAACAAACAATCCAATTTAAAAATGGGCAAGAGGACCTGAATATATACTTTTTCAAAGAACAAATTCAAATGGCCAAAAAGTACATAAACAGGTGCTCTACATCACTGTCAGGAAAATGCAAAAAAAAAAAAGAGAGAGAGAGAGAGAGAGAGGGAGAGAGATCAGCTCACACCTGTTAGAATGGTTATTATGAAAAAGATAAGATATAAAAAATATTGACAAAGATGTGGAGAAAAAAGAATTTGTTTACACTTGATAGAAACATAAATTGGTGCAGCCACTATGGAATACAGTATGGAGGTTTCTCAAAACATTAAAAATAGAAATCCCCTACAGTCCAGCAATTCCACTTCTAGGTGTGTACGTAAAGGAAGTGAAAACAGGATCTGCACTCCCATATTCATTGCAGCATTTTTCAAGATACTGAAGGTATGGGGACAACCTAGGTATCTGTCAGTGAATGGATGGATAAAGAAGATGAGGTACAAACACAATGGGCTATCATTCAGCTGTAAAAAAGAAGGAAATCCTGCCATTTGCAATGACATGTATTGAACTTGAGGCCTTACGCTAAGGGAGCGAACTCAGACAAAGATAAATACTGCGTATCGCTTATATGTCGAATCTAAAAAAGCCAAACTCAGAGACCAGAACGGTGCTTACCAGGCATGAGGGGATGGGGAAAAGAGAATACACTAATCAATGAGTACAAACTTCCAGTTTAAGATGAATAAATTTAGAGGCTCCAATCCACAGCACAGTAATTATAGTTAATAATGCTGCTTTCCGTACTTGGAAGTTGCTAATAGAGACAATCTTAAATGTTCTCACCGCAAAAAAGGAAGGGTAATTACATGATGTGTGGCAGGTATTAGGTAATGCTATGGTGGCATTCTTTCTGCAATATGTAAGTGTATCAAATTAGTATCCTGTACACCTTAAATTTACACAACAGTATATGTCAACTATACCTCAATAAAGGAGGGAAAAGACACAAGATTATATAAAGAAATAGTTATAAGACTGTATTATTGGATTTATAACATTTATATGTGATTTTAAAATAGTACAAAAATGGGGTGCCTCGGTGGCTCAGTTGATGAGGGTCCAACTTCAGCTCAGGTCACAGTCTCATGGTTTGTGGGTTCGGGCCCCGCGTCGAGCTCTGTGCTGACAGCTCAAAGCCTGGAACCTGCTTCAGATTCTGTGTCTCCCTCTCTCTCTGACCCTCCCCTGCTCACACTGTCTCTCTCTCTCACTCTCTCTCTCTCAGAAATAAATAAAACATTAAAGAATTAAAAATAAATAAATAAATAAAATAGTACAAAAAGAATGGAGCTATGTGGAGAAAGTTTCCTTATTTTACTGGAATTAAATTTGTATTAATCTTAAGTATATCGTGAAGTTACAAGGATCAGTTAAAATAAATTAAAATAATGCATAGCGCAATTCCTAGAGTAACTATTAAGAACATAACTCAAAAAATACATAGTAAAACGTAATCGAAAGAGGTTTCAAAATGGCACACTAACCATTTTCCACAAAAGAAGGAAATGACTGGGGCGCCTGGGTGGCTTAGTCGGTTAAGCGTCTGACTTTCGCTTAGGTCATGATCTCGCGGTTCGTGGGTTCGAGCCTCACGTCGGGCTCTGTGCTGACTGCCAGCTCAGAGCCTGGAGCCTATTTCACAGTCTGTATCTCCCTCTTTCTCTGACCCTCCCCTGCTCACGCTGTCTCTCTCTCTCTCTCTCTCCTAGAAATAAATAAAAATATATTAAAAAAAAAAAAGAAGGAAATGACTAAGGAACAAAAGAACAAAAACAACAACAAAAAAACAAGAGGCATGGAAACAAAATAAAATGGCAAATATCAATCCAACCATTCCCTGTATATTTTTCAAACAAAATATGATGTGCATACCCACACACACACACGAATGTTATTATTAGAATGGATATTATTAATTATACTTGAGTAAAAAAATGAATAATATATAAAATACACACAGAGGAATATAATTCAGCCTTTTAAAAAAACGGGAAGGGGGGCAGCCTAGGTGGCTCACAGTTGGTTAAGTGTCCAACTCTTGGTTTCAGCTCAGGTTATGATCTCACAGTTTATGAGTGTGAGCCCCACATCATGCTCTGTGCTGACAGCTCAGAGCCTGCTTAGGATTCTCTGTCTCTCTCTCTCTGTCTCTCTCTCTCCCCTGCCTGCGCTTGAGCTATCTCACATGCGCTCGTTCTCTCTCTCTCTCAAAAATAAATAAAACTTTTTTAAAGGGAAGAAAATCCTGTCGTTTGTGACAATACCAACGAACCTGGCATTATGCTAAGTGAACTCAGTTGGATTCAGACAAATACTGCATTATTTCATTAACAGGTTAAAATCTCCAATCGTCAAACCCACAGAAGTAGACAGCAGAATGACTGTGGCTATGTGCTAAGGGAAAGGGTTCGGAAATGGGGAGATGTTGGTAAAGGGGCACCACATTTCAATTTGCAAGATGAACAATTCTACAGCTCTAATGCATGGTTACTGTAGTTAATAATACTGTACTGCCTATTTGAAATTTGCTGAGAGTTAATCTTAAGGGTTCACACCACATAAAAAACAATTTTGACTGTGAGATGTGAAAGACATGTTAAATGGCTTGACTGTGATAATTATCTCACAATGTGTGTGTGTGTGTGTATCAAAACATCACACTTTATTAAACCTTAAATATATACAATTTCAATAAAACTGGGGGTGGGGGGAAATTCCATTGCCTAATAAATTACATCCAAGCTCCCTACCTGATATCCATATTCTAGATCCAACCTAATTTTCCAGCCTACATTTAATGCTTACTACAATCAGGCTACCTTGAACAACTCTCTACTCTTCACATATTTTCTTTTCCCTTGTCTTTTGTCCAATTTCTACTCATCCTTTAACTCCAGCTCAAACAGTACCTCTTCCATGAAGCATCTCCTGATGATACAAACTGCCTTGTATGATGTGTATTTGTATGCATCACATCCTTTCTCACTACTTAGTAAACTAGACACCTCCTTACCCTCTACCACGCTTTCCTTGTGATGCATCTTGTTGAAAAGTCTTAATACCTCTGCCTGTGCTTCATGTGCAAAGCCAACTAAAGAAAAACAATTTTGTGATACATATACCATCTCATTGCAAACAAACCAGTGAAAAAATATTTGTAAATAAACCCTAAAAATATTTTCAATTAAGTTACCTTTAAATTTTTAACTGGTGAATTTTAAGCAATGTAGATGTGATTTTTCCAAGGTAAACATGTTAAAAACAATGCAAAAACTAACATTTCCATGATGCCCTAAAAATTTCTAATTTATGCTGATCTTTAAAATGATGTTAAGACTGAACATTAAAAAAATCAAAATTTTCTGTATAGAATTTAATCGCGTTAATTCAGGACCCTTTATTGTAAGAAATTAAATGGATTCATACACACCTAACCCATTCCCATGTAGGTTACTAACCTGAAAAATCTGTTGCATCTTTATAGAAGTAAATCCTTTGATGATAAAATTAGGTGCTTCTAAATCTTTTATTTGGCAAATACCATAATAAAATGGAACGAATGATGACACGTCTAATCCTAGTAAAAAGATTTAATGATAAAAACACCCATTAAACTAACCATCCATCTACTCTCTACAAGCTAATCCCAGTTTATATTAATTTCATCCACATTAACCACACTTCATGTTTATACCCATAAGTGCTTAAAGAATGAATGATCTAGTTAAGTTTTCGGTACCTGCTGAAATGCATCTTCGTTAGACTGATCTCATTTCCTGCAGAACCAATTTCATTTTCTTTATGACAGAGCACCAAGCCATAATCACCAGTGAAAAGCAAGCACATAATTTATCAGGGATTTTGGGAAAGCCTCCATCTTTGTTGGACAAAACATTCTCATCTTTAAGTGTGAAGCTACTCAAACGTTTCCCAGTCTATGATACGCCTGTAACACTAACCAACTTAAACAGCACACATTGAATTGATGTATGCCCAACAGATCTAACAATTAATTTATCACAGAATGCTCAAATTCAGACTGGGAATCTGAGCACCCACAAAGCTAGCACCATTTTATACATATATAACTTTAAAACTTTAGCTATAAACACATTTTAAAAAAACAGTGTTAAGAAAAGCTCCTTAAACTAAGATTTATTTTTCAAGGATGCTTAATTGAACATATTTTTGCCTTTGAAAATTAATGTTGAAATATGAAATACATTTCTGCTTTCTCAATTTGATTTTTAAATTTGATTTTTCCTATTCAATTTTTCCTATCATCTTTCAAAAGAACTGAACTTTTTATAAAAGTTCAAGGGGGAGAGTGGGTGAGAATTTTAAGCAGACTTCACACTCAGCACAGAGCCCAATGTGGGGCTCGACCCCACTACCCCAGGATCATGACCTGAGCTGATATCAAGAGTTGGATGCTCAACTGAGACACCATGCGTCCCTCAAAAGGGCTTCTGAAAATTGTGTTAAAAGTGGAATACTGGGATCTGGGACAGAAACCCATGGAAATCAGCAATATGAAGCCACTGAAAGAAGAAAAATGAAGTCAAACATGATGGCACAAAACACCTATGGTTAATTTCCGTAACCTCAAGCAAGAGCATTTCATCAAATTGGAAACCGGAGTTTGGAAACCAGAGTAGAGATTACTGGTCTCCAAACCTCTCTCACTGTACACCCTGTGTGACTTTCCTACCATTGCTTAAATAATTACTATAATTCAGTAGCAACACAAATTTATTCTCTTCCAGCTAAAGAGGTCAGAAGCCTGAAATTTGTTTCATTAGTCCAACGTCAAGATATGAGCAACGTTGGGGGTGCCTGGGTAGCTTGATCAGTTAAGCGTCTGACTTCAGCTCAGGTCATGATCCCATGGCTCATGAGTTAGAGCACCACATTAGGCTCTGTGCTGAGAGTGCTTAGCCTGGTGCCTCCTTCAGATTCTGTGTCTCCCTCTCCCTCTGGCCCTTCCCTGCTCATGCTCTCTCTCTCTCAAAACTAAACAAACATTAAAAATAAATAAAGATACGAGCAAAGTTGTTCCTCCTGATGCCGAAGGGAGGTTCCCTGCCTTTTTCAAGGGCTGGAGACCATCTGTATTCCTTGACTTCACTTTCAAAGTATATCCTTCCAATGCCTATCTTCATTCACCACATCCCCTCCCCTCCCTTCCTATAGTCAAATCTCTCTGACGCTCCCTCTTAGAAGGATGTTTAGGATTACAACCAGAACTTACCCAGCTAATCCAGGACAATCTCCTCATGTCAAGATGCTTAATTTAGCCACATGTGTAAAATCCCCTTTGCCATATAATGCGTTCACAGATTACAGAGATAATTGAGCCTACCATAAACTCCATAGGAAAATATTTTGGACATATATTTTCAAAACAGAACATATTAAAATACTGTTTTAAACATACATCTGAACTCCAGTACTAATATACATTATAAAATATTAAAAATCAAGCTAAAATATCTTCTGTAACTTTATTTGAACAGAACAAAATTTTGCTCAGATTATAAACATAATACGGTTGAATATGGTTAATATTTTAAGTCATGGATTAAAAATTTGTGATACAATACTATGAAAGGCTGGTTTCGAGTGAAGCTTAATCTCAAAAGTAATTTGTTAAATGGCTTTTAAAGCTGAAAAAGAGGGGCACCTGGGTGGCTCAGTCAGTTAAACGTCCACCTCAGGTCATGATCTTGTAGTCCATGAGTTCAAGCCCCACACTGGGCTCTGTGCTGACAGCTCAGAACCTGGAGCCTGCTTCAGATTCTGTGTCTCCCTCTCTCTCTCTGCCCCTCCCCTGCTCCTGCTTTGTCTCTCTCTGATTAAGCTGAAAAAGAAATGTCACAAATATGCATAGATCCAAATGGAAAAGGATTCATTTTCATTCTGATCCACCAATTACAAAAGGATTTTGTTAAAATTCAGCTAGTAACTTTCCATTTTCCCTATTTTCAATCAGCTCTTACAACTTAATCACAAAATATTTCATTTTTGTATGGTTAATGAATAGATTCAAATTTCATTTTATAGCTTTATTTGCAGAATTAGAAAATTCTACATTCGAATTTTTAAAGTCTGCTCATGTTAGAGTTTTTATATGTGACATACTTAGATCATTTCCAGCAACACACTGACGAGGAAACATGCACAAACATTTATTTTTAAGATGTTCTTTCTATAATAAGATTACCTCGAAAGCAGGTACTTTTTCACTGTACAAAGTGTCACTTTCACCTTGGAAATATCTCTGAGGGAGTATGCCAAAAAACACTCCTGATTCTCAATGCAAGTCTGGAGCACTTAAACTTTTGTAAAATTAAACACTTTAAATATTTTGTGACAAGATTACAAGAAGACTGTTCATAATATAGTCATTGCATATTTCATTATAAAGTACTATTAATATTTTATATTCTAGTTCCAATTTCTTTGCTACAACAGCTGCATAAGAAAAGAAAGTGTGAATTCCACGTAAGGAGCTAATTCTGTGAACTCACCCCAGAATTCTTATTTTTATTTCCAGTCCAGTAGCCACGCCATTAATGATTCTATTTGCTCATCTCCCTCCATGGACGCCATCATCATCTCCAAAAACTCCTCGGTTTTATAAGACTTGCTCACTCCTGAGAATGTAACTTCTCCATAATGTTTAAATTATTTCTTTTTTTACAAAGTACTCTTCCTGATTTTCATTATCAAAATGGAATCAGTGCAGTTCTAAAGTTGATCTCCCATGCTGAGGAATATTCCTAATACTTCTTTCACTTATTCAGCAAGGTTTTCCACACATCTTCCAACAGTATTTCTAGCACAGGAATGCATCTTAGTGTATGACAATATGGTTGCCTTGTATAATTTCGGCCACTTTTATGATGATAAAGAATAAGTGTTTTTCCCAAAGGAATGTGACATTTTGTCTTTGACTATTAAAGAAGGGACAGTAAGGGGCCGCCTGGGTGGCTTTGTCGGTTAAGCATCGACTTTTGCTTAGGTCATGATCTCGTGGTTAGTGGGTTCGAGCCCCGCGTCGGGCTCTGTGCTGACTGCCAGCTCAGAGCCTGGAGCCTGCTTCAGATTCTGTGTCTCCCTCTCTCTCTGACCCTCCCTTGCTCACGCTGTCTCTCTCTCCTAGAAATAAATAAAACATTAAAAAAAAAAAAAAAAGAAGGGACAGTAAGAAACTTTTACGTATTTTTCAGGAACGCACTGCAAGTCCTCTGATCAGCAAATTTCATGTTCTAAATGTTCAGTTCTGAGGGGCGCCTGGGTGGCTCAGGCAGTTAAGTGTCTGACTTTGGCTCAGGTCATGATCTCACAGTTTGTGGGTTCAAGCCCCATGTCAGGCTCTGTGCTGACAGCTCAGAACCTGGAGCCTGCTTCGGATTCTCTCTCTCCCTCTCTCTCTGCCCCTCCCCCTCTGGTGCTGTCTCTCTCTCTCTCTCATAACTAAGCATTAAAAATATCTTTAAGGAAATAGTTTAGTTCTGAAATGTCTTATTGTGATGACCATACACTCTGACTAGTTTATGTGGCTCAAGGGACAAGTGAACCAGAGAATAAGATTTGTAATTACAATAAATGTTCTGATAGACTTGAGTGCTTTTGACCATTTTCTTATCAGATCTAATTACTGTTGTTGTTTGACCTCAGAATACAGCTAGCTGGCAAAGAGCTTGTGATGGAAGTGAAAATACCAACTTTTTTATTTTCCTCTCTTTTTAAATTTGTGCCTACATTGCTTGGATAGTTTTCAGTTTGTGTGTCTCTACAGAATACCTTAATGCCAATTATTCACTTTTTGAGCTAATTTGGATACAACTAGAATATTTAACAGTAATAATAATAAATAATCATCATGGCTAACCTTCAGCTGGCCCCTCCTCTCTGTGCCTGGTGTTGCTGTAAGCACTTGATATTTATTTTTTTTAATGAATTTAGGAATAGAATTGAATGATTCATCACTTATATACAACATCCAGTGCTCATCCCAGCAAGTGCCCTCCTGAACGCCCATCATCCGTTTCACTCATCCCCACCCACCTTCTCTGAATTTAAGTCTCTTAAGGTTTGTCTCTTGTTTATTTGTGGGGTTTTTATTTTTTATTTTTTTGTTAAATGTTTTATTTATTTCTAGGAGAGAGAGAGAGATAGACAGCGTGAGCAGGGGAGAGTCAGAGAGAGAGGAAGTCACAGACTGAAACAGGCTCCAGGCTCTGAGCTGGCAGTCAGTGCAGAGCCTGACGTGGGGCTCGAACCCACGAACCGCGAGATCATGACCCAAGCAAAAGTCGGACGCTTAACCAACTAAGCCACCCAAGGCGCCCCTTTTTGCGGGTTTTTTAATGTTTATTTTTGAGAGACAGACAGACAGACAGCATGAGCAGGGGAGGGGCAGAGAGCAAGGGAGAGACAGAATCCAAAGCAGCTCCAGGCTCTGAGCTGTCAGCACACAGCCCGACACGGGGCTCAAACTCATGAGCCATGAGATCATGACCTGAGCTGAAGTCAGAAGCTCAACCAACTGAGCCACCCAGGTGCTCCTCCCTCTGTTTTTATCCTATTTTTGCTTCCCTACATTTATTAAGTCAATTCATCTATAAACTCACATAAGATAGGTATCTACTAAACTAATACTGTGCTATGATACATGAAAATCAAACAAATCCTGATTGTGGAACTCCTGCTCATCCTAGGGATTATCTTACTTTACATAACAAATGATGGTAACGGGTAACCAAATGTCATTCACACCAGGCAAGAGACTACCAAACTGCACAGTGTTTGTTGATAAGATCTGGTTTCTTCCTTACTTGTTTTTGAATAAAAAGATATAAACAGGTGTTATATTATCTTCCCATGCCCACTGAATAGCCTGTATATCTCCTAGAGACAACACTTTAGAGTGGAGACCACTACCAGAGATAGTAGTAAGTCTATTCTTCTACAGACCACAGTAAGGGACCAATAATACTGGGCAGATAGCACAGCTGGCTGAATGCTCATATTTTAACATAACTATTAATAGTCCAAATATAACTTGCAAATATATTTATATTATATTATGCATATATGATTTTACAAATATTATATATTAAGTATAATATAAAATGTAGTATCAAACTGTATACAGTACTGGGAGCAGCAATTCTCAGGATCTGTACAAATATCAGAAGGAATAAAGCATACTATAGGGTTAAAGCATGCAATATTTCAGGAGCCATGAAATTTTACAGAATGTTACCAAATGGAAAACAGGAACAAAGGACAAATGAGCTTAATAAATAAGGTAAATGACAAAATTCAACAAGCAAATAAACCAATAAATATACACAGAGACTAAAATCATATTGAACATATTCATGACTGCCAATTGCAGAATTTCTGTAGTTCTCTCTCTGTTCTATGTGACCCTTGTCACCATTTTACTATGAAAATCTAGACCAGCAGTCCTTATTGCTTTTCCACTGAAGAACACTGACACATTCACTGTTGAGACAACTGTTTAGTTCCTGCTAAAGATAATTCATCATGTTGTAATTAGACAGCACTGGGTTAGAATTCTAGCTCTTCAACTCACCTACTGTGTAATCCTGGGTAAATTTCTGAACTTTGGATGCTTCCTCAAGATGTAAACACTAAGGGAAAGAACGCAGAATCCCTGATACACCAAGTTCACGTAAAAAGTAATAATAGTATTATTCTAAAGTTTTAAAAAATTTTATTATTTATTTTTTGAGACAGACTGAGACAGAGTGTGAGCAGGGAAGGGGCAGAGAGAGAGGGAGATACAAAATCTGAGGCATACTCCAGGCTCTGAGCTGTCAGCACAGAGCCCAATGCAGGACTCGAACTCACAGACTGTGAGATCATGACTTGAACCAAAGTCAGATGCTTAACTGATTGAGCCACCCAGGTGCCTTATTCTAAAGCCTTTAAGGTAGAAAGGAAAATACTGGCTGGATTCAAGTACAATAGACAAATGGTATCTTAGCATAAGGAACATACTATAGAGAAATTAAACTCAATGTGGCTCCCAAGGGATTGTTATTTTCTTAGGTACAAGTTAATCAAAGTGTTGTGGTATAACTGTGTATCTCACAGAAGTTAAAATTATCTTTCCACTCATTAAATTATATATATTTTATTGTAACAAATCATCATTTAAGGCACAATGGATATAGAAGAAATGATGTACTAGAACTCAAAAGGCCCACATTTTAGTCTTTTTTTTTTTTAAAGATGCATTTCATTCTTTTTTTTTTTTTAATATTTTTATTTATTTCTAGGAGAGAGAGAGAGAGCATGAGCAGGGGAGGGACAGAGAGAGGGGGAGACACAGACTCTGAAACAGGCTCCAGGCTCTGAGCTGGCAGTCAGCACAGAGCCCGACGCAGGGCTCGAACCCACGAACCAAAAGATCATGACCTAAGTGAAAGTCGGACGCTTAACCGACTAAGCCACCCAGGCGCCCCTTTAGTCTTGTTAGATGTAAATAGATGACCAGAAAATCCTACCTCCTGCTATAGGTGATTATAACTTATTATTCAGTAGTCCAGTCTTATAAATATTTGAAGTTTCTCTCCTCAATTTAATTGTGAGTCATTATACACACACTTGCTTTTCCATTTAATGAGGGTAGCATGAATAAAATAGTAAAGAAAAAAAAATTTTTTTAATGTTTTATTTATTTTCTAGGAAGAGAGAGAGACAGCGTGAGCAGGGGAGGGTCAGAGAGAGAGGGAGTCACAGACTGAAACAGGCTCCAGGCTCTGAGCTGGCAGTCAGCACAGAGCCCAACGCGGGGCTCGAACCCACGAACCGTGAGATCATGACCTAAGTGAAAGTCGGATGCCTAACCGACTAAGCCACCCAGGCGCCCCAGTAAAGAAAAACTTTTATGTATTGCTAACATTTTCTCTATGGCCAAAGTCTGAAGACTGGGCCCCAACCATTATCTTCTAGGCCCTCATAGTTTTACTGAATAAGCATCATATTCTCAAAAGAACATATGTAAAGAAATATGTTTTAAATAAAATGAATACCCAATTCACGAATCAAGTAGGTTCAAATATGCATAATGAGTGGGGTGCATGGGTGGCTCAGTTGGTTAAGCGGCTGACTCTTGGTTTGGGCTCAGGTCATAATTTCATGGTTTTGTGAGTTTGAGCCCCACATGGGGCTCTGCTCTGGCAGCACAGAGCCTGCTTGGGATTCTCTATCTCCATCACTCCCTGCCTCTCTCCCACTCCCACTGTCTCTGTCTCTTTCAAATAAATAACATATATATATATATATAAGCGCATTAGGAGTGATTTTGGAGGTCTCTGTGTACCTTTACCCAATAGCATTCCCTTGCTTTTTAAAATAAGATTATCACAAATTTATGCACAATATATTGTTTAAATTTGCTTGCTGGGGTTTGCCCTATAAATAAAAACATAAATTATATACTCTTTAATAATTTTTTTGGTGATGCAATAGTACATCTTTGAGATCCATCCATGTTGATGGCAATACTTGTTGTTCATCCATTTTTTATTGCTCTAATCTGCTTATAACTCAATTTATTTACTCTGATGCTATTCCGATTTTCTTCCTATCAGCAATACTGCAAGAGATATTCTTACATGTGCTTCCTTGTGCACACATTTTCCTAAGATATGTAACTAAGAGTGAAAAACCTAAATTCGTGTTCCTACATCTTCGGGTTTACTAGTTACAGTTTCCCCATATACATTCTTACCAGAACTGGGCAAAAATTCCTATCACTCCACATTCTTGCCCACAATGATACTGCGAATCTGTGAAATGGTACTTCACTGTGCTTTTAATTTTCAGGTCCCCAGTTATTAATATGGTTGATAATGTGTTCATAGTATCATGGTCCCTCTGTACTTCCTCTTCTATGAAACTCCTATTCCTGTGTTTCTCTCATTTTTTTCTATTAGGGTATTTATCATTCTCATATTGATTAACAGCAGTACTCAATATATTCAGGACACTTCTAAGTCTTAAATTTTATGTTTTGGCATGCAGAAAACCAAATAGTAATATTGGGTTTTCCTTTAGTTGTCTGTTCTTTTCGCTTGTCAAATACATTTTCAAAAAATGCATACCTCATTAGCAGTTGATAGTATTCCCCTTTTCGGATGGATGTGTATGTATATGTATGTATACAGATAAGAAAAATAGACATGTAAATAAAGAGAAAACCTTCATAACCTTTATTTTGAAAACTTGATCCCAAGTTCCCCACTCATAGAAATGGAAGGAGGCATAAGAGCTTAGGAATGCATAGAAAGATCTATTAACAACAAGCCTTTGAATCAGAAAGCCCAAGTGACAGACATGTGTGCAGAGTGGAGTTTTCCTCTTTCCCTAAGAGCAATTTATATTTGTATAGTACTTTACATATTTTCAACATTCTTTATGTGATGCTCAAAACTATTGTAATGGATGAGGAAAATGAATTATCATTGGCACTTTACAACTAAGAAAATAAGTTGATGAAGGTATATGCCCAAAATGAGAAGTTGGAGGCAAGTCCAGGTCTCCTGACCTCCGGTCCATGACACCTTCCTCAACATCGTATTATCTTCCCAGGTAAGGAATGAACAATGACAAAGCAGGAGCATTTTTTGAAGTGTGACTCATCCTTGTAGTGTACTTTTAGCTACTTCTTATAAAAGGATTATAATGTTCTCAAAAAAACTCTATCGTAAAGTGAGGTCCATTATAGGAACAGAGATAGAATTCATGAACTTCTATCACACCCTATTAAGTCAAGACTTCCCCTAAACACAGATCTCTTACTGCTCATGTAAGATTTACACACACACCTAGGAAAAAATGGCTATGGTGGTATGAATATCTAGGTGGATAAAAGATACTTGAAGTCGACTTCGTGAGTCTATATTCTCAAGCAATATGACAGTCATGTAAACTAGAGCACACTCCAAATATATCCAAATCACCCCTGAGGCAGTTTTAAAAAACTGGAGAAAACCTCTACAATCCCTCTAACTGCAAATACTATCATAATTTATAAGGCAAGGGGGTGGGGGGAGTAAGGACTAGGTACATATATATATTTGATATCATAAATGCATAAAGTTTTCAGGTCACATAAACACAAGTTTTCTTTTAAAAATAAAATTTAGGAGTGCCTGGGTGGCTCAGTTGGTTGAGTATTCAATTTTTGATTTGGGCTCCAGTCATGATCTCCTGATTCATGAGATCAAGCCCCACGTCAGGCTCTGTGCTGACAGCGTGGAACCTGCTTGAGATACTTTCTCCCTCTCTCTCTGCTCCTTCCCCACTTGTGTTGTCTCTGTCTCTCTCAAAATAAACTTTAAAAAAATTAAAAAATTAAAAAAAATTTAAAAGGACAACCACAGAGCCAATTTCAAATGACTACATAAGAGAAAATTTTTAATTACTAAATAATTAAAGTCTTGGGAACTTTAATATAGTGATACTCATATTAGTTAGGAGTGGGAAGAAGACTGTCACTGTATCTTCTAATTTCTGTACCAGGCAATTATATTGCCTATTCAAAGAAAAAATACAATGCAAAACTCCCCCAGTCATATCAAAATTAATTCCATAAAGATTAAAAACATAAGAAAACTATAAAAATTCTACAAGAAAACACTGGTATTTTTATAATTATGGGCAAGAAAGACCTTTCTAAAGTCCTTTCAAAAGGCAGAAATATAACAAACAAAATTGATGCATTTGCTAAGTATATTTTTAAACTTCAACATAACAAATCTATAACAAAAGCAGTTATGTTAATGAGAAACTTTATATACATATGACTCTGTGTGTGTGTATATATGACAGTTTTATACCCAAAATGACAAATACTATAATAGAATGGCCTAAGGATGTGAACAGGGAATTCATGCAAACACATAACCATGAGAAACGGTAATGTCATTAGTAATCAAAAACATACAATTTTTCTAAAATGGATATTTTTCGCCTTTCAGACTGGCAGGTTGCTTCCTGTTTTAAATTAAAATGTGTGGAGGGGAGCCTGGGTGGCTCAGTCAGTTAAGCATCCAACTACAGCTCAGGTCATGATCTCATGGTCCATGGGCTCGGGGCCTATGTCAGGCTCTGTGCTGACAGCTCAGAGCCTGGAGCCTGCTTCACATTCTGTGTCTCCCTCTCTCTCTGCCCCTTCCCCACTCACATTCTGTCTCTGTCTCTCAAAAAATGAATAAATGTTAAAGAAAAAAATTAAAATGTGTGGGGCAAATGTGGGAATGAGAAAGTGGATGTTCAGAAACAGCTCACAGGATTATCAACTATTCTGGGGAGCAATAGGATAGTTAATATCAAAAGGTCTAAAAAGCATATGCCTTTAACTACAAAAATCCATTTCTAGGAATTTTTCTAAGGAAATAATAAAACAATGCCCAGAGATATTTGTATGCAGATGTTCACTACAGTGTTGTTTATAATAGCAAGAAAAGAAAAAAAAAGAAAAAGGAAAAAAAGTGAAAACAAATACATAAATGATAAAGTTGAGATTTTAATTGAAGGTCTTTTGCTTTCAGTGCCTGTACAGGCCCCTGATAAACCAGATTCAATTCTCTTAGCCTAGCAATCTTCCTGTTATTTCCTCACCCTACAGCGACCTACATACAGATGCATTCTGATAGAAGCATCTAGCTGTACACTGTGTAGTAAGTAGTTATACAAACCGGTATACCCAGAGACATTATTAGCCAATATAATTAACCTACCCCAGGAAGCCACTTCCAGGAATTAGAAGTGGGACCTCTTGAGTACAGTGAGACTTTTATTTTGTTAGTATAATGAATGCACATTGGTTCAAATCCCTGGAGCTCTGAAGTTAAGAATCTCTTCTCTTGTACTTCTTACCACAATTGTGAGTCACACTGAGATGTTTTCTATCATATTACACAGTTATGTTAAGCTATTAAGTTGACAGTAAAGGGAAGTCAAGTATATAAAAGTTTCTCCGTTTTAACTCCATTTTTACTAGTTTGACAGCAAATAAATTGATGAATCGGTAAAAACAACAGAAAAGCTTTTGAGCAGAAAGTTGAGGTTCACTATTTTTAAAGACATACTATCATTGATCTTATCACCATAAATTTCATGAATTACATAAAAACAGATTAAAATAATATTTTACCACATTCATATTTCAATTAAAATATGCCATAGTTAGAGTGGAATGAGCCAGAGTTTGCTGTTCAGAGAGAAGAGCTTCAAAGCATCTGATGACAATATTTACACAAGTAAAAGACATGCTAGTAAGATAATCTTTAGGTGGATGGGCCTGAATAGCTAAGGCTCCTGGCTTTACAGTAAGCATTTATCTCTTGGTAAACTCTCTATCTGAAAGTGATAATTAGATTGTTTTTGTCTTTGGTCATTGGGAAGATACAAAAGTTATCAAACTAAACTATGTCTTATCAACCTCTTTACTAAGAAATCAGTCTATTTAAAAATACAAGGGAAAAGTCCTAAATAAGAAAACTTCTAATTCTAACAAGGAAGCTCTGATCTTAGAACTATTTTTTTCTTTAACACATATCAACTACTTGGAAAGTTCTGGAATTATCAAGGTTACAAATTCTTTCCCACAGTGACTGGTAATAACCTTTTTTTTTTTTCTTTTAAAGAGAATCTTTTTTTCTTTTTAATTTCTTTGAATCTGTATTTATCATTGAGAGACAGAGAGAGACAGAGCATAATCATGGGAGGGGCAGAGAGAGGGGGAGACACAATCCGAAGCAGGCTCCAGGCTCTGAGCTGTCAGCACAGAGTCTGACGCAGGGCTCAAACCCATGAACCATGAGATCATGACCTGAGCCAAAGTCAGATGCTCAACCAACTGAGCCACCCAGGTGCCCCTGGTAATAATTTTTATACCATCCATATTAAACGGAGTTCCTGCAATAGCTTTACCACAATATTGTGTCTTGAATTCTTTAACAAACAGTATGCTGCAAACAATATTTATAACTCTCTTGAGAGCACAGGAATCTACAAATTCTAATGCTAGAATATTTGCAAGCTTGAGTTTTACCGAGATAAGAAGTATGTATTCAACTGAGGAAGATCTCAGCTATGTATAAAGTAGAGAACAGCAAAGGTCTTTTTTTCAGGCTCCATGTAGAATTTTAATTGAGATTATAGGGCTTTTTTTTTATCCATTAATTATTTGATTCTATTTACTGGTGTTTAAGGAGCGTAAGGCAATTGACTGGTCATTACAAAATTGGCATATATTTATATCAAAGCTATATGACACAACATTCACATTTCCTGTAACATTTACAGCACACTTCCTCCCTTCCCCTTGGGGAACAAAAGTCCTTATCAATTCAATTCCAAAAACATTTAATGAGTGCTAGTATATGGCAAGAACTCTACTTTTCCGTTAAACTCATTTCAATTATTATAAGACAGTTACAAAGACTCAGTTACACCTAAGACTGACTGGCAGAAAACTCAACAGACTTCATGGATGCCATCATGCCCTCTCAGCACCGAAGGAATCAGGCTGGGACTCTCCAACAAGTTCAGAAGTATTTTATTAAAAAGTGGAAAAGTCATAAATAGCTCTGTTGGCACCAATTAATTCTCTACCATCAGTATAACCATCTGATGACAAATTATAAGAGTATTACCGGGAAAATTAGGATAGAAACACTTTGCCTAAGTCAGCATCCAAGACCTTTGCTTTGCAGGTTGTCAGCAACCCGTGACAGTCAGCAAACATACATGACAGATGAAAAGTTTATAGCAGAACAGAGCTCCACTCAATACTTCAGCAACAGGGTAATGTTTCATCCTCTCTCATTTTTAGAACTGTAAGATCAGACAAAGGCCAAGATTACATATACCCGTATGTCAAATGGGATGCAAAACAAGGTGCAACTTAACCCCCAGGCAGCCATGTTTAACAGACTAAGGGAATACAGGATATGAGAGGGCTATAATAGTAATCAAGGGGGAAAATATTAACAAAATGAACCAGAGTCCCAACCAGCAGAGAACCCTTAACGGCTCTATTTGTTCTGACTTAAACCCCCTTGACCAAAACAAATAGGGAGGAGCTCTCTCAAATTGTCATTGTTTGTCCATGGATTATTGGATTATTGGATTCTGTCAATAGTCTTCAATAAGCTCCTAGCTCTTACCTATGTTACAGCTAAGGCTTTATGAAGTGCTTAATATAAGAAGATTTGTTCAAATCCAAACAGAAAGTTCAGTGAAAACCCTCGTCTACAATCTGAGTCTCCCAAATTCAACAGCAGCCCCTTTCTCTCCTGCACCATGCAAATATGAATGCCACGAGTCAACCATATTCTTCAACTTCACAAGTAAAAATGATAGGCAGTATCTCTGCAAAGGAAATTATTTTCCAAACACTGTTCCAGGTTAAATCTTTGGTCTGTGCTTTCCATCCTAGCAATTTTAAAACACATTATGAATTTGTCAGCAGCCCCAGGATCCACAGCCTTGGCATAATTAAAACCCATTAGTTTGGTTCACAGGATAATGGCACCACATGTGCTGTGAAAACATATTCTGCTAAAAGCCCCTAGGAGGACATTAAACATTCAGAATCCACAATAAAAACTTAGCAGAACATGTCAAAGTGTAAAACTTTTTATTAGCAGATGGTGTAACTCACCACTCAGGGATACCATACTTAGATCCAGCTGGTACTGTTGATGACTCTGAACTAATGGAAATGGGAAAAGTATCTCAGGTGTCTCAGAAAACCTCTTCTGGCCCTGAGTTCCACCACACCAAAGTGTCACTGCAGGGCTGAGAATTTTCCACTGTATTTCTGAAGGAGGCTGCAAGCTCAAAGACCCCAACCTAATGACCTTATTCTGTACCAATTCCTTCTCTTTATTAAGAACTCTCTGTGATTTAAATCTTACACTTTTCTTCTTCCATACTCAAATTTGGGCAAGTTTCATCATTCCTAGCCCCCTTCTCTCTAGCAGAAGGTCACCTTCTAGGAGCCACTCTGCACAATGGGAATTCTCAGTTCCCCCAGCAGAATAAAGACGGGGAAATAGAAAAGTCAATAGCATTTTAAGAATTTAAGCTAAGAATAATCCAGAGTTTAAGAGCAAAATCTATGTAGATCTATACAATAAAAAAACCTCTATGAATTATACTATAACCATTCATAATTTTGATCAGTAAAAATACCTTATTTTAACTGTGGTACAAAAACAAGAGAACAGTGAATCTCACAAAATGACTCTTTTTCTTATAGATCTAAAAATTAGCTTCATTCGCCCTGTTACATTGCTGGGGTGGCACTGACCTCTTGGGGCTGATGGAAGTCCCAAAGCAAATACAAACAAGCTAATGATGTCAAGGTTAAGAATTTTGATTCCCTGGGAAGAAGATTAGGAGTATTTGAAACCAAAACCAAGAATGACTCTAGGTCTCCTAGTAACACAGTATTATTTGAGAGCCTAGGCCAATGGTTATTACTCCCTTTTTTCTTTTTGATCATAGACCTCATTGTTAATCTGTGCTTTTTTCCAAAAGCACAGAGTCATAACTGTGGACACCACTTCGAAGGAGTGTGAATCCTCTGTGACAACCTTGGACCACTGGGTCCCTATAGGAAACCATGAGCTCCTGAGAGCAGGATTCTCCTCTTCATCCTTCTATGCCAGCACCTGGCACTAACCCTGTGTCCAGAGGGTGGCAGAGTTGATGAATGGGAGGGTGTGTCCAAGGTCAAGGGATGGATGATGATAACCACAGGAATAATCTGACTGGTTAAGGGAATGGTACAACTTGCTACTGAAGAAATGAATGATTTAAATGCATTAGTAACATCACTGTAACATAAAAATATATATAAAGAAAAAGCTTGGCCTTTTGAAAGGAAGCAATTACTAAATTTATACCTGAGTGGTCCCAATAGCTTATGAATACTCCCTTCACGCTGAAATTCTCACAAGTTCCAGAATACTTTTTTTAAAACTAAAAACTAGCTTCAAAACTACGGTTATTGGAATTTAAGGGTGGCTACATTGCTCTAAACTTAATTGGAACCAAGCCATCACTTTATACTCCCAATGGACTCAATTCTACTGAAAATACTTTTAAACTGTTTGAAATAGTTATTCCTCCGAGGTTTTACCAGTGTACTGAAATCTTTAAGCCAAACACCCACCTTAACCTTACTTTTCTGTAGGTAGGCTATTGTACAAATGGAGGATGCTGGTTTTGACCTTTATGGATGTCATTACTCTGTGTTAAAACACACGAAAGAGCTTATGCCTTACCTATTCCTGCAGTTTGTTATGGCAGAGCACAAGGATTACCTTCAGTCTCTCCCTCTAATTATTTAAATCCATGCATGAGCCTCTTGGCTTTGTCTTTTGTTCTTTTCCCTCCTTTTCTTTACAAATCAATCTTCTTCTTCCTCTCAAGTATTTCTATTTCTGGGATGGAGTTTTCCATCAGCTTGATTTTTCATTCCTCTCCCACATAAGAAATATGACTATAATTATATCTTTGCCTTCATCGTTTGTATTTTTGACAACTATTTTGTTCCTTTAACATTCCTTACTTTTCCCAAATACAATCATCTGTTAAAAAGTTTCCAAAAGTGTGATTTTATTTTTGTGCTCATCATGTGCTTTTCAACTTTTACCACTCATATGCAACTGGATAGTGTTCACATTTTATAGTCTCTAATATGCCTTCTGAAATATTAAACTCAGTCCATTCTTCCAGTTTTTTTGGACAATAAGGATTCTAAGAAAGATTCTAATATTCTTGGAAGACAAAAGAACTGTTACCTTTGCTGAGTCATGCTCCCTGGTTTATCTCTAAATGCAGGAAGTGCTTGACGTGAGACCCCTTCTCTTCTATAACTGCAAATTCCCCTGGTGATTCCTACCCAAAGCTGTGACCATGATAGCACCTAGTGACTCTCCAGTCCAAGTCACTGAACCTGACCTCTCCTTGGTACTCCAGGCTAACAGTAAGCCATACATTTGACATCCCTACTAGGATGCCACAAACCTGCATGTTAAAATAGAACTCAATATTAATATCCTCCTTTCTCTGTGCTCTCCACCAACCTTCCTCATCTCAACAATACACGTGAATCCAAAAAGTTTTGATTCCGCTTTTGCCCTTAATCTGACAAAGAACCTGAATTCAGCCACTTTGATTGACTTTACCACCACCCCAGTTCAAGCTACTGTCCTCTCTTATCTTCTTCCAGCTCTTCTCCCTGCAGCAACCAGCACAAAAATAAGAAACAGAAATCATGTGACATGCTTGTTCATACTATCCAATAGCTTTCCGCTAAACTTAAAATACAAACCAAATTTCTTACTCTAGTTTGCAAAGCCCTTGATGGTTTGGCCCCTGTCTATCTCTCTGACCTCATCTTGTCTCACCTCCCTCATATGCTGGACTCCAACCATGTCAGCCTCTTTCTTGAGTGGTCCACACTCATCCCCAACTCAGAGTCCTCAAACCACCTCTTCTATCTGCCTACATTGCTCCTTCCTCTACACATCCAATGGCTCACTCCTTCTTATGATTCAGCAACCAGACAGGCCTTTACAATCAAAGCAATCTAATGGAACTATCATGTCATTTTCTATCACCTTACCTACTTTAATATTCTCTATAGCAGGTATTGCCAATGTAACAAAATTACTGTCTTTGTCCACTAAAATGAAAGATCCATGATGATGAACTCTGTCTCAATCATTGCTCTGTCCCCATGATTTTGGACACTCCTTGGCATACAGCAGGTAGGTATTCAAAGGGTTTATTGAATGAATGAGTTTTAGGAATTTAGTATAAACACAAACCAAACTCTAGGAATTTCATGGCACTTTATTGCCATGGCAACTTCACTGAAGTTTTAAAGAATATTAAAATATTACTTATGATGTTTAAAGTATTCCAGAAATTATGGTACCTCCAAATCCTACATAATATTAATTATACATTTTAAATTACTATATTTTCAATAACTTATAAATATAGATAGCCCAGAGGTGCCTGGGTGGCTCAGTTGGTTAGGCGACCAACTCTTGATTTCAGTGCAGGTCATGGTGTTGTGGATCATGGGTTAGAGCCCCACATAGGGCTCTGCACTGACAGTGCAGAGTCTGATTGAGATTCTCTCTCTACCCCTCTCTCTCTCTCTCTCTCTCCCCCTCCCCTGCATACACACACTCTCTCTCAAAATAAATAAATTAACTTTAAAAATAAAAACAAATGCAGATAGCCAAACATCAATGTCTCTTTAAGTTATCTAAAATATCGTATGTTTCTCTGGGTTTAAGGAATTTAATCTTAATGTTATGTGACTTTTACCAACAAGATGGAATGTATCATCACCAAGGCCTGCTATGACTTTCTCTCCAAATTTTTTGGACCCCATTCCTTATATACCAGTGTAAATCAGATTTTCACTACCTTATATACAGCGCTGTAAGAAGTCACCCTCCCTCCCTTCTTCTGGCTTCCTTCACTCCATTATTATTCCAAATACTGTAAGTACAATTTATAAAGCATTTTATTTAGGCTACTTCCATGGCAGGAAGGAAGGAGGGAGGGAGGGAGGAAAGGAGGGAGGAAGAAGGAAGAAAAGACTCACATTCATTAATGTTATTTCACTAACTCTTCTCACAAAGACTCTGTGCTCTAAGAAGTCTCCCTGAAATTCCCAACACATAATTCAGTGCTTGCCAATCTGCAGGCCAAAGATTAGGGATTACAAGAAGAAATCAGGAAAAGCACCATACATTCTAAAAACACTGTCTGTATATACTGAATAATTTATACATCTTAAAAGGTCTGTTTTTGTATACATATGTGTAAATATGCGTGTGAACACATACATACATATTTGCCACTTCATGTCCTATTTTAAAATGGAATTGTTTCACCAAATAAGACATTTTACTTAAATAGGTAGTAGTGTTTCTGAAGTCCTAGTATTTTCAGTCATGCCCCATTTTTCTCAATACATGGACACCAAATGTATAACTACAATGCCTTTAAAGTCTTACAGGCTTTTTGACATTAGATGGGGCTTCATACTTTAAGAAGTTCTCTTACATTCTTTTTCTTTAATTGAATTTATCATACACTGTGCTCCCAAGCCTATGTACCTCCCACTCCAAAGCATTATCAACATGTAGTGCCTTAGAAGTCTCCCTTAATAAAGTAAGCTTTTCTAACCATCAGCCCATTACACAATTTAATCATTAATGGCCACCAATTTGATCCAACTAAGGGAACTAATTTTTATATTTTACCTAGACTCACCATTTACTCACCAAATATTTAAAGATATTCCTAAAAACCTCTAGTACTTTACTCTGATAAGTCTGGAAACTGCCAATATTATTTTCATTAACACTGATGCAAAACTACATAAGAGGATCTCTAAACCAAAAATGAACAAAAAAATTTAAACACGAACTGAAACACAATTTTTTAGAACTCAAGGTACATCATTTTTTACTTTTAGATAAATAAGGAAAGTCATCAATATACCATACTAATTGTATCAACTTATTCATATTAAACTACTTAACTTACTGCTTATTAACCTATTACCAATTCTCTTTTTTCACCATAAAAATGGGAGATACTCAATGCAAGCATTCAACTCCTTGAATAAATAATAATGAAATGTAATATGTTCAATAGATATAAAATATCAATATTTTAAAAACCATATCTTAAAAGTTAACGCCATTCAAAACTCTTTCCATATATGTTCAACTATCCTTAAAAAGTTTATTTAAACCTTTAAAGTGCATCTTAGGGGCACCTGGGTGGCTCAGTCAATTGAGCCTGACTCTGGCTCAGGCCCTGATCTCAGTTTGAGAGTCTGAGCCCCACATCAGCTTGCTGCTGTCCGTCTGTCAATAAAGAGCCTGCTTCCAACCCTCTTTTCCTCTCTCTCTGCCCCTCCCCTGCTTGCATTCTCTCAAAACTAAATATTTTCTGAAGTGCATCTTACGTAAGCTCTATCTTTATGAGAAATTTCTGTGTTTGCCACAAAAGTGCACACCCAAAGGTAACTACAACATAGGTAAGTTTTACTCCCTTCTGAGGGGCTGACCTACCCTCTGTGTAGCTATAAAAAATAGGCTTTCTATATAGCCATAGTCCACTAATCTATAGGTTCTTCCCCAAATAAGCTCATGTATTCTTTAGGGCCTGACTTAGGCATCAGTTTATCCAAAATGCTAAGGCTGGGCAAGATGACCTTCCTGTAGGTTTCATTAGCATCTTATTCTGGACACTGGATAGCACTTGTCATATGCAAATATTTACTTCCTGTCCCCAAAGTAAGCATAAAAGCTCAACAACAGTAAGGATCCTGTTATCTTCATCTTAAAGGGATGCTATTTTCATTTTAACGAATTCACAACCTTATCCTTAGAGTCTAAAACTTAGTAAATGCTCAACAAACGTTTCTTGAATTAACTAACAAACTGCTCAAAAATTTACAGAACGTAGATGAAATTTTTAAGGGGTTGGGGATTGCCTTCCTTTCAAACTGAAAACCAGTAATTTCCAAACCATCCAAGACATGCTTTGTTATTCTGAAAATATAAAATCTGTAATACTGCTTACAGGGGGTATTTTGACTCTTAACTAACTTTAAGATAAAGTGTTCAGTAAATCTATCCAAATTAATTTTTAGAATATATGCACATTTCATTTTCTTTAATAATGGAAAACAATTAGCACTCTCAGTAAGTAACAGAAATAATAATGAGCAGTACAAACCACTGGTTACATTCATTGTGCATTTAAAAAGCATACTATTTAAAGCACTGGAGCCTGCTTCAGATTCTGTGTCTCTCTCTCTCCCTCTGCACCTCCCCCCACTCTTGCTCTGTCTCGCTCTCTCTCTCAAAATAAATGAATGAATGAATGAATGAATAAATAAAATTTTTTGAGCAGTTTCAGGTTGAGAAAAATGACGCAGCAAGTACAAAAGATTTCCACATAGCCCTTCACCCCCTCCATCCCTTACCAACACAGACAAACTCCCCACACCACAGATGTCCATTTGCTACAACTGGTGAATCTACACTGACACATCATTACCATTCAAAGTGTGCAGTTTACACTGGAGTTCACTTTTGCTGCCGTACAATTTACGGGTTTTAAAAAATATACAATGACGTGTATCCACCATTAGAGTATCATACAGACCATCCTCTGAGCTCCACCTATTCATTCTAGTTTCCTAATACCTTGGCAACCAATGATTTTATTATCTCCACAGTTGAACCATTTCCAGAATGTTATCTAGTTTGAATCTTATAGTATCTAACCTTTTCGGACTAGCTTCCTTCACTTAGTAATAGATCTTTAAGGTTTCCATGTCTTTTCATGGCTTGATAGCTCCTTTCTTTTTAGTGCTAATATTCCATTGTCTGGATGGACCACAGTTTGAATACCTACTCATCTACTGAAGGACATCTGAATTGCTTCCAGATTTTGGTAATTATGAATCAAGCCACTATAAACATCTGTGTGCAGATTTTCATGTGGATGTAAAATTTCAGCTTATTTGAGTAAATCCATGGAGCACAACTGCTGGACTGCATGGTATGAGGATGTTTGGTTTTGCAAGAATCTGACAAATTGTCCTCCAAACTGGTTCCTTCGTTTTGCATTTTCACCAATACTGAATGAGAATTCCTGTTGCTTCACATCCTTACCAGTATTTGGTATTTTCAGGGTTTTGGGTTTCACCATTCTAATAGGTGAATGGTGGTCTTTTGATTGCTTTTGTTATTACAAAAATGTTGAAATGAACATGTATGAATACATATCTTCATGAGCCCATGTGCAAGAGTCGGTCTAGGCCAGGTATATTTCTTGGGAGTGTATTTGCTAGGTCCTAGACATCATCATCTTAAATATTTAGGTCTAATGTTGGTATAATTATTTTAGTTAATACAAAAAGGTCTAAAATACTTAGTTATAAAATTGCTCTCTAAAGTGGTTATATCCATTTATACTCCTAACAAGGTTATATGAAAATTTCCACTGATCCATATCTTTTCCAACATTTGACACTGTTAACCTTATCAACTTTTGCCAATTTCATGCACAAGAATTAGAACGTGGCTACAGGGATGTCTACTCTCACCACTGTTGTTTAACACAGTGTTGGAAATTCTAGCATCAGTAATCAGACAACAAAATGAAATAAAAGGCATCAAAATTGGCAAAGATGAAGTCAAACTTTCACTTTGCACAGACAACGTGATAATCTACATGGAAAACCTGACAGACTCCACCAAAAGTCTGCTATAACTGATCCAAGAATTCAGCAAAGTTGCAGGGTACAAAATCAATGTACAAAAATCGGTTGCATTTTTATACACCAATAATGAAACACAAGATGAAGGAGATAGTTTCTGTCTGAAAGTGTTTTCATGATTATTATTTCATAGTGATTTGAAAAAGTACAGAAACATGTGATTTAACAGCAACAGGTACAGTAGAAGGAATTCCTTTCGCTTGACAGAGACAGAAGGAGAGGAGGATGGGGGAGAAAGAGGGGAGAGAAAAGAGCATGAAAAGGAGAGAGAGACACTTTTGCAGGGAGGAGGAGGAAGCATCATGAATGCTGGAAAGTGTTACAAAGGAAGGCCTATTTGGACAGTGGCCTAAAGGATGAAAAGGCTTCCTTCAAGGGAAGCCCTGTGCAAGGGTGGTCCAGAAGCAGAGAGAACTGAGCCTACACAAAGGTATGCCTTCTTCTAGTAAACTCAGTCAGCCTGGATTGTTCATACCTCCAGGGAAGGTTATACATGTCTGAATATACACATCAGCAGGTACGACATAGATTCGCTCCTTGACCAAACTCTTACCAGTCCCTTTAGAACCCTCTTTTCGACTAGGCCTCAACACCGGCCTATAAAAACTACACTCTCAACAAAAATGACTTTATCCATCCTCTCCCTTCCACATTAAAAGACTTAATCACTAACATAGTTTCTAATAGCTCAAGGCAATACCCCTAGGATGACCCCAGCCACCCTTAAACAGCCCATCTGAGAAAGCTCAAGGCTACCAAAATAATTTATATTTTGTTCTAGTCAACACCTGGCAATAGGACCTACTACCCTTTCTCAGAGCATTTACTAAAAAGCCTTTACAACTGTGAAATCTTCCTCTGTCCCTTTGGGATATATGTTTATCTCTTGCAACTCAAGAGTGCCTTTCTTAAAAACCTGACAGCCATTCCCTTGAAATGTAATCATCAGGAAGGACAGGACCTCTGCTCCCCTGTCTCCCCAGGAGAATAGAATCCTAACTTCAATAAGTGCCAGCTAGTAGATACATCTGGCCTAAACAGAATTTACCTTGGCTATTCCTTCATTATTTTCCACTTCTCTTACTCTACTAAACCCTCATCTTCCCCCCCACCCCCCACCTTTCCTTACTCCCTCATTCTTCCTGTAACATACCAAGTCATCTCTGCACAAATCAAAATTGAGTTCAATTCCCACTGGACCCCTCCTTCCCCATTGCAGTAGTATGTCACTGATTAAAATCTGTCCTTATCACGTTAACCAGTGTCTGGCTTTGATTGTTTCTGATAGTAGCAGAGCCTGGAATAACGAAGTCCATTGTTCTAAAGCTTTCAGGAGCTGTCTTCATCTTTCAAATATAGCTGTACAGGTTACATGGCATTTGAAGGCCTGCCTCACCCCCAAAAGAACACTTAGCAATTCCTATTCACAGACAAATGCCTCTCCTCCTCTGTTCCTTTGTCCTCATCCTCCTTAAGAAATGCTCTTTCCACATCACATTCTATTTGTCAATACTCTTATTTTACTCCTTTATTCCCTCACTCGTATGTCAAACGTGCTCTTTAACTCTTCATTACCATCTGTCAAAAGTCCCATTCACACTCCATGCTCTCCCTTCATAAAACTTCTCTAATGCTTTCAGCCAGAAGCACTCTCTTTCCTAACTTTAGGATAGTGTGAGGATATTTCACCTGCAGACAGAACATTTTTCTTCCATTCCATTTCTGATTATCACCCCTATTGTATTTGTTGTAGCTTCTTTAGGAATATAATATTTTCCATATATCAGGTACAGACACACTACAGTCCGTGGACCAGATCTGTCTCTCTTTTTGTTTCTGTACAGCCTTGAGGAAAGAGTGGCTTCAACACTTTTTGATGGTTAAAAAAATCACAAGAATAGCATTTTATGCCACAAAATTAATAGAAATTCAAACTTAAGTGCCCGTAAATGTAGCTCTTATGGAACACAACTACGTTTACACATGGTCTATGGCTGTTCTCATGCTACAGCGTCAGAGATGAGCAGATCTAAGAAAATCCTTTAACCCACAAAGCCTAAAGCATTTACTATTTGGAATTTTATAGAATGAGTGGGTCAAAGCCTAGATGAGATCATCATCTGTAATAGTTGTGTTCACCCCAGTGATGGCTAAACCAGACTTTCAGATCTAGAAAGTAAAAGTGTATAAGACCCTAAAGCAGTTTCCTGTTCCTTTTCAGGCATTCATTTCATTCACCTCTGCTTCTGCTAATGCTCCCTCCTCTTCTGCATATGCCTTGGGTACTTTATTTGTGAGGGCTATGAATGCATTAAATCATCCCCAGCTTCATATCTATCAACATCCACACCATTTGGCAGGAGTGTGAATTTGGTGATGGAGTCATTGGAGGGGACACATCATTGCAGTTCACTTTCCTTGTTAGCACAGCCGTTTGAGCAAAGGCAGATAGGGTCGTTAGGTGGATTACAGTGTCTGCCAACTTTTATACAGTGTTTGCAGTGAAGCTCTGTGTGTCGGACATGAACTCCAGGTAGGTTTTTATCCCACAGGTTCCATCTGCCTTGTGATTAGTGGAGATCTCTCCCAGATTTTAGACTGTTTTCCAATCTTAGATTTCAGTATTTTGTCAAGTTTTCATTTCATTTCAAGAAACATAATGGGGGTTGCCTGGATGGCTCAGTCAGTTGAGCGTCCGACTTTGGCTCAGGTCATGATCTCATGGATTCTGAGTTTGAGTCCCATGTTGGGCTCTGTGCTGACAGCTCAGAGCCTGGAGCCTGCTTCAGATTCTGTTTCTTCCTCTCTCTCTGCCCCTCCCCTGCTCATTCGCTCATTCTCTCTCTCTCTCTCAAAAATAAACAAACATTAAATTTTTTTAAGAAAAAGAAAAAATATAATGGGAACTTCTTACTATCATGAGAATTCTTTAAAAACTTTAAAATATTCCAGGAACGAGTCTCTAGCTCCTAAGACAATGTGTCATTACTGTAGTTTTCACGTATCCCCTAGCATGTTGCCTCCTCGGGGGATTTCAATTACATCACCTTTGTCCTTCTGTATCATCACCCTTTCCTAACTGGGTAGCAGCATCCACGGATACATAAGACACTAAGAATAACTATTTCCACACAACTTACAAATTATAAGATAACAAACAGTTCCACTCTGGCCATAATCTGACAAAAAATGTTAGGCATTTTCCCCTAATGTTTCTATTCCAGCAGCACTTTGTTTAAGTATGCAACTGTTGATTGTTCATTCTTTATAGATTGGATTCTTAAAATTAAGATGCTTCCCTTCTGCCACATCTTCCACCTCTACTTTGTTTTTCTCTTAAAATGTTGGCAAAGAAATAACTATATGGCTAAAGCATGGGGATTCTGAGAAACAAATAGGACTACTGATGATGTATATTCTTTCCTAACCACACTGGCCTTTTTCCTTCTTTTTGCCCAAAATAAAATTTTATGAAAATCACGATAAAGTAAATACACAAAAAAATAATGCTAATATTTATTTTCCCATAATTCTCATAGTACTTCAATTAATTTTTAGAGAAACACATTGAGAAACTACCATATATTGTTTAAAATATTTCACAAACTTTACTTTTAAAGTGAATCTTTCTTACATCATCCAGCATTTATTCCATACTGACATTTTTATTATTCAAAAATTCTCACTTGAATAAGAAGAGCAGTTCATCTGGAATATCACAACTATTATGCATCATTAATATCCTAATGCATTATTTATGGTGGTGAATAATATCCTGGAATGAGAAGTCACTGAAGATAAAATATTGCTCTATCATGTTCCATTAAGGAAAGAAATTCTTTTAATTAAAGTGATGCCACAGAAATTGTAAGAAATGGAAAGAGCTCTTGATATTGTTCTATCTACAAGGTTCAATTTGTTTTTTGGTAGCCTGATATAAACCAACAGTGTTGTTTTATACAGGCAGTAGATATGGACCAGTCTTAAAAATCCAGAACCATTTAAGTGTTAAGCTGAAACACATCTTACAAATTCTTAATCTCTCTCCTAAGTCCACAAAGAGTAAGACCAGAAAACTAAGCTTGTAGCAATAAGATCATTATACAAGAATTCTTTTTAATGGTTTTATTTATTTTTGAGAGAAACAGAGTATAAGTGGGGGAAGGACAGAGAGAGAGAGAGAGAGAGAGAGAGAGAGATACAGAGTCCGAAGCAGGCTCCAGGCTCTGAGCTGTCAGCACACAGATCTGCCGTGGGGCTTGAACTTGTGAACCATGAGATCATGACCTGAGTGAAGGTCGGACGCTCAACCAACCGAGCCACACAGGAATGCCAAAAATCTTTTTATTTTAGTGAATTTTCTCTTTTGGGGGACTTTATGACTACTGAAAACACTGGCCCCAAACTATTAGCGATCTCCTAATTTAAAGTAAACTTGAATGTGTATGCATGTATGTGTAGACTGCATGTGCATACAAAATATCACTCCAGACATGTATGCATATGTTTCAATATACTTTCGAATAGGTCATTATATAGAGAGGCTATTGATACCTTCATTTTATGACCAGCTATTTTATGGATTTCTCTCCTCTTCCATTTTGCAGTAGTTTTTCCACTGGTTCTCTACGACTCTTAGATCACCAAATCATCGGCAACGATCTCTTCCTATCCAACTTAAGTTTCTATGTCTAATTACATTGGCTCAAACCTCCAACATACACATGCACAACAGAGAGATACTGAACATCCTTCCTTCCTTTAACTTATACCTAATTCTGATCATGAGTGTTTCCCTGTAAATAAAGTGCTCACTTTTTAACTGAAGTATGTGTATGTGCACATGTGTTTGTAAATAATGTTCATGAGCTATCCATGAGTTCCTATTTTATTAATTTCTGAAACACAGACTCTAAATTTTGTTAATGACTTTTCCCTATCCTCAGAGATATCGAAAGGATTTTTCTCCTTAAGACTCCTGACATGAAGAATATTAACTTTTTTTTTTTTTTTTGGTACTGAACCACTCTTGGATTCTTGCAATAAACCACCAGGTCATGATGCACGCTTTACGGCAACATTGGTTTCTTTAAAAAATATTTTACTTCAGATTTCTGCATCAATATTTATACGTGAAATTGATCCATTATTTTCCAAAATAATTTTTTAAGATTTTGGAATCCAAGTTATACTTACTTGAAATAAACTGGATTTTTCTTTATTTTCTTAAGCTTTGAAATAACTTAAGTAATACAGTTAAGTACGGATTATCTGACTCTGGTGCATTTCTTGTCAGGAAATATTTTTACTGCCTTATTTTATTCAATAATTAGCCTGTTTAGACTTTCTGTGGTAAACTTAATTTTTTCCAGAAAATGATTCATTTCATGAAGATTTTCAAATCCACTTGCATATAATTGAACAAATGGTCTCTTATGATTTAATTTCTGCTGTTGTGATCATCATCCCCCTCCTACCTTTATGTAACTTTCAATATTTGAATATTTGTGCTTTCTCTCTTTTTCTTGATTAATTACTGGTTTGCCTATTGATTTTTTCAAAGATTAATTTTTAAATTAACTCATCAATTTCCTTCATATTCTGTTAATTGCATCCTGTCACTTTCTTTTGCTTACTTTTTTAGTTTTTAGGTGGTTGTTTAAGGCATTTGTGATGTTTTTTTTTCATTTTTATTGATATATACATTTAAAGTAAACTAAAGTTCTTATCCTCATAACTTCCTTAGCTGTGTCTCATGTATTTTACATGTCACAATATCATGTATTCATTTTCACCATGTTCAAGAAATTCTTCAGTTTTATTTGATGCTCCTGCCTTCACTCAACATTTAATTAACAGTGTAGCTTTTTAATTCTTAGGTAGAAGGGACTTTGCAGAGATCTGTCTTTTTACTTGAAAAATTAACTTCTGGTTTTATTTCTGGAGAGTCATATTTGTATTATTGCTGCTCTTTCACATTTACTGTGGTTTTTTTGTGTATATGACCTAAGATATGGTCAATATTCTTTAATGTTTTATGTGAACCATTTAAAAATGTATACTCTCAGGGCACCTGGGTGGCTCAGTCGGTCAAGCATCCAACTTTGGCTCAGGTCATAACGTCATGATTTGTGGGACTGAGCCCCGCTTTGGTCTCTGCATCAACAGTGTGGAGCCTGCTTGGGATTCTCTCTCTCCCTCTCTCTCTGCCCCTCCCACTCGTGCTCACTCTTTCTCTCTCTCAAAATAAATAAAATTTTAAAACTGTGTATTCTCTATTTCTGAGGTTCAGATTTTGACACGTCTTTATAAGGTCGACCTCATCGATCTTTTATATGAAGATGTTACTTATTTTTTTCCACTTAAAGTGTGTTATAGCTCCCATTAGTAATGAGATTCTCTTTTTTCTTGGCACCTCCCATAGTTTCTGGTTTGAGGAAGGCTTCTGTTACTGGGTTACACTTACTTCATCTTCATTGTGAAGCATACCCCTTAACATTGTAAATGTTAAGGGCCTTGTCTCTTTTTAAGGTTTTCAGTCTCAATTACACCTTGTCAAATAATGACAGTGAGAAACTCATTTTATTTTTATTTGTGCTTCTTAGTATACCCCTGTCCAACCTTTTATTTGTACCTTCTTTATCTCTCTTATAGTAGACATAATATCACATTTGGCTTTGTTAATCAACCTTAAAATCTTAAGTTCTTATTGTAATAGGTCAAGTTCGCTTACAACTATTGATATGAAAGTTTAGTATAATTTTTATGAAGTCTTCCCCTTCTTTTCCCATGTTCTGGTAGTTTACCAGCTTCACAGTGTCAAGCATGGGACCATTACATGTGATTTTCTCTCCTTCAAATCAACCAGAGTCTCAGCTTCTTGAGTAAATGCACTTTGCTTGCTCACAACCAGCCCTCATGCTGGAGTATCTACTGGAACTCATTGTCCAGTAAATTCCTAAAGAAGGGCTCATGGAAACAATAGCCCTAATTTTTTCCATATTCATAGTAGTTTGTTTATAGCTCTTACATAAAAAGTCAGTTTGGCTGGAATCCTTGACTCCTATTTCCTTTCCTTGAGTTTCTTAAGCATTAGTGTTAAAAAATCTAATGACAACATGACCTCCTTTCCTTCAAAAGTGACTTTTCTTTTTGCCTGGATTCAACAAATTCTTTTCCTTGTTTACCTTTAATTAATATACTTTACTAGAACATCTGTTGTGACCAACAAAGAAGCTGATTTTCCAAAGTATGCACTATTCTTTTCAATGTGGAGTTTCAAGCAAGCATTCCTGAGTTTTGGTATCCTTGCCAGGGCCTTTTATTTTAAGTACATTAGACGTTCTTCTAAGATATTCTGTTGTGCTTTTTAATGAATAGACTATTTTTTTACAGCAGATTTAGGTTCACAGCAAAACTGAATGGAAGGTACAGAGATATGCCCATATACTCTCTGCCTACATAGCCTCCCCCATTATTAACATCACCGACCCCAGTGTTTGGTATGTTTGCTATGACATATGAAACTACCCTGATGCATCTAATCACTTGAATTCCATAGTTTACATTCAGTTTCACTTTTGGTGCTGTAAATTTTATCAATTATGACAAATGTATAATCACATATATCCATCATACTATCATAAAGAATAGTTTTGTCTTAAAAATCCTTCATGTTCCACCTATCCATCCCTCCCTTCCCCCCTAAATCCTTGGCAACTACCAATCTTTGCACTGGCTCTAGAGTTTTCTCTTCCAGAATGTCATATGCAGGAATCCTATAGTACACAGCCTTTACATATTGGTTTATTTCACTCAGTCATATGCATTTAAGTTTCCACCATGTCATTTTGTGGCTTGATAGCTCATTTTTCTTTTAGTGATGAATGATATTCAATAATCTGTATATACCACAGTTTATTCCATTCATTTACTAAAGGACACCTTGACTGCTTCCACCAAGTTTTGGTAATTATGAATAAAGCTTCTATAAACATCCATGTGCAACTTTTTGCATGTCTATAAGTTTTCAATTTCTTTGGGTAAATGCCAAGGAGTACAATCCCCAGATCACAGTAAGGGCATAATTAGTTTGGTAAGAAATTGCCAACGTGTCTTCCAGCGTGGCTGAACCATTCTCCATCCTCAACAACCAGAAATGTGAATTCCTGTTGCTCCACATTCCCACCATCATTTGTGCTGTCAGTGTTCTGGAATCTGGTCAATCTAATACATTTAGTGGTATCTCATTTTCATTTGCACTGCCTTGATGACATATCACATAGAGCATTTTTTCATGTGCTTATCATCTTGCATGAAGTGGACTTCTTTGGTGGATATGTGGATACCTTCTTTGGTGAGGTGTCTGTTAAGGTCTTTGGCCCATTTTTTCATCAGTTTGTTTGATTCCTTACTTCTAAGTTTTAAGGGTTCTTTCAGTATTTTGGTTAACAGTCTTTTATCAGCAATGTTTTTGCACATTTTTTTCTCCCAGTCGGAGGCTTATCTTCTCATTCTTGTGACACTGGTTTTCCTCAGAGCACATGTTTCTAACTTTAATGAAGTCCAGCTTACCAATTTTTTCTGTTATGGGTTGTGCTTTTGGTGCTATATGAAAAGTCATCAGAATAGCCAACATTCTGTAGGTTTCCTACTATGTCATGTTCTAGGATTTTAATAGTTTTACATTATAAAGTCTGTGATCCATTTTGAGTTATTTTTGTGAAGAATATAATGTCTCTGTCTAGATGTATATATGTATTTATTTATTCATTCATTCATTCATTCAGCATTAAGATGTCCAATTACTCCAGCACCTCTTACTGGGAAAGACATTTTCCCTCCATTTTACTGCTTTTGCTCCTTTGCCAGAAATCAGTTGACTATATTTGTAAGTCTACTTCTGGACCCTTTATTCTGTTTCACTGATCTACTGGCATATTCTTTAATCAATAGCATGCAGTCTTTAATATTATAGTTTTATAAGAAAACTTTGTTTTCTCCTTCAATATTATGCTGTCTATTCTGGGTCTGTTGCCTCTCTAAATAAACTTCAAAAACAGCTGGTCAATATCTGCAAAATAACTTGTGGGGATTTTAATAGGGATTGCATTAAATCTATAAATCAAGTTAAACAGAATTAACATTTTGATATTGAGTCTTCCTATTCATGAACATAAAATATCTCATTTACTTACGTCTTCCTTGATATCTTCATCTGAGTTTTTACTTATAGATCTTATGATATTTTGTTAGGTTTATACCTAGGGGTTTTTTTTGACATTCTAATATAAATGGTATTGTGTTTTAAATTTCAAATTCTAGTTGTTCATTGCTGGAAGCAATTGCGTTGTGTATATTAAATTTGTATCCTGCAACCTTGCTATAATTTCTTATTAATACTAGAAGTTTTTAGATGATTCTTTCAAATTCTCTACATAGATGAGAAGATCATCTGCAAACAGAGTTTTATTTCTTCCTTACCCAGCTGTGTGCCTTTTGTTTCTCTTTCTTGTCTTACTGCATTAGCTATGACTTCCAGAATAATGTTGAAAATCAATGCTGAGAGGAGACATCTTGGCTTGTTACTGATCTTAGTAGGAAAGCTTCAAGTTTCTCACTATTCAGATGTTAGCTATAGGTCTTCTATATATGCTCCGTATGAAGTTGAGAAAGTTCTCCTCTATTCCTATTTACTGAGAGTTTTTATCATGAACGGGTGTTGGGTTTTGTCAAAGGCTATTACTGTACCTATTAATATGACCATATGACTTTTACTGTCATTTCAGTTAATGTGATCAATTATAGGAGTTGATTTTGGATTTGAATCAGTCTTGCTTACCTGGGATAAATCCTATATGGTCATGGCATCTAATTCTTCTTATTGATCTTTAGGTTTTTTTCCTCCCTTGTGTTTGTCTGGTTTTGCTTTTAGAATCATCTTGGCCTTAGAGAACGACTTAGGAAGTATTCCTTTTGCTTCTGAAAGAGATTATAGTTAATTGGTGTAGTTGCGTCTTTAAATGTTTGATGGTTTACATGGTTTAAATTCACCATTCATCTGGGCCTGCTGCTTTTACTATGGAAGGTTATAAACTGTTGATTCAATTAAATACTTATAAGCCTATTCAGATTGTCTGTATCTTCTTGTGTGAATTTTGGCAGATTGTGTCTTTCAAGGAATTGGTCCATTCCCTCTAGTTTATCAAATTTTCAGGAATAGAATTATTTACAGTATTGCCTTATTATCTGTTTAATGTCGGTGGGATCTACAGTGGTGTCTCTTATTTTTGATATTCATAATTTGTGTTCTACTTTTTTCTTAATTAGCCTGACTAGAAGCCAATTAGTTTTATTGATCTTTTCAATAAAACAGCTTTCTATAAATTGATTTTGATTTTCTGTTTTCAATTTCATTGATTTCTGCTCTAGTTCTTTTTATTTCTTTTCTTCCACTTACTGTGGATTTAATTTGTTCTTCTCTTTCAAGGAAGTTTAGAGTATTGATTTTAGATCTTCCTCTTGTTTAATAGATGCACTCGATACTTTAAATTTCTTTTAATTTCTGGGGTGCCTGGGTGGCTCAGCTGATTAAGTGTCCAACTTCAGCTCAGGTCATGATCTCGCGCTCTATGAGTTTGAGCCCCGTGTTGGGCTCTGTGCCAACAGCTCAGAGCCTGAGTCTGCTTCAGATTCTGTCTCCCTCTCTCTCTCTGCCCCTCCCCTGCTCATGCGGTCTCTCAGAAATAAATGTTTTTTAAAAATTAAAAAATTAAAAAAATAAATTTCTTTAAATATCTAAACATTGCTTTTGCTGAATCCCACAAATCTGTAAGTTGCGCTTTCATTTTAATTTAGTTCCAAATATTTTTTAAATTTATCTTAAGGTTTACGAGCCATGCATTATTTAAAGGCATGTTACTTAATCTCCAAGTACTTTGAGATTTTCCACCTTTGTAATTTAATTCACTTGTTGTCTGAGATCAGATATTGCATGATTTCTGTTCTTCTAAATTTGTTAAGTTGTATGTTATAGTCCAGAATATGGTATATCTTGGTCAAAGTGTCCGTATGAGCTTGAGAAAAATGTGCATTTTGCTACTGTTGGATGAAGTAATCCATACATTAAAATTATATCTAGTTGATTGATAGTGGTGTATGGTTCAACTATGCCCTTACTAATTTTCTGCCTTTTGGTTCTCCCCATTTCTGGTAAAGGAGTGTTGAAGTCTCCAATTATGATGAGTTCATCTATTTTTCCTTGTAGATCTATCAGTTTTTTCCTCAGATACATTGGCGCTCTGTTGTTAGATGTATACATCTTAAAGATTGTTATGTCTTCTGAGAAAACAGATTCCTTCATAATCATAATGTCCTTCTTTACCCCGATAACTTCCCTTACCCTGAAGGCTGCTACTCCTACCTTTTCAATTATTGGTAGCATGATATATCTTTCTCCATCTGTTTACTTTTAATGTTTATGTCTTTCTATTTAAGGTGGGTTTCTTGCAGGCAAGAAATAGTTGGGTATCATCTTTAATCCACTCTGACAATCTGTCTTTTAATTTGTGCATTTATTTTTTTTTTTAATTTGTGCATTTAGACCATTGATGTTCAAAGTAATTCTTGATACAGCTGGACTAAGATCTATCATATTTGTTTCTGTCTTCTATTTGTTGCCCTTATTCTTTGTTCTACTTTTGTCTTACATTCTTTTTCTGCCTTCAGCGACTTTTGAGTATTCATATGATTTTATTTTCTCTCCTTTCTTCACATATAAGTTACACTTTTTTCTCTTTTAGAGAGAGTGCAAGCAAAGGAGTGGGGCATGGGAAGGGTGAGAGGGTGAGAGAGAGAGAGAGAGAGAGAGAGAGAGAGAGAGAGATTAAGCTGGCTCCACCCTCAGCACAGAGCCTAACACGGGTCTCCATCCCACGATCCTGCAATCATGACCTGAGCTGAAAGCAAGAGTCAGCTGTTCAACCAACTAAGCCACCCAGACAACACCGCCCACTTTTTTTTTTTTTTTTACTTTTTTAAAGTGGTTTTCTTAGAGTTTGCAATATACGTTTACAACCAGAGTCCACTTTCAAATAACACTGTATTCACTATTCCATGGACAGGAGAAGTACCTTATAACAAAACAATCCTAATTCATTCCTCTCATCCTTTGTAGAAATGCTATTATTCATTTCACTTACACATAAGCATACACAGGCAAATAACAGTGTTGCTGTTATTACTTGGAACAAACTTTTATTATATTAAGAATAAAAATAAAAAAACTTTAATTTCACCTTCACCAATGCTCCCTTCTTCTTTCCTTTATGTCAACTCAAATCTCTGAGATTTCTTCTTGCTGAAGAACTTCTTTCAACATTTCCTATAAGCCAGGTCTACTGGCAACAAACTTCTTCAATTTTTGTCTGAGAAAGTCATTTCTTCTTCACTTTTAAAGGGCAATTTTGCAGGATACAGAATTATAGGTTGATAGCTTTTCCCTCCCAACATTTTAAGTATTTCACTTTATTCCCTTACTTCTTGCATAGTTTCTAAAAAATTGGATGTGATTCTTATCTTTGCCCTTTTAAAGGTAAGGTGTTTCTTCCTCTGGCTTCATTCAGGATTTTCTTCTTTATCGTTAATTTTCTGCACCTTAAAAATGATATGCCTATGTGTAGTGGGGTTTTTGCACTCATTCTTCTTGGTATTGTCTTAACTTCCTGGACCTGTGGTTAGATTTTGGAAAATAACTTGCAGAAATTTTCAGTCATTATGGCTTCACATATTTCTTCTTGGTTCTAGAGTTTTTTGGTAGTTGTCTCACAGCTCTTGGGTATTCTCTCCTGTTTTGTTTTGTTAATTTTTTTAACATATGTTTATTTTTGAGAGATAGAGACACAGCACAAGCAGGGGAGGAGAAGAGAGAGGGAGACACAGAATCTGAAGCAGGCTCCAGGCTCTGAGCTGTCAGCACAGAGCCCAACGTGGGGCTCAAACCCATGAACCGTGAGATCATGACCTGAGCTGAAGTTGGCGCTTAACCAACTGAGCCACCCAGGTGTCCCTCTCCTGTTTTTTGTTTTGTTTTGTCTTGTTTTTTAATCCACATTTTCCCTTGCTTTTCAGTTTTGGAGGTTTCTATGGAGATAGCCTCAAACTCACAGATTCTTTGCTCAGCCACGTCCAGTCTAATAATAAGCCCATCAGAGGCATTCTTAATTTCTGTCAGTGTTTTTTTTGTTCTCCAGCATTTCTTTTATTCTTTCTTTGAATTCCATCTCTCTGCTTACATTGCCCATCTGTTTGTGCAGGCTGTCTATTTTATGAACTGGAGTCATTAGCATATTCATCATACTTGCTTCAAATTCCTGCTCTGGTAATTCCAAAATGGGTGCCATATTGGAGTCTGGTTCTAATCCCTGCTCTGTCCTGTCCAACTGTGTTTACTGCCTCTTAGAACTTGATTTTTTTTCTTGATAGCCATGCATGAGGTATTGGGTAAAGGGAATTGCTGTAAATAAGTCTTTAGTAATGTGATGGTAAGGTATGGGAAGAGGAAGTGTTTTCTGGTTCTGTCTTTCAGTGAGCCTGTTCCTGTGGACTACGAATTTCACACACATTTCTCATTTCCCCCACCCACACATACACACTTAGGTGGGACGGGATGGCTAACGTGGGCTGGAGTCGGGTATTTCCTTGCCCCTGGGAAGGTCAGTCACTGATATAATCCCAGCAGGACAAGTTCTGGCTCTTCAGAAGGCAGATCTTGTTAAAAATATAATCTTTTGGTTCTTTTTCCCCTCTCCCTGGCAGAAGCACTAGAGAATTCTCCTCCAATATTCACTGTGAGAACCTGATGGAACCCCAGGAGGTAAAACTCCCAAAAGTGTGGTGCCCCTGCATAACTGGGTCCCCCTGGATATTCTAACTCTTAGAGTCGTCCACACTGAACCCCCAGCAATTCATCCCTTCAGTTCAGGTTGTCCCATAAGGCACTGGTTCCTGCAGAGGGTCACTGCTCATGGGAGCTGTGATTCTGTACACCGACCTGTCACTCCTTCCGTTTTGTGGGGGTAGAAGTTTGCCCTGTGACCTCACTGTCTCACGGATCTAAGAAGTGTTGATTTTCAGTTTGCCCAGGTTTTCTCTTGTTCTTAGGACAGAGTGGCAACGTCCAAGCTTCTCACATGCTGGATAGGAACCTGGAAGACTCGTGTGTGCTTTCATCTCTCTCCTCTGTTTTTTGTTTGTTTGTGTGTGTGTGTGTGTGTGTGTTTTTAACAAGTTTTCACTTTTCCATCTTCTATCACTCTTAAGGCATTACCATGGGTTTATATGCCCTGGGGTCCTTTCTAGTTCACTCTCCATTTCTAAACTTAATGTCTCTGTGATTTACAATTCAGTCCTCTTATCTTTCAGCTCTTTTCAAATCTTTCTCCTCTACTTACTTTTTTTCTCAGTTTATAATCTATGCTGTTCTCCCTGAGCAGCTCTCTTCTCTGAATTTCTTTAGTTCCCTGTGAAACATCATGTAACAGTTTTAAGTCTAGTGGATCTGTATTACCTATACATGTTATTCTGCTCCTTATTCTGTCTCTTTAACATATAAAAGTACATATACATATTTAAATTATATATAAACAAAAACTGCAAATAACTATGTAAATATAAATTAGATTACTCCAACCATTATTATAAATTACACATAATTATATATAATTATATATGTATACACATAATGGTTTTATATATAGCATAATTATATGTATATGACATATANTATTATACAGCATAATTTTATGCATATAACATAAATGATATAATATATATGTGCACTATACATTTATGTGTAATTTACATATAAATATATATGTAAATATATTAATATAGTATATAGTAATGTATTATATATTTCTATGTCAAATATAAAAATAATTACATAAAAATATAGTGTGCATGAAATAATTTATATAGAAATATTTATTCAAATATATATGACAAAAAGAGAGACACAAACAAGGTGCAGAATTACATCTATCAGATAAACAGATAAAATTGGAAGGAGCCCTTTGGACAAAAGGAGAGTGGGTCAGCATAGCTTCTGCATCTGCCCGGCTCTACAGCAACTTGTTTTTCTGTTTTTACCCAGCATTCCAAACATAGCCTTCTTTTCATGAGATCTGGTGGCTGTTTCCCTCCCTCCCTTTTACCTGATCCTTCTCTGTCCATTGCCCCTATGACCCTATTCAATCCATACTTGATTTTCAAAAGCTTATTCTCAAAGTAAGCCTTGTCAGTGGGCACCTGGGTGGCTCAGTTGGTGATACGCATCAGACTTTGGCTCAGGTCATGATCTCATGGTCCGTGAGTTTGAGCCCCACATCAGACTCTGTGCTGACAGCCCAGAGCCTGGAGCCTGCTTCAGATTCTGTGTCTCTGCCTCTGCCTCTCTCTCTCTGCCTCTTTCCATTGTCTTTCTCTGTCTCTCAAAAATAAACAAACAGAAGAAAAAAAAAAAAACCTTATTAAAAAAAAAAAGTAAGGCTTGTCTGGAGGGGGTTTTATCAAGTTACATTCAAAAGTCATGAGCCAAGACTGCTCCAGAAATACCCATTCTTACCATATCTCCTTTGCTCCCTCTTACTTTCAGCTGCTGTTTCCACACTGGCTCACTATGCCCTCTGTGAATACTTGTAACCAACTGTTGGGCATCATAGAAATCTTGCTTTCTTTCCTCCACTTCCTGCAATAATGAGCGCCATATGTGGGAATAATGTGTCACCTAGTTTGTTCTAGATACTATGTTGTCTGTGTGCATGAAGCTGTGCTATCTTCTGAGCTCTGCCTGCTTTTACGTAAAGACTCACAGAGATGGAACCCTATGCCTTTCTGATAGCTTTTCACTTCCCCTCCAACTGTGAATGACATAACAGGGTGAGTCTGTCCCAAAGTGACTAGGTTCCTAAAAGCAAAAGTCCAACTTCTCAATTGTAAAAGAGAGAAAATGAAAAGTCATTCATGTAAAGAATAAGCAGTAAATACCCATGGTTCTAATTTAGGAATGACTAACTGAAATAGCATCAGATTTGACGTTTCCATGTTCTTCAGGAAAACCTATGCTGGAATTCCAAACCATTCCCTTTCAGGCAGAAATCAGCATGGAGAGATATCCTAGCAGCATGAAAGAGTCTTCTGAAAAAGTCAGCCCTGACTTTGATTAAAAGATTCTGTAGCTTAAGACATTTCTGGGATCATTTCCAGGAACACATATATAATTTACAGTGGCTGACTCCTCATTGCCAATGATAACTTTGTTCTCTCCACCTTTATAATCAATGCAGGAGACAACAAAGTTGAGGGAAAAAAACAGACCATCTCCCTCCCATCTTCCACAATGAAAGTCAAATCCAGATACATCTGTACAAAATACATCTGCACCCAGGCTTACATACTTGAAACATGAACTGAGGTCCAGTCAGAGTTTTGACTCTGTGTTATTATCGAAAGTTAAAAGTCTATAAAAAATTTAATGGGCCTAAGATCAGTGGTCTCCTTTCAAACTTAACGATCCACTACATTTTGTGGATCACTTATTAGTTCAAGGCACTGTGCTCGTTACCGAGCAGTAAGAGATAAGAAAATAAATCAATATGCTCTGGTCCTCAGGGAATTCAGAAGCTGGTGTATGTGTCTGGGACATACATATGTATGCTGGGAGAGAAAGTGGTGCCCAACTGGGCAACATAACAGAACTATAAACAAAGCGCTTAAGAAGCACAGAAAAGAGAACTCAGGAACTTGGGGAAAAGCAACCCAGACGAGGGACTGTTTGAAATGGGTTTTGAAAGACAAGCAGGATTTCAGCAGGCAGAAAAATTCAGGAAGGATATATGAGATGAGGAAATAAAGGCAAATGGAAACAGGGAAATTAAAAAAAAAACAAACAAACAAAAAAACCCTGACATTGTAGCCGGTTTTCAAGTAAGACTGTATTTATAAGAACTTAAGGGTCACCTGGGTGGCTCAGTCAGTTAGGCATCCGACTTCAGCTCAAGTCATGATCTTGTGGTTTGTGGGTTAAAGCCCTGCATCAGGCTCTGTGCTCATAGTTCAGAGCCTGTAGACTGCTTAGGATTCTGTGTCTCCCTCTCTCTCTGTCCCTCCCCCTGATCGCACTCTGTTTCTCTCTCTCAAAAAGTAAATATTTAAAATTTAAATTTAATAAATAAAAATTTTAAATTTAAAAATAGAACTTAAAGAAAAAAGTTCAAATTGGCTTACTGGACTTCAATTGCTACTTTATTCTACGCTTGATTAACAACCTCTGTGTCTCGTACTACATGCATATTTTCAAAAACACGAGCAAAGAATAAAACAGGACGACAACAAAATAAAGTTCCAGTGGTCAGTTCACTAGGTTATCAGTTAATAATCAGAAGGTTCAGTATCCCCCCCTAAAAGTAACCAGCTTAAGTGGATCAATGCCTTGAATGCCATGTGATATGCCCACTGCTGCTTCAGAAGCATTCATTTTTAGTGTTGGAAACCAGCACTTACGTTAAAGGAACGAGAAAACAATAGGCAGCACAGTGTTTAATACAAGGGAAAAATCAGAAAGCAGCTAACTAAATGGTGTGCCTGGTTCTAGCCACTACAAAATACCAGAAACCACAGGAACATGCTAAATGTTAAAACGCTTACTATTTTCTTTTTAAGAACATTTCTCATGACTGACAATTTGTACAAAGAGAAAGCTGAATAAACACTTGTCAAATTAAAAATAGATCTAAGTAACAGGGGTGGAGGGGTGGCTGTCGGTTAAGAATCTGACTCTTGGTTTAGGTTCAGGTCATGACATCACGGTTTGTGAGTTCAAGTCTCACATCCGGTTCTATGCTGACAGCCTGGAGCCTGCTTGGGATTTTGTCTCCCTCTCTCTCTCTGCCCCTCACCTGCTCACTCTCTTTTTTTCAAAATAAATAAACATTTAAAAAAAAAAAATCTATGCAGGGCTCTAAAATGCATCATGATCATGTTTTGCGACCCCCACTAAAATGTAGTAAAGTTACTAACATTGATTTATTATAATTCAATTACAGCTTAATAATCATTATATTATAAAAATTATAATTTAATACTGTATAATAAATGAATCATGTGTACACAGTGCTCAGTGTTATTTCACAGAATAACCAAAGACATACTGTGATATAAAGGAAAGAATGAGGCATTTGAAGTCAATGTCAAAGCATGGAAAAATAGCTAACACTGTTGCTTCAAGGCCCACTGAGCATCTTACACATGGTACCTGGCCTCTATTAGCTTCCCACATCCTCACCTGTACACCAAATTTGACAGCAACAGCCATGCATACTCCTACCGCAACAATGGAGTAAGACTGCCAGTTGAAGGGTTCTGGATGTCAGGAAGTGCCACATAAAGTGACTACACTGCCCGATCTCTGGGTGACTTCCCACCCATGAGACATCTTCATTTCCTCTTTCCCTTATTCCACACAGTCTCCTCTTTCAGCACATGGTGCGAGTCCCCAAATCAAGTTCTCAATCCCCCATCCAGATCCCCCACCATTGCTCTGGTCCAAAGAACCAGCAGCTGCCATCCAGACCCCTACAGACACCTTCCAACCACCTCCTTGCTTCTAAGCTTGCTCTCACAACACCCTCCAATCCACATGGGAGCCAGGACAACCTCTACAATGTCTCAATCAGATTGCATCACTCACCTGCTCCAATGTCCTCCCTTTATCCCAGGGAGAAACCTCAGCTCCTGGCCGTGACCTGGAAGGCCCTCCATGACCAGGCCCTGTTGAAAACTCCTCTTCCTAACCAGGGGCCTCTGCACTACCTCGTTCCTCTTTCTGGAACATTCCAGAGTACTTAGTACTGCTTACTCTCTCACTTCACTCCAGTCTGCTCAAATGTCGCTGCGGCAAGAAGCCTTCCCCAAACACCCTTTGTGAAAGGGCAAGTCCTTGCCCCATGACCCTCGACCCTCCTACTCTGCTTTTCCCACAGCCCTTTGTTCTGATATCACACCACTTATTTACTTGTCTACTTGTCCGAGAGAAGATAAATACCACAACGGGGGCGAGGACTTTGTCTGATTCTTGCCAACAATCCTGTCTGACTTCCTTACAAAGAGTGGGGTCCCAGCTAGAAACTTGCTTCGTGAATAGTCAGAACGTCTTCCACATCCCCTTTAGCCTCTGTGCTCCACGGGCATTAGCAGAGGGCCCGTCAACACCCTGACCACCACAAGCAAAACCCCAATATTTGAGCAGCCTCCCAGGGTTCCGTCCCACCTTGGAATTCGAAGTGGACTCCAGGAAACAGAGTCTGTTGCCAAACCCTTCTGCTGCCAGACACAGTTTCTGCTGTTCCTTGTGGATGGTTGCGGTGCACTGCAGGACCACCTCATCATCCTGCAGGAAGAGAAAAAGGAGAAAAAGCAAGTGAGATTTGACAGGATGAGACAGTCTAACTCAGATGTAGTAGACTATTACTTTAGTTCAGAGTAAAAAGCAGAGACAAATGGAACAACAGCTCACCAAAACCCCCCACAGAATCAACCCCTAGAGAATGTCTACTGGTGAAAAAGGTAACCGGGTGGAAGGAGGAGAAAGAGAGTGTTGCCGCTCAAGGCCACCATCACTTCTGTCACTATCATTGCTGATCCCCAGAGGCAACCCACACAAGGAAAGATAAAGTACAAAACTTCCACGTTAGCACTCCCAAACACCACTTTACTCATCCAAATTACAAAGAAATTGTCTGATGCAGGCCTAGGACATCACGAATCATCAAGAACGACATGAGTTCTGATAACAGGCACACACATCACTCTAAAACCAGCAGAGGACAACAGGTCAAGAACAGATTGACCTGGAAAGGCATCTCTGTGCATCCACACACTGGCTATTTGTCCAACTTTGAAAGGACCCTTGTTGCTTGGAAATGGGCAGAGAGATGATTTGCTAGTTCAGTCTATGAAATCCAATGCTGGCTTCCAATTAACTAAGCAGCATCATGAGACCAGTAATACAAGGAGGAAGACAATAAATGGGACAACTCCATGTAGGCAGAGTTTGGACGGCAAGAACCAAAGGCCTGAGAATTACCAATGGCTGGATTCCCATCCCAGCTCCACCATGCACAGGTTAGAAGATCCTAAACAAAGTACTGAATCTCTAAGATGATAAAGTAAAGGAGTCATACAGTAACTGAACTGCAAAAGGCACTAAACAGACAATAAATGGGAGATACCATCATCATTTTTTTAAGTTTATTTATTTATTTGGAGACACAGAGAGAGAGCTCGAGTAGGGGAGGGACAGAAAGAGAGAGGGAGGGAGAGAGAGAATTCCAAACAGGCTCTGCCCTATCCTGTCTGGTTGAATCCTGACGTGAGCCTCAATCTCACATACCGTAAGATCATGCCCTGAGCTGAAATCAAGGATTGCATGCTTAACTGACTGAGCCACCCAGGTGCCCCATACCATTGTCATTTTTAAACAAAATATTTCACTTTAACAAGTTCTAAATAGCAAATGCCTAAAAAGTCTAACCACTTACATTTTGACACTTCAAACACAAAACAAGACACTTAACAGAGCAGTAAAAGAATATAGATACTCAGAATATACTCACTGACCCTTTTAGTTAGTATCAGAGAAAAGGAACATACAAGTATACCCTAGAAAATCCTCACCCGGGAAAAAGGACAGAGTTGGGGGTGATGAGCTATGATAAAAATTCAAAAGCAGAAGACAAGCCTTTTGGGTTAACCCAAAGAATCTGCTGTATCAATTGGAAAAGTACAACTCTAATTTGCATTTAAAGCCTTTATAATCCTATGTATTTGCTTTATTTCCTATATGGTGCAGCAATACCTAATGGCTGGCCTACAGCTCTCATTCCAGGCAAAGTCCAATTTCTTAATAATTACCTCCCAACTATCCCTCCAGGTGCCCATTAATTTCCAGTGAACATTCAATTGTTACATTTTAAGAGTCATCTGCTAAAAAATAGCATTATTTTCATATAATGAGTACATCTGAATATTAATTCACACTCAGCAGGGCTATAATAAAAATAATGAAGTGTTTCTGTGGCTTACATAATCTGCAAAACCCAAGATGTATTGTGTTTTCCAAACAGTCAGTGTAATAACAGAGAACTAAATTGTGCTGAGGTGCCCAATGCCTCACCAAATCCCCATCGTCTTTTACTATCTGGTTTCACTCACCCGCTGGAACTAAAGTCAGCATGCAAACTGCACTCTTGGGTAAAACAGGCTCCTCTGGATGTTGGAGGCTATCTAAGTACCATTTAATAAATAATTACTTTAACACAACTCACTTAAAACAGTTTGGGAATGAGGATAAGAAAACAGAAAGGTATAAGGCAGGTGAGGGCAACAGTGCTACTCAGTAAGCCGTGAAAGAAAAGGCGGCACGTCATGTTTACCAAAAAGTATAGTGTATGTCAATCCTCATATTAACTTACTTATTCTCCACATCCCATGATATAAAGATTATCCACACATATACAGATGAAGACTCGGAGGCTCAAAGTAATCTGTTGTTCACAGAGGGCTGATCATACATAGTTTTAGGAACTGATCATTAAACCCAACTGATCTGAATCTAACAGTCCTCAGCCCCACACTGCTTCTAGAGGTTCAACTGGTTTTTTACTACCTTTGTTATCTAGAAAAGTACCTCTCAATCTTTAATGCACATCCTATCACCTGTGAGTCTTGCTGAAATGCAGATTATGATTCTATCAGTCTTGGGTGGGGCTGATTCTACATTTCTAACCAGTGGATCCGTGAAGTAGGATCCTAAATGGGTCCCAGAAAGCATATAAATCCCAGGAGACATGTGAACCATCTCTCCGAAGATCTTGAAGGCAATCAGTAACAGATAAATATTAAACAAGTCTGTATACTTTGGCCAGAACCATAAATGAGAACAAATGTGAAGATGCTCATTAATATGTGGTCCATACCAAAATATTAGGGAAGAAAATGAACTTATACCTACTAAGTGTATAAAACTCACTCACTTATGCAAAGTTTCCCTTTAATCTAGTGCCTTAACACTGTGATAGAATGCTGGGCCATGAAGCAACATGAAGTTCAAAACAGCTCAGCCACACCACTAAGGAGAGAGGCTATCACTACAACGTTCGATCACAATTCCACTTTGAATGACAGAACTTAGCCTGACATCCTTCTGAGGCTTTTTCCAGTTTACCCGGCAGCTATTTTCATTTTATATTCCAGTAAGCAGAGGGTTCCTTTCTGACAGAAAGTAAAATATACAGAGCAGTGATGGATCAAACACCAATTCATAAATACCTGCCAGGTCCCTTTAATTTACCCATCATTCATCTCCAAGCATAATTTTTCTCCAGAACCACTGTGACTTGAGAGCCTACTGACTATGCATTTGAGAGGTCTCGATTATTAGCTTTTTTATTTATTATAATCCATGTGCAGTAAATCTGGTTTTTATCAACATATACACGTGTGCATAAGGATATAGATACATACACACATACACACAATCTATTTTCTATTTCAGGAACAAAGACTAAGCACAGCCTAAGAATGATGGGATCGATAGAGTTAACACTGCTAAGGTAATACAACAATAAGGCTATAGTTAACGTGTGTCTCTTGGGTCGTAAGACTTCTGATTTAGTCTTCACTACCTGGTCCTGAGGTTCAGGTTCCTGACTCTCATTAATTACTGATTTTCACATTTTAGTTGCATGTGCCATTGGTGTACCCAAGTACCTAAATGCACACTGTGAACATCACGAGCCTACAAAAACTAAAATCCTCCTTAAGTATTTGCTTTTCAATATCTTTGGTTTTCTGAGTTCCCATTTCTTATGCCCAGCATCTAGTGCAACAAACTTTGATTCAACTCACAAGAAATCATCTTTCATAACCAAAATGCTACAAAAGTGAGTTCTGCTTACATTCTATTATTTCAGTTTTTAAAATTTCAAAGTCCATTCATTACCCATGAATGACTAGCACAATAATGAGATACTAGTATCTTGCTGTTCTGGAAACACTTGAACTTATGTATAAGGCAAACTTGAAACAAAACTCATCTTTTTTCACAGATTTTGAACAAAATATTAAATCGTAAAAAACAAATATTCTAGGAGAAACTTCATGAAGATAAATGGCACTTATGTGAGAGTGATACCCAGCTTACAATCACCAAGTCCTATGGATTCTATGCCAAATCCAGCGATTTCAAATCCAGCAATTTCTCACCATACCAGTACCATCTTGCTTAGTCATCTTCGAAACCCGCTGAACAGTTTTCCACACTGCAAATTCCCATCAAATGGGGCTTCACCTTGAGGTCACAATCGTCAATCTGACTAGAATGTTTCCCGGCTTCCAATCTTTTAATGGCTTCCCAATGCTCTAAAGGAAAAGACCAAAAGACTCCTTTCGTTTACAAGGCCCCGCACTGCACAGAAGAGTGCCAGCCCAACACTTCCTCCAGCCAACGTTCCTTCATTCCTATGGGACTTTGCACATGCTATTAAACCCTTTCTCTCTCTCTAGTTAAGACATAGTCACCTTTCAAATCTTAACTCAAGCACCCATTCCTGACGTGAGCCTTCCCTGACCCACCAGGCTGTGTCAGTTCCTTTGTTTTGCGCTCCTATACCACTAGATTTCCTTTGGTTGTCATTATGCATTCATTTATGTAATTAAATTACAGTGTCTAACGCTGTACTGGGCAAATATAACATATTCAATAAGTGATTATCTTAATCCACTTTATAAGTGCTCATAAATATGTGTTTCCAGCTGACAAATAGGGCTGCCTTTTAGAAGTTCCAAGGTAAGATCCTACCTTTCCAATTAAAGACAGCATTATAGGATTCCATTAAGTGATTTTCTGGTTATATCCAGCCAGGAAAAAGGGCAATATGCAAGGAAAACTGCTGATCCTATTACATCTGTGACAAACGTTAATGTACCATAAGCATTGTAGCATCAATATAAAACCCAATGGGATCACTGGATTAAAACAAAAGGTCTAGCCCCTCATTTCCCCATTTCCAAATAAACATAATAAAACTTCAATGACAACTCTTTTCATATACAATCTAAGCAAATCAAACATACTGTCCCCTTGAAAAGTCAAGAAATGTTCTTCATAACCCTGATCACTAAAAAGTCCCTCAAATCACACCAGGTATTTTCCGTAGATGCTAACAATGCTTGTCTTTTGAAATGTTTATCCAGGTCTAGACCTTCTGTAACTGGTCTTTCTTCCTTAGTTATGTCTTAATAATTCTTCCACAACTGACTCCAACTCAAAACCTGACTATATGTATTGTATCCTAAGGTCAAGCAGGGCAGAGTGAATTCCATGGAAACCAGGTGTCCTATCAAAAAAACTGCTTTAATTGAAACCTGAGGCAATCACATCAGCCAATGCAGACACAGTAAATGGCCCATAAGTATATGGTGGATCGAATTCCTTTTGTTAAATGCTCTTGTAGTCTTCCTGTGACCTGACAACTCTTTAGAACACGGATTATTTGGGGCAGGGGTGGAGCCAACCCCAGAATGCTGCATTCCAGGAAATTCTGTGATGAGTAAATAAGACGTGATTTCTCTAACAAATGCTGCCAGGTTTGCTAGAATAGTACAACATGGAAAATAATTACCAAACAATGACATCAACAGCTTCTTTCAAACATTCATTTATCAATGAATAAATATTTACTGAGGATATAATATGTGAGAGGATAGGTCTTAAGTACTTGAGATAAATCACTGAATAAATCAAAGATCCTTAGACTCATTAGGCTTACATTCTGGCAGGGGAAGAAGGACAATAAACAAAAGCACAGTGAATTTGCCGACTGTTTTAAAGGTAAAAAGTTCGATGGAAAAATAATGGAACAGTGCAAGGGGTATCAGGAGTGTTGCTTTGGGCAGGAAGCATAAGAAAACAGAATTGTCAGGTATGGTTGAGGGGATGAATGTGGAGCAAAGACTTGAAGCAGGGAAGGAGAACGGACACAGGACTATCCGCAGGAGGGGAGTACAGCAGGTCGGGGGGTGGCCAACAAAAGTCATGTTCACTGAACACCCAGCATGCTAAGGGAAACAGAGGATGCCCTTGCAGCTGGAAGATGGTGGGAGGTAATGGTGAGCCACACCATGAAAGACCTTAAACCCACTGTCTGATCTTTAGCTTCTACTAAGGGAATGAGACCCACAGGGTCCTGTACTAAATGCAGACCACAGGGAGGCAATGAAGAAGTGGAAGGATCTAAGGGGGATTCCATCAGCCATTCAGGGGAGATGAAGGAGATCCAGACCAGGGTGGAGCAGTGGAGATGGACGGAAGTGAGCAAATTCTAGACACATACTACATTCATCGAGTGCCTCCTAGGATCCAGGAACTGTGGTAAGCAGTCACCGGTCTGTCTCCTTTACGTCATCATTACTTCTAGCTCTTCTGGCAACTGGCTAAATAAAAGGCTATCTATACTACTGGTTTATCTTACAGAAAATATGTGGTTATCAGAGCAAATGAGTTGAGACAATTAAAAAAAAAGAAGCCCATATTTCTGGTCTTGCACTGAGTTTATAATCATTCATTTAAAAAATAGAGACAGTCCTCAGTCTGCACAACGGTACAACCAGAAAAATGACTGTGCAAACCAATCTTTGGGGAAACGGTTTATGACTGTACGTTTGAAAATTTTGGTCCAAATATTAAAAACTCTATCAGTTATAAAAGTACAGAGAAATGAAAAAATAGTAAAATATTTAGCTCCCTATAATTTCAAATATTAAAAACACTGCGAATTAAAGTATTTTAGTTCTCATCAAGACCAGTCTGAGCAGGGCCTGCCGTACCCTGCTGGTTATGTAATTTTCCCTGAGGAACAAGCACCCGCCTCTCTGTCTCAGCGAACTGTCACACTCCCACATTTGGCTCATTCTCCAGTGTTTTCAGTGTTCTAGAATATCTCTGAGGGTTCCTTTAATGTGAATGTCTTTGCCAGTGTCACTTCCTCTGTAACATCTTCATCCTCTTTGTCGCAACCACATTCCTCGTTTGTGGTGATAAGCTCGCCCTCCCTCGGTCCCTCTGGCTGCACATCCACGGTTTCTCACTGGCAGCCGTGTCTGCACTCCCACACTCAGATGCTGCGCCCACAACTCCACTTTTGTTCTTTCAGAATTTCATTTCCAGGTTCCCCACTTTTTGTTTCTTTACCACACCTTCAATTCCCATTTACCCACATTTGTGAACTGTCCCGTGCCTTGATGGCAGGAAGACGAATACATTAACTAACACACCTGCACACGTGCGGTCTTTGCAGAGCCTGAAGAACCCATGTGCAGTGACCAATCCCCACAGACTCAGAAAGAAGCCAAGTGACCGGTCACTGATCATGCTGTACATCTGGTACATATCTGATGGGGATTCGTACACAGAACAAGGAGCAGTGATGTCTGTACTTGACTGGGTTACTCACCGTCGATCACAGAAAATGAAATCTGAACCATTACAATGGGGCATGGACACCATTTAACTAAGCCATGCCAAAAGAAATCATGCCTGTCAGAAGGATGCAAAACCCAGGTCACCTATGTTTATTGAGAACCTACTAAAGACACAGCAATTTGAACATTGTAAATTTTCAAGGATGAATTGGCAGAATTTGCTGCCAGATTATATGAAAGAAACCAGAAAGCTACTACTGAATAAATTGTGGTTGTACAACTGAAAGAAAAATGTCACACTGGAGAGAAATCCTATAAATAAAATGAAGAGCCTTCTGCCATAGATTTAACCTTTATGCCCATCTGGAAATTCAGAGAAACACCCTATGATTATATTCTTAGTAGAAGAGCCTTCAGTCATCATTCAGCCCTTAAAAGTACATTTTTTAAATTCACACTAGTAAAAAAAAATTTTTTTAAACCATGAGAACGTCATTTCTGTGGGAAAACCTTTAAGGCATACTCTGTCCCTAGGTAACATCAGAGACTTCCCACTGGAGAGAAATACAATAAATGCAGTGAATGAGGAAGAGCCCTCAGCCAGAGCATATTATCTCTACAGACATCAGAGAATCCACAGAGGGAAAAACTATATAAATATAATGATTACAGGGAAGATTTCAGCCAGAAGGCCAACTTTATTCACACTAAAGAAAACATATGATAGACGGGGTGCCTGGGTGGCTCAGTCAGTTGAACATCAGACTTCAGCTCAGGTCATGATCCCACAGTTTGTGAGGTGGAGCCCCGCATCAGACTCTGCTGTCATCATCGAGCCCACTTCAGATCCTCTGTCCATCCCCTACCCTACGCTCTTTCTGCCCTCTCCTGCTTGTGCACATGTTCTCTCAAATAAATAAACAGTTTAAAAAATCTTTAAAACAAGAATTCGTATGATAGAGAAACTCTATGCCCTTAATCAGTGCAGAAAAGCTTAAACTGATAAATCAAAAACATGAGCAAATTTGCACTAGAGAGAAGGTCTATCTCTGTGATCACTGTAGAGAGCTCCAGGCCTGGTGTAAACAAAATAACTGCCAAAAAAAAAATCATAATCTTTAAGAAAGAGGGCAAGATAATGTTTACCAGGAGGTACAACTCTCTTGGAGAATTCCAGATAATACCTGTTAGAAAAGCATATCAATGGGGTGCCTGAGTGGCTCGGACAGCTGTGCTTCCAACTTTGGTTCACATCATGATCACACAGTTTCTGAGTTTGAGCCCCTTATCAGGCTCTGTGCTGACAGCTCACAGCCTGGAGCCTGCTTCAGATTCTGTGTCTCCCTCTCTCTCTGCCTCTCCCCCACTTTCTCTCTCTATCTCTCTCTCAAAAAACATAAAAAAGAAACATAAAAAAGAAATGAAAAGAAGGTGTACCAATGAAGAAAGCATCCAAAATCCACTACTCATAAAACAACACTTGTAAAACATGTATAGATTCGCAAGGCACACAACCATCTCGGCATCAGGAATGAAGAGCTCTCTTCATTCCTTAATCAACATTAAAGATCTCACCTGATGAGACACTGATCCTAAAGTCAAGTCTGCAGTTGGCACCCACAGCAGAAAACCCATCCGGGGAACACCCTCTGTGAAGAACCCAGTTCTACCAATAACTGGCTGAATGACTTATTACTGAAAAGATGCAAGATAAAGATGAAGGGCTCTAAGAAATGTTTAGTGTGGAATTTGGTAATAATAATAAAATTATAATAATTAATAATCAATTAAAAGCACACTCCACAATAAATTTGTACTAATGACTATGAAGGCAGTAAAAGTTGTTGAAAACCTGATATGTTGCTATTTATCTTGATATAACCACGAAAATATGCTGAGTGAAAATGGCAAGTTTTTTCATTAAGAATCCCTCCCTGTTGATCAGTTAGATGGCCCCTGCCATTTACACAGCACTAAACATAATCATAAATACTTAAGTTAATCAGAAAATAATTCAGTGTAACTGAAAATGTAGAATTTGCACTTTTACTATAGAAGTGCTAAAAGTATGCAATAACTTAAGAGTGACTAGAAGCCTAGATAAATACACAATTCATTTAAAAAATTAAATTGCATTCCTATGTCATGTCATACACAAAAAAATCAACTGTAAGATTTAAAGATTGCCTTTCTTAAGTTTATTTATTTTTTTTATGAGAGAGTATGAGCAGGGTAGGGGCAGAGGTGGGAGGAGAGAGAACACCAAGCAGGCTCCACATGGTCAGCACAGAGCCCAAGGTGAGTCTCAGTCCCACAAACTGTGAGATAGTGACCCAAGCTGAAATCAAGAGTTGGATGCTTACCTGACTGAGCCACTCAGATGCCCCAAGATTTAAAGATTTAAATTGTGAAGGCAAACTTTAAGACTTTTAGAAGAAAATACAGGTCAATATTGGTATTTTATAATAAATGAAGATTTCTCAAGCAAGACACAAAGAACAGAAGACATTAAGAAACTCAACTTTACTAAAATTAAGATCCTCTATTCAATAAAAGTCACCATCAAGTAAAACAACAACCTAAAAACTATGAGAAAACATCTGAAATTCATACTAGAAACAAATACACACATAAAGGACTTCTTTTTCTCAGTGACTTTCAGAAGAGAAAAATAGGCCAAAAACACAAATAGCATTTCAGCAGAAGATGAAAAACACAAATGGTGAATTACAGGAAAGGGGGTTCGACCTTATTAGTAATTAGAGAAATACAAACTAAAAGGGAACAAAGTGACAAAAAAAAAAAAAAAAAAAGTCTGACAATACCAAGTGTTGGCAACAATGTAGAAAAATGGGAACACATCTGGTGGGAGAATAAGTCCTTAAAAACCATTCTAGGAAACAATTTAGCAGTGAAGTTGAAAACACACCCCTTACAACCTGGCAGCTCCTTTCCTAAATAAAATCCTGGTGAGGAATCTTACTTACTCCTCTGAGAGCACATGCATAATAATGTGCGTATAGCACCAAAATCGTTAATGAGAAATGGCGCCAACCATCACATTCAACAGAATTGGCAGTAAGATGGGAAAACAAGGTATTCGGCCACAAGGAGTTATGTTGAGGTAAGCCCTTCACAACCAGGTCATCATCAGTCCATGTGTGCTGGAAGAACTCTCTTTTGCGGGGCCTATTATGTAATTCGGGAGCAAACATGGCAAGCTCAAGGGGCCAAGCTGAGCTGGAGATCAGTAAAATGGTCACAAGTCTTGGAAAAAGAGAGGAACCATGACATTGAATTCTCCCAAAGAACGTCAGATTCCACAAGTGACTAGTTATAGATTCCTGGACACAAGACAAGCACTTTTCACTAAAACTGAAGGCGCTGAAGCAAAACTAAAGACTCACAATCTCTCACACACACCGAACGTGGAAGTATGTCAAAGCCCACTGAGGCATGGGAAACACTAATGAGTCAACACTACAGAAGCTCTGCAAAAAGCCTCTTCTACTCCTAAGTAATAGCTTTATTTGCAGCAACAGGATCCCTTTCGCACCGAATATCCTTCAAGGTTCCTTCCAGCCGTCACATTTTATGGTTCTATGGAAAAGATAAAACAGAGAAAAGAGAATTTGGCTCTTGTAGAAATTCAAAGACAAAAACGAAGCATACCTTGTACACTTTTACTGTATAAATTATCTCTAGCTTTTTTTTTTTGTAGAGAAAACTAACAGTTCGTTAACATCCTTAACTGTTAATTCTGTGAGTGTAGTTTTATGCAAGATGACTGTGACACTTTTTTTTAATCTTTTTTTACCTATTACAGAAGTCATCTGTTGCTCAGTGCTGATGACTGTGAAGCCAAAGCACATACACCAAACAGCATGTAAGAGCTGATGAGCCGTGAGGGCAGCGTTAGCGTGTGCCTGGGTAATGTCAGCTGAAGGAGAGCTGGACAGAAACACCCAGATACTGGAGACAATCAAGACATGAGACCTTTTCTTCATCTCCAAGTCACACGTGGTACTATCCAAACATAAGGCACAAGGCAGAATGTTTCCCCTGAATGTATAAACATGTCATCGATGCCTTTCTGTTCCCAGTTTGGGAGGAATAAACACTGCTATGAGAGAAGAACTTTACCTTTTTCGTCTTGATACACTACAGCAGGAAATCCTTCCGTGTAGAGCAAATTTAGTGCGCCAACAAGCTCTGAGAAAACCATCCTGTTTCTCCAGGACCTGAACTGTTGTAACCAACAGAAAGACTGCTGGTCTCACAGGCCATCAGCAAGCTTTCATGACATGAAGTTTCAGCCTCCAACCAACAAAGACTTAGCAAAAATAAAAGCTGGAATCATCTACAGAGGTCTTGAATGGCTTTCTTAAATGCCACAGAAACCAAAAGAAACAACAAACAAGGTATAGGTAAGCCTTTATCTTATGAATCATCACAAATAATGAGCACGCTTTAATAGATCTTTATGCCCCTTGGAATTTAGCTTACCCAAAAATGTAAATCTTTCTTAAATCCCTCCCAATTTTGCCATCCCCCATTGTTTCTTATCTCCATAAGTAGCACTATCCATCAAAGCAATTAAAACCAGGCACCTGACTTCCTTGTCCTAACTGCTGTGTTCCTTTAACCTGCTCTCCCACTGCCCAGGCCTCCTGAAAGTCAACCCATTCTCATGGTCTCATGCCCTGTGGCCCCAATTTCCTCCACCTCCACAATTATCCCTCATGTCTTTCTCCACGTTGCTCATTACAGTCCAGCCACACGTCTCCTTCCTATTTCTCAGATGTGGAGGGCCCTGTTCTGCTTGCTTGTTTCTCCCTTTGCAGAAATGTTCTTCCTCTGGACCTTTGCAAAGCCTGCTCCTTCCTATTAACGAGGTCTTACCTTAGAGTCCCCTCCATCCCTTACTATCGAAGCCCCAGTCACACGACTCTCATTCTTTTACAACATGGATCATGTTTTACAATTTTCTTATTTATTAACTGTTTTCTTGCTCACTGTCTTTTGCCTACCTTGTTTATACTGATCCCAAGTGCCCAGAATATAGTAGGCACTCATAAAGGATATCTTAATAATAAAAGAAGGAATGGATTCTTTCTACATCTTTAAAAGGAAAAGGAACTACCATGTGTTATTGGTCAGTACCTACCTCTTCCCTAGGGTACCTAAAGACCATTAAGCACCTACATCCCAGGTACCGTGCAATTCCTCAATGACACACCAAAGGAAGGCATATGTCAGTTCTACTTAGCAACTTCTCACCACAGAGCACAGCATCTGGCTCAGAACACAGTCAACGGATGAGTAAAGGAAGAGCACTAAGAGTTAAGTACTATTATTATGCTTGTGAGTATGAGTAAGTGCTATTATTACAGCTACTTTACAGATGAGAAAAAGGCTTCCTGACAGTAAACCACTTGCCCATGGTTTACCCAGCTGGGGTGTGGTGGGATGGGACCAAAATCTGGGTCCACCTAACTCTAAAGCCTGTCCTCAAACTTCTGCACTGCACGTGTACTGATGTAAAATCACTGCATAAGAGTCAGGCTGGAGAAATGAAGTAATCTACCCAAAACTGAACCTGATCTCCAATTTCCCTTCTATCAAATATGTTTGGGGGCACCTGGGAGGCTCAGTCGGTTGGGCGCCGACTCTTGATTTCGGCTCAGATCATGATCTCATGGTTTATGGGCTCAAGCCTCATGTTGGGCTCTGCAAGGACAGTGTGCAACTTGCTTGGGACTCCCGCTCCCTTTCTCTCTGCCCCTCCCCTGCTTGTACACTCTCTCAAAATAAATTAAAAAACTTAAAATATATATATATACACACACACACACATATATATGTTGGATGATGTGGCCCCAGGTAAAGTGAACAAAGTTGCTATATGCAGACTGAATTGTGTTAGAAACAAAATCAAATGAAAAACTATTGAAAGTAACAAGTTAATTAGTTTGAATGGAGGAGTAGCAGGAAGTAGTGAGAGAAGAAGGCTGGATGTATCATTAATAAGTAATTAAAGTCCATAAATAATCAGAAGTTCGACTAAGAAAGAACTGTCTAAAGTAATGCCACTCAATAGATTTTTGAGAAAGGACAGAGAAAAGAGCAAAGAAGACAATGGGTGGACAGAAGAGGAAAATGGACCTGTTTAACATCCACATCTGAGAAGAAGTAATTATAGTTTAAAACCTTTTTCTGGGCTCTTGTAGAAAAAAAAAATAATGTACTGACATTTGCCATATCCTTTGGAACTCATCAAAATACATGATGAAATAAATTTGTTGGCTTAGGACTCAGTAGAGCCCCTTCCTCTTTGGTTACCACTTGCCTAAGTTTCCACACTATCCTAACACCCAGCAGAGGGAGTAAGAAATGGGAGCAGGGACACCTTGTGGCTCAGTCAGTTAAGCATCTGAGTTTTGATTTCAGCTCAGGTCATTATCTCACAGTTTGTGAGATGAAGACCCACCCTCAGCTCAGGGCCTGCTTGTTATTCTCTTTCTTTCCCCCTCTCTCTGTCCCTCCCCTGCTCTCTCTCATTCTCTCAAAAAGAACAAAAAGAAAAAGAAACAGGTGCACTGGCAAACCAGGATGTGGGGAAAGGTCATAGGCAGTCTGCTCTAGGAGCGGAGAAGAAGGTGGTACTCTCTGTAGGAAGCTTCAAAACTGTAACAAAACCCAGCAAAAGTTGGCCTGATTTTTATTACCACCCTGCATAAGCAATTCTCAACAGTTAGGGGATATTCTCCCTCCTGCCTGTTTGACCCCTCCCCTCCGCTACATCCCCTCCTCCCACAAGAAGGTGGGTCACCAAATATTAGAGCTGCTGAATTACTAGAGCAAATTCACACACACACACACGCACGCACGCACCGAAACGCACACAGAATGATATACTAAACAGCACAACTAGAATACCACACCAGTAATTTATGGACGCAGATATAAGCCTATCATTGATCAGATTCTAACTACAGAAGAACTGAGGTAGGTCAGGACCTCTTCAACCATAAGACCACACGAAAAATCCATTCCAGTATCCTGATACGATGTATCCCATCTTTTCTCTGGTGATATTTTATTTCAAAATGGGGGGGGGGGGGACATTGAACCTACCCTCACGAATATCACCTAGTAGAATAAGAGTTTCCCAGAAATCATGAGGCAAAGGAAATTTATTTGTTCCTGTTAAAACTCTTTGAGAATAAATTTCCAAAATATTTTCATGGCTGTGACAGAACAAAATTTGGAATTAAAAGATAAAGGAAATTAAAGAGTCTAACATGGCTTGGAAAATATAGGAGGTCATATATATAGAATCCTAATAGTGAATGCAGCTGATAAAAGTTAAACATTCAATTTAATGTTTATCATAAGAAGATTGACTTGCGAGTGAAAAATCGGATCTGGAAAGACAACATATTTCAGACATTCTCAGTGTCTATTTCATGCCAGATAGAGATTGGGTCTGACAGATATATTCACCAACAGTAATGTCAACAGAAATATATCTCTTTTCCACTTAGAAAATATCACATATAAAGTCGAAGTCTCTGTTCTCAGCTCTGAAATGATCTGAAACTCCTCCTTGGCACTGAAGATTGCCACATATAGAAAGATTCCTGTTAAAATGCATCTTAATATGTGTGCTAAGTGTAAGAACATTATTCTCTGTCACACCTATACATGTGTCTGGTGGAACACAACCAAAGAAACGGCTACTGAAGAAAATGAGAGCTCCTATTTGCACATAAAGTATGAAAATCAAACACGGAGACAAGCAGAGTGATTTAGTGCTCAATAATGTCTCCCTGTCACCTGGCTGGTGCTCAAGCATTAAGTATTAAGAGACCAAAGAGAGTGCCAGATGGGCTGACCCCTTAGGATTCATTCTGCAATTATACAGAGTGTTTTACCTACCATACAAACCATTTATGAAACATTATGCTTCTATGAAAAATTAAATATATTTATTCAGTTCTACTACTCTGAAATATTTAGTATCTATGCAGAGCAGATGAGACCCATGTAGAAGTATAAATATAGGTACACATCATGCATAATATATTGGTTGAGACTGCGTGCATATTTTAGAATATGCGAAGTCTACCTCCTCCTCTCTGAAGAATGAAAGAGGCCACAGTGAGCAAGTGGTACAGATTCTCAAAGACCCATACTAGACTCGGATCATATAAACCACATTAAAACTTTGGAACAAAAACTACTGTGTATGAATGATCCCAACACTAAGGAAGAATACCAAAAGGTGGTATTTTGAGTAAGAATACTGAAAAGATGGAAAAGTAATTTCAGAGGCAATTTTTAAAATTTTTTTAGTGTTTTATTTCTTTCTGAAAGAGAGAGAGACAGCGTCAGAGAGAGAAAGGGAGGCACAGAATCTAAAACAGGCTCCAGGTGCTGAGCTGTCAGCACAGACCCCCACTTGGGGCTTAAACCCATGAACCGTGAGATCATGACCTGAGCTGAAGTCAGATGCTTAATGGACTGAGCCACCCAGGTGCCCCACAGAGGCAATTTTTAAAATCTAAATCTACATATCCATAACATACATGTATATATAATAATATATTAACAAAATATGTATTACTTCAAGATAAGGAAATTTCAGACACTGTTCATTCCTGTGCACACACGCTCATTGCTCACTCTGTCTTTCCCTCCCTCCCTCTTCAGATGTCACACAGACAACTCTATGACCTCCAGTAAGTGCATTTTTCCTATACTGTGCAGCCCGGGACAAATTTCAAGACTGATCAAAAAAAATTAACAACAGTTCGGACAGATATATTGTATGTAAACCACCCACAGGAAAATAAACAAGAGTTTTTAGCAAAACCAAGGAACACAGAGTAATACGATTCACAGAAACTATTTCAATCTCGTTTCTTAGATATGTTTTGATACAGGTCTCCCCACCTGAATGTTTATACAAGGGTCATAGTGCAAAATGTAGAGGGGTCACATTTATCTACAGAGTTATAGATTTGCTTCTGGGCAGCACTGAAATAGCAGTTGACAGTTTCAGCCTCCGATTTACGTCTGTAATTGGCAAACCTATTAAATTCTGTTCTTGCTGATTATAAATGAAAACAGAGATTACCATCCAGTGTACCAGGCACCCAAACCTCTGTATTTTCACAGGCTTCCAGTAATTTATCTCACTTTTCTTGCAATCAGTGAATATCTAGGCTGAGGGCTTTTCACTGACCTGGGAATGAGTCAATGATCCAGCAAATTCTACCTGAGGTTGAAGCTCTCCCTGATAAGAGTCTAGTACGTTCGTGCTGGAATGAGTACTAAGTAGCAAACATCAGCCCCTGTGTTGTTTTCATGCTGCCTACACAAGTATCATACCAATCAGCAAAAGGTTAATGTGAACATGATGCAAATTCATGATACAAGTCTTAGGGCTAGATTTTGGAAGGGGTAATGCTGAACTCACAAATGCCAGTTTACAAAGGGTCAAGCATAACAGATGGCAAACAAATGCTCCCCAGATAAAGGGAGACACACAAAATACCTGTCACAGAAACCAGCCAAACAAGAAGAGCCCACCTGAGCCTAATCAGAAACCCCCGCTGGGAAGCCCTTGTTCAGACCACTTCCTGGCTGCACACCCCAGGCAATTCACTATCTCTTCATCCTCAGTGGGTTTCATCTACGAGGTGCAGATAATAACATTACCTAATGGTCACTTACAATAAGTGTTTTGAAACACATTATTTAATTTACCATAATAAAAAATGTAAGTGGGAAAAGCATTATTTTTGGACTACACTCAGAGCTTAGGGACACCTGCGTAGCTGACAGCGCAGAGCCTGCTTGGGATTCTCTCTTTCCCCTCTCTCTCTATCCCTCCCCTGCTTCTGCTCTCTCAAAATAAATAAATAAACTTAGAAAAATTTTAAATAAATAAACTCAGAGTTTAAATGCCAGTTGCCCGCTCTCTTTACTAGTCATGGTGACTTTGAGTATTTCATCTGTCAAGTGAAAACCCACTTAGAGGGTTATTGTAAGAGGTTAATTTAATCAAAAATATATTTACAAACTACCCAGGACAGAATATTCAGAATATAGAAGATTATTAATTAGTAACTGTTGCTCCAGGGGTACCTGGGTGGCTCAGACAGTTAAGCATCCAAGTCTTGGTTTCAGCTCAGGTCATGATCTCACAGTTTGTGGGTTCAAGCAAATTGGGCTCTGCACTGAGCATGGAGCCTGCTTGAGGTTCGTTCTCTCTCTCTCTCTCTCTCTCTCCCTCCCTCTCTCTCCCTCCTCTCTCTCCCTCTCTCAAAATGATTAAACAAACTTAAAACAATTTTTTTTAAAAGAAAGCAGCAAAATGATACAGCAGCAGGAGGGGAATATGGAATTAAGAAAGGAAATATGTGGGGCTCCTATAATACTTCTGGCATTCTTCTGGGCACTGCAGAGAAAGGTGACCAAAACACACAAAACTCGGGGTGCCTGGTTAAGCATCCAACCTCCACTCAGGTCATGATCTCACGGTTCATGGGTTTGAACCCTGTGTTGGGCTCTATGCTGACAGCCAGCTTGGAGCCTGGAGCCTGCTTAAGATTCTGTATCTCCCTCTCTCTCTGACTCTCCTGCTCATGCTGTCTCTCTCCCTCTCTCAAAAAATAAATAAAACATCAAAAAAAAAACCAGACAAAACTCTTGTGGTCCATCAGTAATGTTGGGGAAACGATACAAATACAATAAAGCAGGCTAGGACAAAGATATAATGGGAGTTGGTATTTTAAACAGCGATATAGGGAAAAGCCCTATGATGACACGTGTCTGAATGAAGACAGGCCATAAAGATATCTAAGAGAAAGTTCTAGGAGAGGTATTGTTGATATGTTTGAAAAACAGATGATCAGGTATTTACAGGCTGCTGGGAATAAAAGCTTGAGATTCAGGGGGAGAGGAGAGAGGTACATCTCCACCTATCAAGAGCACAGGTAGAGGTCATGGCCTCAGGTAGGAGCCAAGGTGGAGTTCCCAGTAGGCTGGTTGATTTAGTAGTGGGTGGATGTGGAAGTTTTCTTCCAATTACTGTTTTCTCAGTGAACTAAAAGTTATTGGCTAAGAGTGAGAAGGAAAAAGAGGAATACAACATGGGATAGTGAACGAACTGGGAAATGTTAAGAGGTCTGTCAAGACCACTTAAGGTCAGGCGTCTTAGACATAAGCTGACACACACTGACCTAATGAATATTTAGAAGCTCTAAAATACTATGAAAATGAACAGTATTATCAGGGAAAAAAAAATTGAAGAAGAAAGACAATGGCTGATCAAAGAAAATAAAATGTACTACTAGTGTGGACCCAGGTTGGATGTGGTGAGTTAAATATCCTGAGAATGTCTGCGGCAAGCACCTCTCACCCCTGGGGAGATAGAAGGCAGAATACGTAGATGAGTGATTACACTGGAGCACACATGTAATATGGTATCATGACAAAACGAGAACAGGACAGAAGAGGAGTAGAAAGGGGTGAGCCGCCTGGGAGTGTAGTGCCAGAGTGCTACACACGTAATAGGCTTCTGTAGAGCCCCTGCCCACGGACTATCCAGTTTAATTCATCCCAATACTACTTGAGGCATATTGGTAAGGCTGCTACAGTCGCCTATTTAAAAAAGAAAAAAAGTGTACCTCCACAGGGTCCAAGTATAAACTACAATGTAAATCTTGAAGTAAATTGATGGAATTCCTCACTGGGACCATGACTCACAACATCCATCACACCAAAATGGTCTATGTTTCTCTTTTCCTAGGCCATACTCTTCAAGGGCAAGGACGATGCCTTATACTTGCTGCATCACACCTGGAATATTATAAATTTTTTCAATAAGTGATAGATCAGCAAATGAATAAAAAGGTATCAATAAAAGGTAAAAATCAGGGGCACCTGGGTGGCTCAGTTATGGGTGTCCAGCTTTGGCTCAGGTCATGATCTCATAGTTTGTGAGTTTGAGTCCTGTGTCGGGCTCTGTGCTGAGGCTCAGAGCCTGGACCCTGCTTGGGATTCTGTGTCTCCCTCTCTCTCTCTCTTACCCTTCCCCACTTGTGTTCTGTCTCTGTCTCTCAAAAATAAATGTTAAAAATTTTAAATAAAAACTAAAAAAAAAAATAAAATAAAAATTAGGGGTGCCTGGGTGGCTCAGTCAGTTGGGCATCAGGCTTTGGCTCAGGCCATGATCTCACAGTTTGTGAGTCTGAGCCCCATGTTGGGCTCTGGACTCTATGTCTCCCTCTTTCTCTGCCCCTCCCTGACTTGTGCTCTGTCTCTGTCTCTACAAAAATAAATGTTAAAAAATTTTAAAGTAAAATGAAAAATTAGGAGTTCCTGGATGGATCTGACTTAAGTTGGTTAAGTGTCTGACTTAAGTCAGACATGATCTCGTGGTTTGTGAGTTCAAACCCTGCGTCGGGCTCTGTGCTGACACCTCAGAGCCTGAAGCCTGCTTCAGAGTCTGTGTCTCCCTTTCTTTCTATCCCTCCCCTGCCTGTGCTTGGTCTCTCTTTCTCTCTCAAAAATAAATAACATTAAAAAAAAATAAATACCAACAAAAGTCTAGGCAAGATAAATTAAAATGCCAAGAAACACCAAATCTCTCCTTTCTAGCTACTTAACCTTGGAATAATCCCCTTAAATAAGACTCAATTATCTTATTCATACAAAAATAAAACTACCCTTGCTTTCCTGTATGATTATTATAAAGACAGAATTAAATTGAACACATGAAGCCCTTTGTTAACTGTCAAGTACTATGCAATACTCGGCTATTACTAACATCCACATAACTGGTAACTTAGACAAGCAACAGAGGTCATGAACAAGGTCATGCACAGTTTTAGCATCAAGGCAAACCATCTAATGGTGAGATCTGATCACCTATAATAACTTAGTCTGGGTCAATATTACCCATGAAACACTGCAGGGTTAAGAAAAAAAATTAACAAAAAATGTAGAACAAGGTATTCATTATGAGTAATACAAGCACCACACTTGGTTAGGACAAAAAATTATGAACCTACCAAAGGTACTCCCCAGTACTTTCATCTAGAGGCAGCTGGCACTTAAAACTAGTTTTCTGATATCCTGTCCAAGATGCTCAATCATAAACTATCAAAAATACTCAGTTCAACAACTTTTTAAGTCTTTAGATTAAAAAATTGCCTAAGAGACATTCAGTGTCTACCATCTTTGTATGTCTTTTAAAAATCCAAATGGGGGGGCGGGGTTCCTGGGTGGCTCAGTGGGTTAAGAGTCCAACTTCAGCTCAAGTGATGATCTCACAGTTCCTGAGTTTGAGCTCTGCATCAGGCTCTGAGCTGACAGTACAGAGCCTGCTTGGGATTCTCTCTCCCTCTCTCTCTGCCACTCCCCCACTTTCTCTCTTTCTTTCTCCCAAATTAAATAAATAAACATTAAAAAATGTTTGAATGCCCCTCCCCATCTCTCTAAAATAAAATTAAAAAATATTTTAAAAAATAAAAATAAATAAAAATCCAAGGGATTTTTTTTAGAAATCTCTCAGTGTTAAGATGGTGTCACAACTAGTTTAAGTCTCTTTATCATGAAAATTGGGTTCATTCCTTCATTGCTTTGCATGCTTCTTAGAGCAAATAATAGGTATATGAAAACATCCTTTTCTACCAATCAAAAGGTGTCAAGTGCATATTACAAGCAAAAAATAAATTTCATGTGAATAAGGAAAAAGAATTTCCTGCCTCGGATTCTTTGGATTACTACTGATGAGCAAAAATAAAAACCAAGAACATACCCCCCAGTACATGTTGATGGTGTCTTGGCAAAAAATGATTTAGTCAGATAACAACTGAAACACAACCCAAAGCAGCATTTGTCTTTTGAAATACATGGATTTTCCAAATTATGTATCATTTTTGTGTTAATCTAATCCGATTCTGCAAAAACCCAAAGCATCATAATTCCTAGTTTAGAGTTCAAGGTTAGAGAAACCTCTGAATCCTTTGCTCTGCCTCCCTGTCAATTACAGTTTAAATTGTCAACTTTAAGACCCACCTAAGATATCCTGGACTCTGCTTTTTACCTTTGCTGTTAGCCAGTCTGTCTTCTCGAAACTATCCTTTCCCCCCTCCGTCGCCAGAAGGTTCTATCCCTCTCTCTCCTGCTACCCAAATACCCCGTGGCACAGTCTTTGTTCTACAGAATGTTTCCCCTTTGTGTGTTCTTCCATGGTGCAGCACACTTGTGACTTATCTACAATAGCCGGCAAGGGATAGCTTATTAAGCTGTCATGTGAGTCCCTTTTCCTAATCAACTCTGAAAGGAGGAAGTCTCTTGTGCAACAGAAAATAATGAAGCTTCCAACCTTGAAGGTCTGTGACATCTGAGTGGGCTCCATTTCTAATGTTTCCTTCACCTAGTAGTTATTGCAACAACCTCTTTTATCAAAGATTGCCCCTCACAGGGGCCCTTCCACAGTTAATGGGCAGGACAGGGAGAGTGGGCATTCTGAATATAAAAGTCTGTGTAATTTAAAACTCCAAAGCAAATGGAAATGACAAGAAAAGTGGAGCTGTAGCTAAAAAGCTCATTTTAAAGAAACCATTATTATTATTTCTTTTTTACAGAAGCTCAAAATGTGCTTACTCTTCCTGCACTACTTAATAGTTTTGAGGGCTTTTTCTTTTCCCTTCTTCTCAAGCAACCTCATAAAAAAAAAAACTCAGGAAGAAAACTGTTGTGGAACTCTTTATGATAAATTGTGAATCATTTAAAGATTTTCTCTTTTGGGGTGTCTGGGTGGCTCAGTCAGTTGAGTGTCAGACTCGTGATCTTGGCTCAGGTCATGATTTCACCGTTCATCTCCCAGTGAAATTGGCAATCAGATATTTTAAATTTTCTGTGGCCTGGCTGAATCAACAAATTAAACCAGGGGTAATTAAATCATGGAAACAAACCATTAAAAACATATAGCATTTAAAAAGAAATAATTACTGGGGCTCCTCAGTGGCTCAGTCGGTTAGGCACCCAACTTTGGCTCAGGTCATGATCTCATGGTTTATGAATTCAAGCCCCATGTCCAGGTCTGTGCTGACAGCGCAGAGCCTGGAGCCTGCTTCAGATTCTGTGTCTCCCCCTCTCTCTGCTCTTCCCCCATTTGCTCACTCTCGCTCGCTCTCTCTCAAAAATTAATAAAACTGCAAGGGAAATCTTAAAAAATAATTTAAAAAATTATCATGCATAATCCTATTCCTGAGCAAAAACTAATCTAATATAATACGAAGGCAAAAGCCATAAACAACCAAGTCAAAAAAAATATGAAAGGGAGGTTCAATTACTTTCCAAATGAGTAAGAAGTTGTTAATGCTCTTCAAGTATTTCATAGAACAACACTGGTGTCCAGAAAGTGACTATAACTGCCTGAAAACAAATAGCACTGGCAACATCCAGATAATTCAGTAATGCTGCTGGCACAGACTGGGGTCAACTGGAGTAACAGAACAGCAGGCAAAGAAAGAAAACAGACTAAAACACTCGGGGTATGATGTGACTTCTGATTAAAGCTGCTTCTACAATTAAAGCAAATGGTCAGCAAGTGTTGGCAGACAAACCTGTGTAGACCCCGTGAAGGGAGCAAACAGGGTTTTCCCAGTCCAGGGTCAGCGGATGGGTCTTCAATCAGCACCCTGCTTTCTCAATATTCTCTGTTGAGTCTTTCCTCCCGCTTTGACACAGTATTTAAAACTCCTCAAGTGACATCAAATCCGAGTCTTGATGTGTACAAGTCTTGCTTTTGGACAGTGTGTGGCCTCCATCTATTTATATGTTTTAATGAAAATGGACTTTTCCCTGAATACGCTAACTGAGCCTACATCCTTACTGTTCGATGCTCCTGACAAATATGGAAATAGAGCAGAATTTTATTTCCATATTAACAGGAGCATGATTGCGTTCAGAAGCCCATGTAGACTGTTTCATGCTGCTCCTCAGTGTGTGGGGAGTGTGCCCTCTCCAAGCTCCAAAATTCAAAGAGAAGCATTCCAACAGAACCAAAAGGGTATCCAAATGGGTCAGTCATAATACATAACACAGCATAAATTATCTTTAGTGTTGATAAAACCTAAAAACAACGAATTATTAAAAACTATGTTCAAAATATGGGGCACCTGGGTGACTCAGTTGGTTAAGCATGTGACTCGTGGTTTCAGCTCAGGTCATGATCTCACAGTTTGTGGGTTCGAGACCTGTATCAGGTTCTGCACTGACAATGTGAAACCTGCTCAGGAGTCTCCTTCTCTCTCCCTCCTTCTCTGCCCTTTCCCTGATCGAGCTCCCTCTCCACCCCTCTCTCTCTCAAAATAAATAAACTTAAAAAATACATACTTCAAAAGCTCTGCTATAAGTGGTTTTGAAGGAGTGGCCCCCACTTGAACTAGTGGAATCAGACTGGAAGCACTAAACGTGGAAAGGTTATTTTTTCTTATAAATTTCCAAACACTACCTTGCACATGAATGCAAATGAGCAGTAACATTTAAGCAGAAGGGAGTGGCCACCTGTTATCTCGATAGCCAAGCTGTCACCACCCCACCACCCCTTCCAGGGAGATACCTTGATAATTCCTCTTTGGAGTGAACTTCTCCTCCCAGACTTTGAGTCTAGGTGATCTGGGTAAAATGGATTATGCACTCCCACCCCTCTGAGAGGCCCACTTGTGACCAGTAGCTTCCATCCTAATGACATGACCCAAGTTGGTGAAATGAGACCCAACCCCAGCAATGGGGTTATTAGGAAGGAAAAGCTCTCTCCTTCTCTCCAAGTTCGTAGAATGTGTGCCTGGAGCTGCTGGTGACCATCCAGCCATGTCAGAGGGGAAACCTCTCTGCATGTGAAACTAATGCTAAAGAAAACACAGCCAAGAAGCAAAGCGCCCAGTCCTAATAACATCATGTGGGTCCCTGGAAATGGCCATGCATGAACTGAGACCTGCCCTGGACCTTTTCATCACAGGAGTCAGCAACACACCCCTCCTTTAGTTTGGCTTAAGCCAGTGGGAGCTAGGTTTCTACACATACATCCCAGAGTTCCACCAGTAACTGCCTGGGTAAATCACTATAGCACTGGAAACATTGGAACTTCAAATTCACAGAACCTCAAACCTTTTCAATGAAAGGGGGTCATTTTCTATAGGAAATGTCCACGAGGACCTTGTACTACAGTGATTTCCATAAGGTTACTGCTCCTCTGTAATAATCTATGTTATGTATTTTCTTGATTCCTTACTCTTCATAGTAACATGACAGCGGTGATCTCATAACAGCAGGAGAACTCCTAAACCTTTCAAAACATCTAGCATTCAATGATTTTAGGATACTGGAGAACTAAACTCAGGTGAAAACAACTACATATAGCAAAAGCTGGTGACTTTCTTTTGTGCTTACGCATTCGTAGCAGTCTTCATGAGCAAATCAAATGATCTCCATGATAAAATCTAAAGGAGAAAAGAAAAGATTTTCTTTATCCCAGCTCCCTCCCTCCCTACTGGTAATATTTAAATCTTCATCATTCCTCAGTCTTTGCAATCTTGCAGCATAAACTGCCAATGAGAAAAGGAGATGCTTCTTGGTGTCTACATTACAGAGTGCAGCAACTGCTAAGAAAGAAAAATTAAGAGCCTGGCTCACGTGCACTGTTGTATGACTGTCAAAACCCAGGCACTCCCAAATGCATAGGTTCAGAAGCATTTTTCAGAAGAATAACACGGTGTGCTTGGGTGGCTCAGTCGGTTAAGCGTCCAACTTCAGCTCATGTCATGATCTCACAGTTCATGGGTTCAAGCCCCGCATCGGGCTCTATGCTGACAGCTCAGAGCCTAGAACCTGTCTTCAGATTCTGTGTGTGTGTCTCTCTCTCTGGCCCTCCCCTGCTCATGCTGTCTCTATCTCTCTCAAAAATAAATAAAACATTAAAAATTTTTTTAAAAATAACAATAACAAAACTACACACGTTTCCATTTATAAGCAAAAGTCAACCCATCTTTTAAACTATGATTTTTTAAAAATTTTTTAATGTTTTATTTATTTCTGAGAGAGAGAGGTAGAGACAGCATGAGCAGGGGAGGGTCAGAGAGAGAGGGAGACACAGAATCTGAGGCAGGCTTCAGGCTCTGAGCTAGCTGTCAGCACAGAGCCTGACGTGGGGCTCGAACCCACAAACCAGGAGATCATGACCTGAGTCAAAGTTGGATGCTTAACCGACTGAGCCACCCAGGCGTCCCTAAACTATGATATTTTTAAGTTTATATAGGTATACTTGAAAGAGAAGGCAAGAAGAGACCCTGACTGGGAAAAGGGCTGAGCAGACCCAGATAGAAGGATCATTCACCTGGATGCTCCCAAATCACCCTGATTGGTTTAGTGCCCTTTTCTGTGGTTTTCCACAATCCACTTACAAACGCTGGTAAATATGCTATAGAGTATGTCATAATCCAATTCCAAACAAAGTCAAACCATTAACTGCAAAGGTCGACTGCAAATCTCTTCTAGATCTGAGGTGAGTCACAGGTCTATCATTACCCTGGACCTACCAGATAGCTACAGATGAGAAGAACAGAACTCCAGTACCACTGGTTGGGTGAGTGGTTCCACGCACCTCATTGTGGCTCCATGTAGTGGAGAAAGAGGCCAAGGCCAGGGGACTAAGGGAAAGGTTAGGATTCTCAATATCTGATAATCAGTATTTTCCTTCTCTGAACTATGGGATCTTCAGAGAATACCACAGTAAATAATTAAAGGATGGTGACAGGACCTCCAATCATTTCCCTTCCACCCTTCAGGAAAGAACCATACGGAATACATTTTCTATTACGTTACCTCAAAGCACCATATCCCATTAGTAAAAACTTCTACTGTCAAAACCTCCCTATCAAATTACTTAAATTCTGTGTAAGTTATTTTTCTCTACTTTACTCCTCAAAAGAGTTTACTGCCTGCTCTCTTCAGAACTTTTTGTTACTTATTCTTAATACTCAAAAGAACTTCAGACTTTCTTTACCAATAACTACCTTTTACAATCTTGGATAAACCATTTCATTTTACTGGCCCTAATTTTCCTCCTCTAAGAACTAAAGTATCACAACAAATCTGTGGTACCTAAGGCTTTTACTAAGTCGATGTCCATCCTGTAACTCTGGCTTGGTTCCTTAGAGTCTGTTCTAGCTCTTTAAATATGTGTGCCATGTGCATTTTTCCTAAATTCCTAATTCTTTCCTGGAACTTCGCAAGAAAAAAAATGATAATGATGCAAGTAAAAAGAATCCAAAACCAACTGTCAAGGTCTTGCACTGACCTACTATCTTATAATAACCACTACAGGTGAATGGGAGGTGAGCTAAAGCAGCGACTCCTAAGTCTCTGAGACATGGAGGGGACATCTGTCCTTTTCCTCCTTATATCAGACCTAATGAAAACCATCAATTGGTCATTCGGAATAAACCTTTCCAATTTGTCAATCAAGTTTTTGGTGTTTTATTCTTATTTTGAAAAACTGATGGATGACAGAACACTACAGAGGGGAAGAGAGAGGTTTGTGCATATAGACACCCCATATCCACTCAAAAGATGTGGAAGTGAATACAAATGTGAGAAAATTCCTACTCATAATGCAAAACAATACAGGGATCAAGAAAGTATGGAGTGAACACCAAGGCTTCTTTGAAATGCTTTCCTCAAATATGTGTACACATGACATGCTAAAAGTTAGCATTTGTCTATTTAAATGAGGGCACATCTTTACCTTAACCTCTGCCCTAAAAACTATTTTAATGATCATGGTGTCTAGACTTAAGGAATGATGGGAAAGCATCTCAATGATCTATCCTTCTTTTAGATGTTTTACTACTTAAATGATATAAATGATCATAACTTTGTTATCTTCACATATGCCTGGAAGCAAATCCATGTTGCAATTGCAGTGGTCAAACCCAAAACTTCCAAGTGTTTGATAAACTAGGCAACAAGTAGTTTCACTTCATCATCCTGGTTCTGCATGCTGGTGAACAGAAGAGGAACTGTGTTGTGTATTTAAACTGAAGCTTTGAGTCTCAGGATTCCTAAATGAGACATATTAAAAGGGTATATCCTTCCTGAGGAACACTCCAAGGAATGTATAAACAAACAAATAGAAAATAATGAATAGGTGTAAGAATACTAAGCTGGGAATGGCAAGACAAACAGCCCTTACACTTGACTGATGTATGCATCTGCCCATTTCTAGCCACGATAGATGCATAAAAATATAGTAAACATTAGTCAGAAATTCACCCAATGGACATAGAGTATAAAAAGTCACCAAGAAGGGGTCTATCAGTATCTAATACTAAATTTCTGGATAAGACCAAGAGAAAAATAAGAAGCTACCTAAATACCTAAAATGATTATTTACACCATAAACTTCTCTCTCAAAGAAAAAAACAAAACAAAACAAAAAATTCTGGTCAATTGATGGGCTTACAGTCCACAAAGATGAAGTTCAAGGTGGATAAAGCAATCTGCAAGCCTCTAAGAACAGTCTAAGTTCCAATTCAGCAATGTGTTCTCAGAATCAAAAACCTTTTCAGCATGAAAACTTGAGACCCTTACCAAAGAGTAATTTACAATATTCACGGGAATACAGGAATTATCTCAGATCATTTCCTCTAAACAAATCTGCCCTGCCTAACAACAAACTGGTATTTCTTCAGTCTTCACATTCTTTTCCTATAGGCTTCCCAGATTTCTCCTTCAATATCCTATCCTGCTATGCAAAGCTCATAAAAGTATCAGGGACACATGGCTTATGTGAAACATCCTATAGATGATACAGTGAACAAAAATGACTTCGGTGTTGAATATATTCAAGCATCATTTCCTATCAACCTGGCTTCCAAAAATTTCTCTTCTCCATTTATATTTTCTAATATGCTAGGGTCTAAGTATTTGGGTCTCCCAATATTCACATGTTGGAGTCCTAACACTCAAGTGATGGTGTGCAAGGTGGGGGCCTTAAGTCATGAACATGAAGCCCTCATGAATGGGCTTGATGTCCTTATAAAAGAGACCCCACAGGGGTGCCTGGGTGGCTCAATGTGTTGAGGGGTCAACTCTTGGTTTCAGCTCAGGTCACAATCTCACAGTTCATGGGATCGAGCCTGTGCTGAGCTCTGCACTGACAGCATGGAGCCTGCTTGGGATTCTCTCTTTCCCTCTCTCTCTGCCCCTTCCCTGCTCGTGCTCATTCTGTCCCAAAATAAACTTAAAAAGAGAGAGAGAGAGAGAGAGAGAGAGCCCACAAAGCTCCCTAGCCCTTCTACCATATGAGAACAGAGTGAGAACACTGTGAACCCCAAGACAGCCCTCACCCAATCATGCTGGCACCTTGATCTCTGACTTCCAGCCTCCAGAAATGTGAGAAATAAATTGTGGAGCTTATAAGCCTGCGGTAATCTGTTACAGCAGATTGAACAGAGAGACATCATGTAGAATACAAAAGTAACTACCTAAAATTAGAAGAACAGTAATGAAAAAGAAATAAACTACAGAACTCTGGGTCAGTAGTGAAAAGACTTCATCTTATTTGGCATCTAATGGGGAAAACAGGCCTCTTCATCCCCTCAGAGCAAAAGCCCATGTGAGGCCCAGAGATGCTAAGTGATTTGTCCATCACCACCGTGATCCATGGCAAAGAAAATAAGTATTCATGATGTCTCCTTTAAAAACAAAGTGGGGGGGCACCTGGGTGGCTCAGTTGGTTAAGCGTCCGACTTCAGCTCAGGTCATGATCTCACAGTTTGTGGGTTCGAGCCCCTAGCTCAGAGCCTGGAGCCTGTTTCAGAGTCTGTGTCTCCCTTCTCTCTGACGCTCCCCTGTTCACGCTGTCTCTCTCTCTCTCTCTCAGAAATAAATTTAAAAAATTAAAAAACAAAGTGGGGTCACCTGGGTGGCTCAGTCAGGTAAGCATCTGACTTGGACTCAGGTCATGATCTCGCAGTTCGTGGGTTTGAGTTCCGCATCAGGCTCTGTGCTGACAGCTCACAGCCTAGAGCCTGCTTTGGATTCTGTGTCTCCCTCTATCTGTGCCTCTCCCACCCCGGTCGCACTGTCTGTCTCTGTCTCTCTCAAAAATAAACATTAAAAAAAATTTTAATAAAAAATAAAAAACAAAGTAGTGTAAGATTGGGCAGGAGGGTGTGGCAGGTGGAAAAAGTCCAGATGACACACAATGACCTACATACCTATAATCGCAGTGTTTTGGACATAAATCTCCTAGAAGCCAGTCAGGTCCAGAGTGTCCAACTGCAGACTCTTCTAGCACCATACACATCTCCCTTCATGGGGAACAAGAAAAAGCATCTTCTGTATTCATAACCATGTAGTAGGTTATAGGGGATATATTCAGGTTTTGGCCTTGGGGGAAATTCATGTGGGTAAAACAATACACAAGAAGTAGATAGATATTTTAATAAAGCAAGTGCACTGCTAATGCTAATTCTGGGCTCTCCATCATAGATTCAAATACATCTCATCAGCATCAACTAAATTTGTGGAGGAACTTTTTAGAAAGCTCTCATTTGCTTTACATACCTCTGTTCAGCAAGGTATTTAACTGGCTTTAAAAACAAAAACAAAAACAAAAAACAGGAAGAAACAGATGGAAAAAATAAAAATATATAGTTCCCTGATTTTTTGATAGCAGACAAAACAATCAGAGCTACATAAACAAATTTCATAATCCTCATTCATTATGTTAAAATCATGCTCTTCTGAAAATCACCATAGATTTAACTTGTATGTAAGGAAAAGTATTTACATTATAACTAGTCATAATTTTTAGGAGTATCATTTTAAAAACAAAAACATCCCAAGATAAAATTGACTTCCATTAAGCCATCTATCAAAGGGTGAACAAATCTATACTTGATTAACAGATAGGCATTTTGTTTGCAGATTTTTAGGTGTAAAAATGTGATTTTATTATAGCACCTAGACAGGACCCATGGGCAGAAAGAGCTGCCAATAGGCATGTTTTTTAAAAACTGAGTATGTCTCCACTTTCAAGGACAATTTTTTAAAATACCTCCATTTGGAAAAAAATTAACATAATGTTGAGACTTATTATTCAAGTGATTGTTGCCTGTTTTTGTCCTTTTCTAAAGCTATTTGGCATTAAATGACTTGACAACAAGCCTAAAACTCATAGAAGAGAGATTTCAGTCAACATCCTCTTTTAAATAAATCAAATAGCTTTAAGATAGCTTTAGGGATAATATTGGAAATATACAGTTTAGAAGTACTGAAACTAACACTAGGCTGATTTTCCCTCTCTGTTTACGGTAGCCACAATTTAAGTTTGTTTGTTTTTTCCATTCAGTGTTTCCTGCAGTATAAATAAAAGATAGTTGCTTTTCATAATTAATTTTAGTTCTTTTTCTTAGGGTAATGTAGTATTTCACCATTTTATTCACCTTTCAGATTAACAACAAGATATCATGACATAGAGAAAAGCATCTAGATGACATGGTCGAGGCAGATGGCAGAGTTTTTTTAAAAAAAAGGAAGAGAGGGAGCACATGGGTGGTTCAGTCGGTTGAGCATCCAACTTTGGCTAGGTAATGAACTCATGGTTCATGGGTTACTTTGGCTCAGGTCATGAGTTTGAGCCCTGCATCAGGCTCTGTGCTGACAGCTCAGAGCCTGGAGCCTTCTTCAGATTCTGTGTCTTCCTCTCTTCCCATCCCCCATTTATGCTCTATCTCTGTCTCTCTACAATAAATAAACATTTAAAAAGAATTTGAAATACAAAAAGGAAGGGAGTGCCTGGGTGGCTCAGTTGGTTAAGCTTTTGACTCTTGATCTCAGCTAAGGTCATGATCTCACAGTTCTGGGGTTGAGCCCCCATCAGGCTCTGACCTGACAGCATGCAGTCTGCTTGGGATTCTCTGTCTCCCTCTTTCTCTGCCCTTCCCCTGTTCACACGTGCATGCTCTATCACTCACTCTCAAAATAATAAACTTAAAAAAAAAAAAAAGGAAGGAGGTCTTCTGGGGTGCTTGGGTGGCTTGGTTGGGTATCTGACTCTTTATTTTGGCTTAGGTCATGAGCCCAAGGTCATGGGATCCAGCCCCACATTGGGCTCCATGCTAAGTGTAGAGCCTGCTTGAGATTCTCTCTCTCTCTCTCTCTCTCTCTCTCTCTCTCTCTCCCTCCCGCCTCAAGGAGAAGGAGAAGGAGAAGAAGAAGAATGTCTTCCTAGGCTGGTGTTTTTCTATAGGAGCCAACAGAGATGGTGCTCAAGGTAGCTCTTCTTCAATACCCTTCAGTGCCCTGGGAGCAGACACAGGGGTGGTGGGTGAATCTCGTCATAGCTAGAACCCACCAAAGTGCACTAAGCCACATAAGTCTACATTATGAGTATGGTAAATTTCAGTCCAAAGCTTTCTGGTTTTTACTTCCCTGTGTTTTGATCACCAAGCTAGAACAAAAACCTCTCAGAACATGAATCTTAAGAAATGAACTAGGGGCGCCTAGGTGGCTCAGTCTGTTGGGCATCCTACTCCAGTTCAGGTCATGGTGTCACCGTTCACAAGTTCGAGCTCTGTGTCAGGCGCTGTGCTGACAGCTCAGAGCCCAGAGGCTGCCATCAGATTCTGTGTCTCCTTCTCTCTGCCCCTCCCCCATCTCTCTGCCCCTCCCCCATCTCTCTGCCCCTCCCCCACTCCCTCTGTCTCTCTCTGAACTAACTGGCATAAAACACCACCCCCCCAGGCCCAGGCAGGCATGCTAGACCTGGTGTACTGGAGCATCAGGATGCAAGCAGATTCAGCACCCTGACGAAGTCTTAGCAACCTCATGCCCAAGCCCAGCTTACAGCATTACCCCCAATCACCTGTGTGACCCTACAGAGCTAACTTCACTACTGAAAGCCCGGACTCCACACCTGCAGAAAGGTATGTTACCTCCTGGAATTCAAGGAAGCAATGATTAAGGTGGCTGGCACAGTCCGTGGTACGCTGTCAAATGCAATAAATGTTTAGCTACCACTGTTCTTTCTTTTCTCAGCTTCCTTCATGTCACTGCAGGCTTCTCGTTCAAGCTCTACACCAAACAGCATTTGAAAACGATGGAAAGGGAGAGAATAGTGGCAAGGTGTTTTAGAAAACATTTTATATAAATTCTGGACAGTCCCAGTCCTTACTGTTTACACATAATTATTATTAAATGCCATGTGACATACATGCCTCCCCCACTCCATTCTAGAGGGCACCCTAGAAATTAATATCTGGCCTCCAACAGTGTCTTGTCACTCTGAAGAATCACAATCTCACCGTGAATCCCTTCTTGTCCATACCACAAAGTAGCACTTGAGTTTTAAACACTCCTAAATGGTTATTACAATGGGGAACAAGTTAAAGTCTAATGATCTATTAAGTTATCTCACAACCATCTATTTAGATGCTGCTTCCTGAGCTCTCTACCCTACCTTGAGAGCCAAGGTGTTTTTCCAAATGAATAGAATTACTATTTATATCACCACATTCACTAAGACAGTAATACCTTCTAAAGCCTAGGATCTGCTCACACTGTCAGGAAGAAAAAACAGGTAAGCAATGCCTTTGGGAACAGAAGGGAAAAAGACAAAGCACTTCAAGAGCACAGAAAGGAAATGAAAGGACATGGGTCCAGAGGGATACACTTATAGTTCCAGAAATCATGGAGAGGTGAAATATGCAGCAATTTAATACAAGCTCAGGAGGATTCCAATTATATTTATACCATGATGCAATTTTTTTCACCAAACCTCAAAAGTATTACTCAGCATCATAGCAACCCTTCTAACGGTACTGTTAACTTACTGCTGGATTCCAGACTTGATCGACTCGTAACTCTGAGGGCAGAAGGAAGACCCTTCTTACCACCCCTGGTTTCCATTAGAAAGGATCCTCTTGAGCCTCTTTGTGTCCCTTCCTCCCCTGCACCCCCAGGAGATGGCTTAATCTAGCTGACTGGTGAACTCGGGAACTCAGCTCTGCCCTTTCCTCCTTGTGGGACCATGCTGCCCACAAGAAGAATGGGCCACCCAATCAGTAATAAACATGATGTCATAATCTCTCTCACTCCCCTCTTGTATTTCCCAAGGTCCTCAGAACCCAAGCAAGAAAATGGCTATTGGCTGAGCCTGTTCACAGAGACTAAAACATTACCACCTCCTAAAAAGACTCAAACAAAATCTAGCCTTTGAAAACACAGCTCAGTGGTTAAGAGTAGAGAATCCAATACTGGGAGGCAATGTTGGAAACCCTCTGCCGACTAGGAAATGTGGGCAAAATTCTCAACTTTGCTGGGTCTCAGTTTTCTCACCTGTAAAATGGGGATAATAATAGTAACTCAGAGGACTATTAATACATGTAAAGACCTTAGAACAATGCTTGGACATAATAAACTAAGCAAATTTTAATGTCACTAATATTACCATTTTTCTTATTATCACTATTATTATCTCATCACACAAGGTAAGACTTGCCCATGATAGGTTAGATTCTATTTTATGAATTCATGTCTCTAGTAGGATGCCAAGAATGATGAACCAAGGATAATGGGGAAATTGTAGGAAAATGAATCAGTTGGCCCACTGTGGACACTGTCATCTGAAAAAGTGGTTTTGCCTTTCAACAAATTAGAAGAAACTCCACAAACGTACATACACACAAAAGATCTTTGTGTTTCTGTTGTTGTTCAAGTCAGTAATCACTCATCACCTCTCTCCAAATTTTTGAGGCGCATGAATCTGCCTGATGATCAAACAATGGACACCAACCTGGGGTCCGGTCAAATGTTTCTGGGTAACAGAAGAAAACCCAGTCATCCTTTATGCCCAGGAATTTTTATGACCCACAACCACTTATTTCTCTCCCTCTATTATGTACCTTAAAAAAAATTAGGAGAGAAGAAAATTTTGTTATTTGACGTACCAGAGTGCATTTTAACTGACCAAACAGGCCTTCAGCTTAAGCTAACTGGGCTGTCAGAGACTTTTCAGCTCATTAGTAACTGAAATTGATTTTACGCCTTACCTTAGGAACACTAGTGCCTCTCTGCCTATTACAGAGTCACACAGAGCACTGGTAACAGGCTCAGATGAGTCATCAGCACTCGCTTTCAGGCTATGCATTCTCTTTAGGGCTCAACTTGCTCTATGACTGGTCCCAGGGCCACTGTTCAGATGGAAGCTTGGGGACACACCTTATTTTTAGAAAAGCACATCCCGCTCTCACGCGTACCCTTAAAACAGCACTATGAGGAAGAAACATTAAGTTTGGGGTTGGAAAATGATGTTGCTACTGGACTAAAAAATTTTTCCCCAGCCTGGGTCTACCTACATCACCGTTACTGTCAAAACCCTAAATAAAGACTGAAAATTTAAAGGAAGAAGAGAGACATTTCTTTCCAGGATACTATCAAAACTCCAAGGGAAAAAGGGACAGTAACAGTAAAAAGCTAGGACTCTGGTGGCCCAACACAAGAAGTTTAGAGTGTGGTTGAAGATATAATATGGAGAGTTTCTCTCTGGCCTATTAATTACTCACCAACATATCCCCAACACTGGCCCCACACCTCCGTTTTCGTACATCTGAAAGAGGACAGAAAACATCACACAAACGCAATATTCCCAGGATAATACAGGTCTTCCCGAAGCCCACTGGCTTCTTCTCTCCATAGTATCTGCTAATGGTTGTTCTCAAACCTCTCACATCACCTATTCTGGACAAAGCTGTTACTTACATTCCAAGTATTTGTCTTCAAAAAAAGAACAGGGTCACTACCATCCCACTGAAAGCCTATGATGCCATTGACAAAATGGAAAATGTCAACACAACATTCCCCCTAGGCCCAGGGCTGGTACTGGCCCGCTGGCATGGAAAAGAAAACCCACATCTGTACTGACCAGTGCTTGGACAATGTCACTTCAGTGAGACACTTGATCAAGAGACAGAAACACCTCCCTCCTCATTAAATCAGACAGATGCTTTAAATGTGCCCTCATCCAGAAACAGGTTAAGAAACCAGTTACTAATTGTACTTCCAAATATGTACTGAATAAAGCAAATATTAAATGATCCTTCTTAGAAAACTGGCAACACATGTGACTAAATCAAATACAGGCACTCTCAGCAGAAAGTCTGAGATGTTCTAAAATTTCCCAGCAGTCTTATGCTTTTCGCTTTTTCAAACCAATTCTTTCCCTACAATCTTCATTCCTGGAAAAGTATGCTGTTAGAAATGCCATGTTTGTGACCGAAACAAAGTTAATCAAATCATTATTTCTACCACAGACTACTTTCTGCAGAAAAATCACTCTCCTTCTTGTCCATTTCATAGGCTAAATTTAATGTCTTAAATAAGCAAAAATGAAGATGAACTGGTGTGGCGTTTCAATAAATCAGTGTTTTCATTCAAGTCTTTTACTAACCATGGTAACAGATTCACCTTAACAGAAAAGTAATTACATTTCAAAGAATATCAATGTGTGAGATACGTTAGTTCCCCACTTTCACAGTAATACACAGTCTCCAATGTCTATTAATGGAGAGACAGGCAGACTGGGACTTGCTTCAAAACAATGAATAGTTTTGACCCCTGAGGTGGTTCCCCAACCAGCACTTGATAATATAAACTTGACAGAACCACATGCATTTCCTCAACTGTAAAACACCTGCTCTGAGAAGTGGGTATGAGGACCATGGATGATACATACAATGCATGTATGACCGCGGGTAGGACACAATATGTGTTCACTAACCCATCATACAGACTATGTAACACATAGTCATAGCTAGTAGTGTACACACACACACACACATTCAGGGCAGGTGAGTCTGTGTGGTTCCATATACAATGCCAGATCTCAAAAGACAGCTGTTGAAAAATCTTAAAAAGAGAGAGTGTGTGTGTGTGCCTGGGGCACCTGGGTGGCTCAGTCAGTTGAGCATCGACTCCAGTTCAGCTCATGATCTTGCTTTCGTGGGTTTGAGCCCCATGTCAGGCTCTTAGCTGACAGCCCAGACCTGGGAGACTGCTTTGGATTCTGTGTCTCCCTCACTCTCTGCTCCTCCCTTCTCATGCTCGCTCTCTCGCTCTCTTTCTCTTTCTCAAAAAATAAAACATTTTAAAAAAATTTAAGAAGGAGAGTCCAAGATTGTTTAAAATTGCACAGTAAACAAGCCCAAGTAGAGGCTGGAATGGGCGGCCCTGGTCTCCCACACCTTCGAATGCATGGTAATCCCTGGTTCTGATGTTGGTCTCACTCGACAACTGTGTGAAGTAAGTGTTAGCCTCCCTCATTTACACATAAGGAAACTGAGACTTAGAGAGCAGATCAGCATCCTTTCCCTCCTTCTGGTCTAATGGGATCTCAGCATTGTGCGGTTACCCACTCCTCCCCCACAAAGCACTGTGCTCCAAGGGGACCCACCCCGCTCTGAGCTGCAGAGGTTATTTTTACTTGGTTAGGAATTATTTCAGGACTGGGCATCGGACCAAACTCCAGTTACTAAAACACAAGAGAAGCCTGACTTCTGGAAAAAATGTTCCTCTCTACTAGGAAAGGGCTCTCAGAAGAAACAGTGTGTTTTCTTCCTCTGGACAGTGCCACATCTGCACAGCATGTCTACAAGTCCTTCTGCCATTGTGCTAGGAGTTAATAGATGTAAGGCTTAACATCCAGTGTAGCAGAGCAGAGAGATGTACCTCCTGGAGTATCCACTTCTGGACAGGTTCTACCTCCAGACTTAAGTTAATAAACCCCCTTTGGTAGAAGACAATTAGAATTTCTTTTGGTAGAAGAAATAAGTGTCTTTTACTTGCAACCCAAAGCACCCCCAAGTGGTCTACAGCTCAAAGTTGGAGAGTACCACATCCAGACCCACCTATGTCTGACGCTCCAACTTGGCTTTCTTGGCTGCTGTATCCAGTGGACTTCAAAAGGTTCCACAGGAGCCCCTCCCAATGCTAGAGACCAGGGTGAAGATACAGCACTGGGACAGGTCCCCCCTAGATACTTTGTATACACTATTCCATTTAATCCCCATAGGTCAACAATGGCCTCTAGTACCCAAACGCCAAATTCACCAGTGACTGGGCTCCTATGGAAGGCTAGATTTTATTGAAGTTAAAGGTAATGTTTTGTTTGTTTGTTTATCTGTTTGTTTTAAGAAGCAGTCAATTGCACCAAGAGCCTTGATTTGCAAAGTCTGTCAGAAAGAAAATGAGCTTAGGAGTTGAAATCTGTAACATCTTGGGTCAGTTGCTCAATCTCTCCTAGCCTGCATTCCCTCAAGTATAAAATATCTGCTCTGAGGGCACCTGGGGGGCTCAGTCAGTTAAGCACCCAACTTCAGCTCAGCTCAAGATCTCATGGTTCATGGGTTTGAGCCCCGTGTCAGGCTCTGTGCTGACAGCTCAGAGCCTGGAGCCTGCTTCAGATTCTGTCTCTCCCTCTCTCTCTGCCCCTCCTCCATTCACACATTCTTTCTCTCTCTCTCTCTCTCTAAAAATGAATAAACGTTAATTTTTTTAATTAAAAATAAACAGATAAATAAATAAAAGACCTGCTCTGGGAAGTTTATGTGAGATAGTAAGTGTTCAATAATCAGTACATAATCAGAGTTAACAGTATTCCTGAATCCACCTCCAGTAATGCTAGAAAAAAAATCTATGAGCAATGAAATATTTTGAGCGGTCTCATTAATCCTGTGATCATAATCGATCAGTCAGTTTCCATTCAGCAAGGATTCCTCTTAATGTTTACCCACCGTCAAGATGAAAAATAACCCTTAATAATCTATAATCTGATTTATCTTCCCAGAAATGACAAGGAATTATTATGCCCTCCTGGTATTTCCTGAATGGAAGAGCAAAGATGAAAAATGAACGTGCAACGAAAAGCATCCAGCTGATTTCTAAAAGCTTAGAAATGTTAATAGGACAGCAGCCCTGCAGATGGCGATACAGATCTCCTAGGCCACTAAGGTATTAGTCACTAAGTGATTTTAAATTTTGCCATTAATCCCCGTCCCCATTAACTATTATTTCACATTCTGAAGTCACAGCAATAGCCCTTTGAGCGAAACAAATACAGCAAAGCTTGCAAATGCAGACAGACCACAAATCCTAAGTACAAATAGCTGCTCTCTCTCAGTGGGGACCCAGGGTGCACAGGAAGAAGNGTTGGTCAGCAATCATGGCTCCCATTGAATCACAGGACACAAACCTCTTGGCTTGGCACCAGCACGGCACCTTGCCATCGACAGGCCCAGTGTCATCATCGCCACCACTAACAACCACTGAGCTGGCCCTTACTGGGTACCAGCCTCTGCTTAAGTACTACGTATGCAATCCTGGGCACTAGGTGCTGTTGCTTTCCTCACTTGACAAAGGACGAGACGGAGGCACAGGGAAGTTTCAAGACAAGGGCTGTGTTTGTGGGGTGCAGCCAGGATTCAAAGCCAGGCCCTCTGACACGAGTCTCCACTTCAAGCCACTACCAAAAGCCCCTGGTAACTAGTTGCTATCCAAATTAAACTTGCCCCGATATTCCTATGGTCACTTTATTTTAATATACTTTATTATCAAGTTTGCAAGCATACAGTGTGTACAGTGTGCTCTTGGTCTTGGGGTTAGATTCCCATGATTCATCGCTTACAAACAACACCCAGTGCTCAACTGCCCTCCTCAGTGCCCATCACCCATTTTCCCCTCTCCCCCACCCCCATCAACCCGCAGTCTGTTCTCTGTATTTAAGAGTCTTTTATGGTTTGTCTCCCTCCCTCCTCTGTTTGTAACTATTTTTTCTCCTCCCTTCCCCCATGGTCTTGTGTTAAGTTTCTCAAGATCCACATATGAGTGAAAACATATGATATCTCTTTCTCTGACTTATTTCACTCAGCATAATACACGTTGCTGCAGATGACATGATTTCATTCTTTCTCATTGTCAAGTAATATTCCATTGTATATATATACCACATCTTCTTTATCTATTCATCAGTTGATGAACATTTAGACTCTTTCCATAATTTGGCTATTGTCAAAAGCACTGCTTTAAACATTGGGGTACAGGTACGTCTCACTTTCCACCCACATTCTTCAACAACAACAACAAAAAGTCTTTTAGATTCTAACATCATGAGGACAAGTAGATAAACAAGCCACCTGAAGCCTGAGTCACCAGAAGAAAAAGAAGTTATTATAATCATGTCACCAGGACCTAGCATTACACAGAGCAAAGGATCATACGGGACGTCTTTGAAAGAAAGACCAAGTAAATTCTACATGTCAGAACTGTGAATGACAGTGCAGCCAACCTCACTTCCCTTTTGGACACCACTTCTCCACCCAGGAGGCTCAATGACCTGCAAGTGAAGCAGTCACTTGACCCCTACAGAAAGCAGCCTCCTTGGGCAGGGGTGAAGGTCTTTTCTCATCAGCCTGGCCCCCAGTGTATGACAACCCTATTTTCTATTAAAGACAAAATACTATACAGTCTTGGAGTTGGAACTCTAGGGCAGGAAAGACTTGGGGAACAGTTCTTCACAAACATCACCTGAATACCTACAATGCACAGGGCACTGTGCTAACTAACCATTCATGAATATTTGGTAGACTGAGCCCTATACTGAATGATTCTTTTTTTTTTTAATTTTAAGTAGGCTCCATGTCCAATGTGAGGCTTGAACTCATGACACTGAGATCAAGAGTTGCACACTCAGTACTGACTGAGCCAGTCTGTCGCCCTTATATTGAATGTTTTAAGTTGCACTATCTACATAATGTATTATAAACATTATAGGTTTTCAAAGACACAATCATTTAACACTCAACATAAGGCTAAGAATCTTCATTTTTCTAGGTTTTATGTTCCTAAAATATTTTATTATTTTACTGATTTTTATGGGAAAAAAAGCATAGAAATTTTTGTTTTAAAACCTAATATTCAAGGCTGAGTATGATCGGCATTTAACGTGTCTATTGAAATAGATATATATAGGTGGAAGAGAACTACAAACACAAACTCAGAGATTCAGATGTCATATGGAATCTAAACTTCATCAATGAGCCAGAAAAGTCTTCAAAAACCAGAACTGAAGTAAATTTGAAGGCAAGAGACCCTAATATTTGATATTATTGGATAAATATTTTTCATTATGTTATTACAGGATTTATATTGAGAATGATAGAACATGCTCCTTCTTTAGCTGCATAGGTTTTTTTTCTTTTTCTTTAATGTTTATTTATTTTTAGAGCGAGACAAAGAGCACAAGTGGGGAGGGCCAGACAGAGAGGGAGACAGAATCCCAAGCAGACTCCATGCTGTCAGTGTAAAGTCCAATGCGGGGCTCGAACTCATGAACCATAAGATCATAAGCAGAGCCGAAATCAAAGAGTGGGATGCTTAACTGACTGCGCTACCCAGGTACCCCTCACTACATATATTTATTTATGCTTATTTAAACTTCAAATATTGATTTATTAACTGATATAAACCGAAATGTAACACTGGCATGAGATAGCATTCTACAGTTCTATATTTGTAATTCCTTAAACTCTGTGACCTAATACAATTTTAATGATATAATTACTAAATTTTAATAGAAAATATGCAGATAGCTCTTAACAAATAATCTGTAACGTTCCATCCATACTTCTACTAAAATGTTAATCTATTAAAACAGGAAACGTTGGCAACACAGGACTTCAGTAGACAGATGAGAATATAACAATTTCCCAAGGTTATAAGACTAATAAACTGACATCCACTGGTCTTCAAACCCTAGTCTGTTTTCCTCCTTCCTTCATTTGTGTGAATACAATAAAAGTATTTTAATATGTCTACAATGATTACCACTGAGCCAAAACACCCAGTTAAAAAAAGAATATGGGGTGCCTGGGTGGCTCAGTCAGTTAAGCGTATGACTTCAGCTCAGGTCATGATCTCGCGATTTGTGGGTTCGAGCCCCACACAGGGTTCTGTGCTGGGAGCTCAGAGCCTGCAGCCTATTTCAGATTCTGTGTCTCCATCTCTCTCTGTCCCGCCCCTGCTTATGCTCTGTCTCTCTCTGTCTCAACAATAAACAAACTATTAAAAGAAAAAGGAGAATATAAAGGACACATCAAACAATACAGGAAAATTTACAGACATAACTACATGAAGAAAAATACTCCATATGATTCCAGGACTACCAACAAAAAAGAATCCTCATGTAGAGCATCTCCGGTTGTTTCAAAAAAGGAAGAATGATAAATAATAAATATACGCCCTGAAAACAAGGTGTAAAATCCCACACAGTCATACCACTGCTGCTAATCAATATTTAAAAAGCTTAAAACCTGCAAAGATAGCATTCTGCAAGATTCTACTACGTGTTGGTTTTCTGCACCAAATATGTTTCTGGTTTGTAGGCTTATGAAATAATTGTGAGGGTGAGGTTGAATGAGCCTTTGCTATTTCATTTCCCAAATCAAATTTCAATTCTAGCAGATTTTCTCTCTCTGGTTTTGATGTCACTCACATAAAAAAAATTTTAAATGGCAACAGTATTGTAATCCTCAAAGAAAAATAAGAAATAGTTGTCTAATCTAGTAACTTCTAGTTAAGTTTTTACACAATACATGTGAAACACCTAGAAGATATTTTAAAACTAAAAATGGTTTTTAAAAATGTCAGACAGGGCAACTAAAAAATACTAAAGGATTAATAATGACTTCACAAACAGTGGGACCTAAAACGATGTGAAATAAACTACGGTTGGAAGATCTGACAAGATAGTCACTTACTAGGGGTGTTAGCTTAACTGTAATTACTTAGCAGACCTTACTTTAGGAGTGATCTTCTTTTTTAAGCACTGACTCAAGAATGCCTAGGAAAGCAATCAGACCCTGACACTGAGGGCTGATGAGTGGAAGATACTACATTTTCATGTGCACCCTTACAAGCAGAAATCCAACGCTAATGATTTTCCTCCTGGGAAGTTTCTCAAATGATTCTGGAAAAAGAAAAAAAAAATTAAGGACACTTTACCTCAGGACTGCTGGCTCTAATTCTTGGGGCAAATGAAGGTACCATGAGTGTTAGAATTAAGTTGCTATTTCTTGGTGACGGAACAGAAAGAACTTAAATTACGTGGATCCTCACTTTCTCCAGACTGACATCATCTCAAGTGAGGAGCACTTTCCTTGGGCCATGTTCTTTTTCCCTGCTCAAGAACTGCAAACCCCTAATAATTTCTAAAGTCAATTTCAAACTCCTAGGTAGGCATGTGATCCAAGATGCCTCTAAGAATACAGTCTAATTCCACGTATAGTTCTCACATTTATTTTGTAAATATATTCAATTAATATTTACTTATTTATTTATTTATTATTTAGTTTTAGAGAGAGAGAGAGCAGGAAGGGATAGAGGGACATAGGGAGAGAATGTGGAGCTGAGTGTGGAGCCCGACATGACTTGAGTCAAAATCCAGAGCCTGAATCCAGAGTTGGATGCTCAACTGACTGAGACACCCAGGAACTCCAAATATTTTCATTCTTAAAGTTCACTTGGAAGAATAAATTAATGAGAAAGAAAGAAAAAAAATACTGGAAAAAGAACTGTATTGAATGAAGCTACCTCTATTACACACTAAAACAGAATATAAAGTTACTTTAATTAAAGAAATATGAAAAAGTTTTTTAAGTTTGTGCATATACATTAAAGTAGTGAAAATCAATGAGATGATGATTTGGATGATCAGCTAACTAATTTGGAAAAAAAAAATAAAGCTCTACCTCAAGCATTGTCCAAATAAATTTCAGATGGATTCAAGATTTAAGTCCTAAAAATCAGAGAAAAGACAAAATATTTTAATAAAAGATGAGATAAAGATGTGACTACATACACAGATGTGACGTACTACTTTCGTAGTACAAAAGTGCAGAATACCAAACATAGTTCTGCACCGTAAGCCCAAATAAAGGTAAATTACAAACTGGGAAACGCACTCATATATAATTCACTGAGGATGAATATTATCATATAAACAGCTACACACTGAAAAGAAGAGTTTCCCAATAGAAAAATAGATAAAGAATACTAAGTAGAAAATTCACAAAAGAAGCAATAGTCTCAACTATAGAGAGAGCTCAACCTCACTACTGAAATACAAAATTACAAAAATAAACCAATCAAGTTATGGTTTCTTTTTTTAACCTACGAGGCTGCCAAATAAAAAGGAGTAATAATAACCAATGGTGGTTAAAACACAGGGAAATGAGCATTATTTTATGCGGCTGGAAGCACACATTAATATTACTTTTTTTGGCAAAATGTTTCAAAAAAATTTTAAATGTGCATATGTTTGGTCCAACAATGCTATTTCTAGAAAATTTCCCTAAAAATTTAGTAAGTTCACAAAGATAGGTACTTACAACACAATATTGCCTATAACATTATTTATAAAGCTAAAAAACTGAGAAAAGCAAAATGTGCATTAAAAGTGTTGGTGGGAGGAACACCTGATTGGCTCAGTCAGTTAAGCGTCCAACTTCAGCTCAGGTCATGATCTCACCGTTCTTGAGTTCGAGCCGCGCGTCGGGCTCTGTGCTGACAGCTAGCTCAGAGCCTGGAGCCTGTTTCAGATTCTGTGTCTCCCTCTCTCTCTGACCCTCCCCTGTTCACGCTGTCTCTCAACAGAAATAAAAACATTTCAAAATTAAAAAAAAAAAAAAAAGAAGGTTGGTGGGTAACTGATTTTGTCAATGTCCAGCCAGGAAATAAGTCCACAATGTAGTTTTAATTGAGAAAAAAATTAATTTGCATAGTATAAAAAAATAAACATGGAGGTACTTCTCTCTGGATTATAGGGTTCATAGTGAGCTTAGTTTTTTTCTGTATCATTTTTTAAACTTTCTGAATTTTTTTCAAAAAAAAAGCAAGAAAAACACTGCAAGGAGCAGTCAGAAACAAGACAGATGTCTGCAGTTTTTTGTTTAATGCTTGGTCATCTGCCAAATGGACTTAAAATGGCACTCTTATAAAATTTGTAGGTATCTTTATAGCTCTGTGCAAATCTGACTGCAAATATCTTATTGATCTATTTAATTTCCCTCATCTAATTAGCTTCACTTGTTTCCATCATCAATTTTATTCTAAGTATGTCCCACATAAAAGGTGAAACTTCCCTCAAGTGGGTATCCTTCTTATCAACCCTCCTCAGATGTAATAAATCATTCTAGCTGGAGAGAAATTAAGGGGGCGAGTCACTAAGAATAATCCTTAAACACAGACTGCAGTTATTCACTACACACTGAAAGAGCTTTGGCATTCGGGTAAATCAAGCGTGGCACTGTTGATATTTCTTAAAAGTGGGCCAATCATGGTTCAGAGACCTGTCAAATGGATAAATGATAAAGCAAAGAATAAATCCAATGCAATGAAGCTGCCTTCCCCAAAGCAAATGATTCAGTGGTTTGGTTTAAGAATCAGAACAATGGTAGAAAGAACACTAGACTTGGTAGAGGGAAAACCAGGTTTTCATCCCAACCGGACCACGGAGTAGCAATGAGGATTCTTACAAGCCTATGTCTAAGCTTCACCTCCTTGCCTGAAAGAATACGAACTTTGAAAAACTATCAGGATTGTTCGGGATACCAGTGAAAAACTTATGCCAGAGAGCATGACTCAAATATCATAACCAGACCCTACAAATTGTAGCATCATTACCATTATCACCAAGCAAACTGATTAGCTCCATAGATATGGTCAAATAAAAGTGTGGCCATGGCCCAAGCTCCCAAGTCCTCACCACGGGATGGCACTGCATGCCTGAAAATGGGGCCGTAGTGAGCCTAGATCTGTGTGACCCATGGGTCCGCTAAAGCTGAGAGTTTCTATGCCCTATTCCAACAGGGAAGAAATGCAGACTCATCCTCATCTGTGTCTTCATCCAGGAATACCATCCGAGAGCCCCAGCAGTATCCAGGGCCATGGCTGAGAGGGACCACGGAGCTGAATCAGACCCACCTCCCACAGTGTGTACACCTCTGTTGTGATGAGAGCCAACTCACTCGGCTTCATTTGCTCTCCCACAATTTCCAATAGAAATATGTCTGACAACACACAAAGGCTACTGAGAGAAAAGCACTGCAAATTAAAAAAAGAAAAAATCAATTAAGTAGTTACCCATCTCTGAGGAATCATCCCCACTTTGGGCCCCAGGTGGGCCTGTTCTGCCTCCCAGAGGGATGGAATGGAACTACTGACCCCAGAGCCTGTTTTCAGAAGTGGGGGGAGCAGTTCCCTCCTTCCACACAGCTCTAGGCTGGGGCGCAATCTCTCTGCACTCAGGGTAACAAGGACTAGGGACGTCCATTTGCCCTATATCATGGTGAAAACAGGGAAAAAACAGGGTCATACCTTCATAGGAGGATCAAGGAGAAATGCTGACTCAGTCCAAGGTCAACCCCAGAGCCCCACAAGCTCAACATTAGAAATCAGTCAGAGCTAGGTATATCAATTTGACCTCTAGACCTAAGGGGAGGTTTTAGGAGCATTCAAGAATAAAGAGCTATGCACCTGGGTGGCTCAGTCAGTTAAGCATCTGACTTCAGCTTAGGTCATGAGCTCACAGTTCATGGGTTCAAGCCCAGCGTTAGGCTCTGTGCTGACAGCTTGGAGCCTGAAGCCTGCGTTGGATTCTGTGTCTCCCTCTCTCTCTGCCCTTCCCCAACTCATGCTGTGTGTGTCTCTCTCTCAAAAATAAACATTAATTTTAAAAAAAGATACAAAGAAATGGAATATATCCCATGTTCATGGATTAGAAGAGCAAATATAGTTAAAATGTCCATCCTACCCAAAGCAATCTACACATTCAATGCAATCCCTATCAAAATACCAACAGCTTTCTTCATAGAGCTAGAACAAACAATCCTGAAATTTGTATGGAACCACAGAAGACCCCAAATAGCCAAAGCAACCTCAAAAAAGGAAAACAAAGCTGGAGGTATCACAATTCCAGATTTCAATTTATATTACAAAGTGGTAGTAATCAAAATAGTAGGATACTGTGGAGTCAGCAAACTCCAAACCCATTTTTTGTCACAGGCTCAGTGGTTATCAGAGATAAGTCTGAAAGGTTTAGCTACTCTACACATATCTTCATCTACTTAGATAAAAATCATTACAAAATGCACATATATGTTGCTCTGGTGCTGGCTGCAATAGAGCATATATGCCCTAGTAATATGTGAGCTTTTCCCCATGATTCTCACTGGTTAACTTGGTGTCAGCCCACCCCAGATGTAATGGTTGGCTAGGGCCACATGGGCCTCACTGAGCAAATGTGAATCCTTAGAAATCTTTCTAGAACCTCATATACCTCAAGTATTTTCAAAGATCCTACAATGAAAAATTAAAAAAATTAATATACTACTATAGTTTTGTAATTATGTACAAAGTCAAAAAGGATCGAAACCATTAAAAATTTTTTCCAGTGTTTGTTTATTTTTGAGGGAGAACATGAGTCAGGGGAGGGGCAGAGAGAAAGGGAGACAGAATCTGAAGCAGGCTCCCAGCTCTAAGCCATCAGCACAGAGCCCAAGATGAGGCTTGAACTCACGAACCACAAGATCACGACCTGAGCCAAAGTCGGACGCTTAACCGACTGAGCCACCCAGGCACCTTGTGGATGGAAAACTTTTAGAGTGTTGGGTCTACCAGTGGATAAATGAATTTTTTTCTATGGTTCATCTTAGGAAAATTTAGAAAAGACAGGCATTATATGCAGTTAGGCAAAGTAACAAAATACCTAACAAAAAACAACTTTGCCCAGAAGAGCTATCTACAGCATTCACCACCACCAATCTTTCAAATATTTGGCTTCTTCCATAAAAATACAATATGCCCAGGAAAGTGTCCAACAGTAGATGGATGGCTATTTGGACAAGCGTTTTCTGAATAAACTAATTTTGATTGTTTGAAATAGCTAAAGAATGTACATGACCTAAATAGCTCACAATAAGGGAATAATTTCATAAGTTATGGTACACCTATTGTATACAACATTATTGAGGATTTGAATCATGAAAGGAATATAAAAGTATGACACAAAATTAAGTGTATAAGTCAACATATGAAAATACATCTATATTATTATTATATCTATATGGACTATAATTACACATGCAAATGTAGTTGGTATATTAGCATGAAAGGGTTTGAAAAGCTTTCTTTTAACTCTAAGTTCTTTTTTAAATTTTTATTTGTTTTGAGAGTAGGGAGGGAAGGACAGAAATTGAGGGGAGAGAGAGAGAGAGGGAGAGGGAGGGAGAGAGAGGGAGAGAGAGAGGAAAGGGGAGGGAGGGAGGGAGGGAGAGAGAGGGAAAGAGAGGAAGAGAGAGGAAGAGAGAGGGAGAGGGAGCGAGGAGGAGGGAGAGGGAGAGGAAGAGGGGGAGAGAGGGGGAGAGAGAATCCTAAGCAGGCTCCTCACTGTCAGCACAGAGCCCCACCTGGGGCTCAAACTCACAAGCACTGAGTTTATGACCTGAGCTGAAACCAAGAGCCACCCCTGAAAAGCTTTCTTTGAAAACTTTTTCATTATTTTACTTGAGAAAATCACTCCTGGAGTAGACGTTTCATCAAGGAGGACTGAGCAATGACAATGTGGCCCCCTCACCCACCTGCCACCCTCCTGCCTTCTCCACATTTCTGAGGGGGAAATCTGAGTAGAAACAGCACTTAAAAGATGTTATTAGCCATCTTGAAAATTTCAGAATGAATACTGTTCAGTCAACAAGTTTTCAGTCAACAAGTTCTTTTTCAAAGGAAACTGTTTTAAAGGAAACTCCAAGTATCATTTGCAAAAGAAAGAGGCCAGGGGAAAATTCAAATCATGGTTAGAAACCATCAAATCTCTTCCTGATGTAGAACTGCTCAGAATCGAAACCAGCTGGAAGAAAGTCTTAAAAGTAGAAATGAGTGACAAAGAAATTAAGAACCAAATATCAGACACAAAACTGTATCTGTCACATCGCACACACGTCTATCTTGAGGAAATTTTTATAATGCGAAATTTATAAGGAAATCCAGCATTTTGATAACATTAACATGAAAAGCTTTCCTTGTGTATAATAGAATTCCTAAGAACCAATAGTATCTTTTGGGTTTTGCATTAGAGTTTTCGTGTAGGTCAGGCTTATTTCCCCAACTTCTATATTATCAATGCTTTATAGGTTCCACTCACTCTCAGGAGCTGCCTTCTCTTAGAAAATCCAGCCAAGTTGTGATTGCCTGTCCTTCTGTCACTGGGCAAGTAAGGCAGCAAATCATTAGACGAGATGAAATAGTTTTGAAAGAATCAAATGGTGCTCATCAAACGAATTCTGAATATACTCTCTCCCAGTCCATCAACTGCCAGATTATGCTAGCACACCACAGGCTTCTCAGATGAAGCTTTCCCACAGTTCAATGCCAGAGTATGCAGCAAAGGAAGGAGAGACATCAGCAGCCTCCAGGACCTATCATCTAGTGAGAATTCCACATGCAAAGGGACCTTCTTTTAAACCTCAATGGTGAAGATGAAGACTGAGGTGGGCAGGGGTATTTGAGGGGGATACTGGTGCTAGTTTATGAGAGGCACTTGCCTGGATTCCTATAAACACTGAACCTGTCAGCCAACCATTAATTTCATACCTAGCGCACCAAGCTTTTAGAAAAAGAACATCTACCCATGTCTGCTTGCAATTTCCCTATGATAGCCAGAAAAACACAAACGAGATTGCACATCAAGAATCGCAAGGCTATTTTTGCCTTAACTGACAAGTGTACATCTCATCTGATGCTACAAATCAACATATCTGTCCAGAACTATGGTGGGGGCAGGGGGTGGGGTGGGAATGACAGCTGTCAAGACCAAGTTCTGCCAATAAAACTAGCCCTTCAGTAAATAGCCAGGGCAGTGTCAGGACCTCAAAGTGATGCTAATAGAGAGCAGAAGTAAACAGGCATCAAGTCAGGTTGATTTCTTTCATTCAGCGCCTAGCAAGCAGGTCATGACAGATTAAGTCAAACATATCTTGGGTCAGTCATTTTTAATTCTTGGCCAAAACAGACTTCTTTTAGAAATGTAACTCGAGAAGATGATATTGTGATGTTTATTAAAATTATTATCTTCCCACAAATACTATCCTGGATCATTAAAGTCTAGGTGGGAAGGAATGGCAGGAGGGACAAATAACTGGACTGGCGGAAGCTTATGTTGATTACTTTCATAGGAGTGACACGCTGATAGAGTCAGAGTCCCCAGTGGCTGCCATTCCTTACTAGACGAGACCCCCAAGCAATCAGGCTCAGGGAGTAAAAGCTAAAAAAGATAGTCACAGAATATATAACTTTAGCTACTGATGGGGAAAATCAAGGTTCCCTTGAACCAACGTAGAGAAATAGGCACTCAAAAATGACATTATTACTATATAATAAAGTGTACTTGCTATTTCCTACAGTTGCTTTGTTTTTGCTAAGGGTGGAAGGGTTATAAAACTAAAGTGTGAACATTACATAATGACAACTATTCAAAAGATGTCCAGAAGAGCAAAAGTATTCCCCCCAAAATTTCAAATTTCCCACTTCTTTTCTGAGGAGTAGCAACTTTATTCATTGAAGGATAACAGCATGAATAGGAGGTAAAGAATAAAACAAAAGAAACTAAAAATAAAGAGGCGTAGTGGAGCTAGACTACCGGGATTCCAATCCTCGTTCTGAGGTCTGTGCATTCACTCCATGACCTTGGGCAAATTACTTAACCTCTGGTTTCTTTATCTTTAAAAGAGAGACAATAGCAACAGACCTATGGTTCCTTTGACAGGTTAAATGAGTTATCCTTGTAAAGTACTTAGTACAGATACAAGATGAGTGCTATAGATATATTTATTGTGGGGCACCTGGGTGGCTAAGTCAGTCAAGCATCTGACTTTGGGCTCAGGTCATGATCTCATGATTCACGGGTTCAAGCTCTGTATCGTGCTCTGCGCTAAAAGTGCAGAGCCTGCTTGGGATTTCCTCTCTCTCTATCTCAAAATAAATAAAGAAACTTAAAAAAAATATTTGCTGCAAAAAACCAAAAATCAGTTCATTAACATAAATTTCTGAAATAAATTCAAATTAGCATATTTTTAAAATTAACTACTATAATGGAAATATGGATATAGCATTTAATTTTTAGTAGTAAACTCTTTTTTTAATGTTCATTTATTTTTGAGAGAGAGAGAGAGAGCACGAGCAGGGGAGGGGCAGAGACAGAGGGAGAAGCAGAAACCAAAGCAGGCTCCAGGCTCGGAGCTGTAAGCACAGAGCCTGATGCAGGGCTCGAGCTCAAGAACTGTGAGATCATGACCTGAGCCAAAGCTGGACACCCAACCAGCTGAGTCATCCAGGTGCCCCATGGAAACTCTTCTATATTCAGTTTTTTCCCATGCAACAGAGATGTCTGCAGACATGATGTTATTTTTCATAGATCGAGAGTTGAAAAAATCCTAAAAATTAATGCAATCCTATGCTGTTCCACAGTATAATTTTTAATCCAAGAATATCTTGCCTCTATCATGAAAGTAAAATAGCCTTGAGGACAAAAGCAATATCAGACTTTCATTTCATATGCTCTGCAGGGCCCTGCGAACTATTTGGCATGAAGGTGGCACTTGTCAAGTTAACTGGATTAATCCTAATTGGATTAACCTCATAGTTATGGCACTGGCCTGGAATTTAATTAAGTTTGTTAAATTCTTACTATAAATACAGAAAACCTGGCCAATTTGGTTATACTATAATCCTTCAAATTGTTGAAAACCTTCCTTAAGTCATAAATGGACTATCATTTAGGAAAAAAAAGCAAATATATTTCAAAAAAATAAAATTTACAGAGTGATTTTCTAGTTTTCAAGAGCCTAAAAATTGTGGATGACAAAATAAATTCTGGACACTGATTTTTTCCAAAACACCAGGAACAAACGATTCCATCCTTCAAGTTGAAAACCTCTTTTCACACTAAAAAAATTTTTTTAAGTTTACTTATTTATTTTGAGAGAGACAGAGACAGCCAGAGTAGCAGAGGGGCAGTGAGAGGGAGAGAGTAAATCTCAAGCAGACTCCATACTGTTGGTGCAGAGCCTGATGTGGGGCTTGAACTCATAAAACCATGAGATCATGACCTGAGGCAAAACCAAGAGTCCAACACTTAAGTGACTGAGCCACCCAGGTGCCCCACATTTTTTTGACACCTCTCAGAGTCTTCTTATCTACAAAGAGATAAACACTAGCACACAAGGAATTCTAAGAAAAAGGCCACCCTCTTCAAAAATGTAAGTCAACAATGTACCCAAACATACTTAATAAAGAAGACTATAAACCCAAGTCCTTTAAAATCCAAAAACTATGGGGCACCTGGATGGCTCAGTCGGTTGAGTGTCTGACTCTTGATTTCAGCTCAGGTCATGATTTCACACGGGATTGTGACTTCAAGCCCCACTTCAAGCTCCATGCTGTTAGCATATCCCTCCCCTATTCATTCTCTCTCTCAATATAAACGTAAAAAAAATAGAAAAAAATGCAAAGATTAAACAGCGTAACACCAAATTCCATTTCAAAAAATGTAGCATAGTTCAGGTCATAACACATTTATATGATGACAGAAAACCAGATCAATACTTTAGTAGTATTTATATACTCAAGTATAGTTGAGTGTGGACTCGACACATAAACTAAATTGCCCTACGGTGATAAAAGAGCCTTTATCATGGGTGGGGAAAAGTGGGCCACTCCATCTGCAGATAATGTGCAGAATGGACTCATCTACAGTGCTCTCTGGAAACCACCTCTCTTCTATCACCAGCTCTGAAATGCATGGCCACAGCCTAGACTTGGTCAGTACCTGAAACAGTCCTCTTTTATATCATATATTCTAATTTCTCCATCAAGTAACAACTTCCTTCCATCTTTCCCACTGCCCCATTACCGAAAATCTGTCCAGAGTATCAACCTCATTCCTGACTTCTCTTCCTTCTTTAGTGCCAATCCCACCCACCCAGGAAGAATCAAATCAACTACTCTTTTAAAACTTCCCTCCTTAATTCCCTACTTGCCAGTGCCATTATGCAACAACCTCGTTGCACACCCACATCTTTAGATCAATCCAGCTACCTGAATTCCTGCACTCTGCCTCCAAACTACTGTATTAAATGCATAGAACTGCTAAGTAGCACTAAAAATGTAATTTTAACCTTAGCTGTGCGCTACTATTCATTTCACTTCTTGTTCCCCCAACTACAACTCCAAAAATTCACCCATTCTTCCAGACCTCCACTCAACCCCTACCACTCTCATTCCACACAATGACACCACCTCCATCCACATCAGTTCCATGATGTGTCCACACCTACACAAATATATCTTTCAGAAACTTGCATGATGAATTTTGTTTGTTCATGTTCCTCAATAGGATAAAAACAACCCAGTCCTTTTCATCCAGAAAAGACTTTGCCTCAGTATTGTTAGGTAGTTATATAATTTAGGGAATTTATAGTTAAGACTTGATGAAGAGACAGAAAAATATGGTCAATCAATAAAAATGAAAAAGCACTTAAAAATTCAACACCAATTAAAAAAATACAAACTCCTAGTGAAATTGGAATGGATGAGAACTTTCTCAACTTGAGAAAATGTCATAAAAACCCTACAGCAAATATCATAGTTAACACCCACTTTATACCACTTATACTGAACCCTGTGAAGCTATACAAGAAAAAATATATATGAGAATTACAAAACACACTGTTCACAAACAATATAATTGACTATAGAATCTTCAAATAATTTAAATAAGAATTAGCAAAGTGGCTGTATCACATCAGTTTATAAAAAAAATCAATTTATTTCATACATACCAGGAACAAAGAGAACATATAAATAGAATCTTTTCAAACGTTACAAGAGCAAGAAAACAAATAATAAGTATCTAAGAAGAAAAATAACCAAAAACATTTGGGACTTTATGAAGAGAATTATAAAACCTGATAGATATACATTAAAGGGAAACAAAATAAATGGAGAGACCATTTTCACATATAGAAAAAGTCAATATTTTAAAGATGTAAACTCTTCCCAAGTTGAACCACAAATTCAATGTCATTCTCATTAAAATGTCAACAGTATATTTCACAGACCTTGACAACCTGATTCTTAAATCCATATCAAAATGCAAAGTACCCAGAATCATTAATAACATGTTAAAAATGAAAACATAAATAAAGGACTTATTATAAAGCCATAGTTAAGACAATGTGATAATGCCAAAGAACTGAAATAGGATTCCAAGGACCAAATAAGACCTGTAAATATATAGAAACTTGAAATATATCAGAGCTGATGTATAAATAATTGGGATAAAGGTGAACAGCAATAAATCATTAATATGGGGAAAAAATAAACCTCCAAAACAAATTCCAGGTGAATTAAATGAGTAATTGTGATAAGCAACACATAGGAACTTCAAAAAAAAAGAAAGAAAGAACAGGAGAAAATTTCATGACTTCAAGGATAAAAAGCATTTCTTAGATACAAAGAATGCAAACCATAAAAATGCTAAGAATTTTGACTTATTAAAATTGTAAAATTCTGTGTATCAAAAGGTAATCATGTTAAAAGACAAATCAGAAACTGAGATAAAACAGTCAAAATATGGAAGAAAAAAGGTTTATATCCACAGCATTAAGTAAACCAAGGAAAACAACCCAATGGTAAATAGACAAGGAATATACACAGGAAAATTCTGCCTGGGTGGCTTAGTCAGTTAAGGGTCCAACTTTCAGCTCAGGTCATGATCTCACAGGTTCTTGGGTTCACGTCCCACATCAGGCTCTGTGCTGACAACTCAGAGGCTGGAGCCTGCTTCAGATTCTGTGTCTCCCTCTCTGTCTCTTCCCCTCCCTGACTCGTGCTCTATCTCTCAAAATAAACATTTAAAAAAATTTTTTTACAATAAACTATACTTTTAAAAATATTTTTTAAAAGCCATGGTTTCCTGTTAATTTTCTGCTCAGATGATCCGTCCACTGATTTAAGTGGGATGTTATGGTCCCCTTCTATTATTGTATTATAATCCATTAGTTCCTTTATGTTTGCTATTAACTGCTTAATGTATTTGGGTGCTCCCATTTGGATAAATATTTACAATTGTTAAAAAAATTTTAATAAAACAAAGTAGGAAATTCACAGAAAGAACCCAAATGTCAAGTAAATATACAAAAAGATGTGTAAAGTCACTAAGAGTCAGGAAAATGTAAATTTAAAACGTCGAGATAACTTCATTATTCCCCCTCAGATTGGCAAAATAATTCAAAGTCTGATAATAGAAACTTTGTGCAAAGATGTAAAGAATCAAGAATTCTTTCTTATTCATGGAAGAGTGACTGGCACAAGCATTCAGGATAACAACTTGTAAACAGCTCGAAAAGCTGAGAATGCACAAGCCCTCAATTTTAGTAATTCCTACACTAGGCCTCTGCCCCAGACAATCTCCACATCTGTGTGTAAGGAAAGGTGAAGAAGTTCACTGGAACAGCATCTCAAGAAGAAAAAAGTAAGACACTTGATAACAATGTAAATACTCAAAGACAGGCGAATGGATGAATGAACTGTGGTATATGCAACATGCTTACAATGCAGAAACCCTACACAACAACAAATCAGTGAGGTGGAACATCTGGATCAATCTGGAAAAATATCCCAACAATATTAAAAAGGAAAAGCACATTACAAAAGAATACCAAAAGTATCATATCATTTTATCCCGTTTTAAAACATGCAAAATACCACATATTGCTAACGTACGGATATGTAAGGAAAACATGCACGTGAATGATAAACACTAAATTTAGGAGAATGCTTTCCTCTGGAAAGTCAGGGAGGGAATGTTAGCTAGGAGGAATGCAATAGTAGCTGTGAATCCTTTCCTTAATCTGGGGAGTGGGTACATGAGTGTTTGTTATAATATTCTTCACACTTTTTCGTATGCTTAAAATATTTCATTACTTTTTAAAATCTTTGGGGAAAAAATGGAGAAATCTGAAGGCAAAATAGGTTAAGTGGGCACTACAGTAACCAGTGAAAATTTCACTAAAATAAAACTTCATCTGGATCTTAAAAATGAATGCATGTAAGTTGCCCAAACTGAGAGGAAGGAAGACATACTCCAAATCAGACCAAGGCTAACCATTTACCTTATACACTACAAAACAGATGCAGATTCAAACCTATGTAAACACCTCCATGATAGGAGAATCAGGTGGAAAGGAGGTTTAATTATCACGCACTGAATTATAATCAGAGTGGTTCATGAGTTTCCTTAAGACTGACTGCTATAAAAAAGGTTGGGTGGAGTGTCTGAGTGGCTCAGTCAGTTAAGCCTCTAACTCTTGATTTTGGCTCAGGTCATGATCTCACAGTTTATGACACTGAACCCTACAACAGGCTCTGAGCCAACAGCACTGAGTCATTTGGGGATTCTCTTTCTCTCTCTCCCACCTCCTGCCCCTTCCCTGCTTGCTCTCGCTCCCTCTCTCTCTCTGTCTCTGTCTCTCTCAAAAAAAAATAAACATTGAAGAAAAAAAAGGAAGAGCTCTTAAACAGTCAAGTGATCATAAAGAGGCTTAAAACTGTCATATGGAACATTATCAATGTAGCTTTGCCTGTCAATCAAAAATAAATTCTTCAAAATGCAATTATCCAGTTTTCCTTCCCCTCCACCCAAGGATTTCTTCTGTCTTCCAACTCATACCATTTGCCATTGTGAGAGTTTTAGCTTTGTCACATCATTTATACTCTCATCTAGAACACAAGTCTCCTTCATCCTTTTGCTCAATGCTAAAGGATCTTCTTCCACTAAGATGCAGGAATGATATTATGGACACCGCTCAAGTTTAGACACTTGAGCCCCAGTTTCAAACTATGACAATATGTATTAAATAACTACTAAATTGACTAAACCACCCACACACTACAGGTAAAAATCTTTTAAAATACTAAAAACAACAAATAATCTTTAAAACAGAAAGCAGGAGGGGTGCCTGGGTGGCTTAGTCGGTTAAGCATCCGACTTTTGCTTAGGTCATGATCTCGCGGTTCGTGGGTTCGAGCCCCGCATCAGGCTCTGTGCTGATTGCCAGCTCAGAACCTGGAGTCTGTTTCGGAGACTGTGTCTCCCTCTCTCTCTGACCCTCCCCTGCTCACTCTGTCTCTCTCTCTCCTAGAAATAAATAAAAATATTTTAAAAAATAAAACAGAAAGCAGGAGTTCATTTAAAAGTCTACAATTGGCTCAGCTGGTTAAGCATCCGATTTTGGCTCAGGTCATGATCTCATGGTTCATGGGTTCGAACCCCCATATCAGGCTCTGTGCTGAGGGCTCAGAGCCTGGAGCCTGCTTCAATTCTATGTCTCCCTCTCTCTATTTCTCCCCCATTCACACTCTGTCTCTCTCTCTCAAAATAAAACATTATATATAAAGTCTAGAGTTAATCTTCACTGAATTTTGAATTAATTTTCATAAATTAAACTTGGAAAGTTCATTTTTATTAACTATTAACACATTAATTAAGAGTATCAAAAATATGAATTTGTTTTTGAAGCCAAAAGATTTTTCTCCATGTAGACAATACTAGTAACCAAATCACAAATGTCCTACCCTGGATAGCTACATATAATGGTCTCAGTAAAAGATGGTTGAATTAGAGAAGAGGCTTCAGTTCCAATCTAGCTAAACTACCTATTAGAAGAGCATTGCAGAAAATCTAATATGATAATACACAAGAAAATATTTTGTTCATTTAAATGTTTATTTATTTTTGGGACAGAGACAGAGAGTGAGCAGGGGACGGACAGAGAGAGAGAGAGAGAGAGAGAGAGAGAGAGAGAGAGAGAGAGAATCTGAAGCAGGCTCCAGGCTCTGAGCTGTCAGCACATAGCCTGATGCGGGACTCGAACCCACAAACTATGAGATCATGACCTGAGCCAAAGTCGGACACTTAAGTGACAGCCATCCAGGTGCCCCAACACATGAAAATATTTTGAAAGGCAGAAAGCAGGTCATAAATATATAAAGAGGCAATGTTATTAGTATTATAAAGCCAGGTAAGTATGCCTCCATGGGTAAATTATTTTACACAGGTCACCCATAATTTAAAAAGTTTTTTTCCTAATTTTCCTTGTTTCAATGTAAATATTTAATATGGTTAAAATGCCATTAAAGAGGTGCGTGGGTGGCTCAGTCAGTTAAATGTCCAACTTCGACTCAGATCATAATCTCATGGTTCGTGGGTTCAAGTCCCGCATCAGGCTCTGTGCTGACAGCTCAGAGCCCCGGAGCCTGCTTCAGATTCTGTGTCTACACCGCTCTCTGCTCCTCCCCCGCTCGGGGTCTGTCTCTCTCTCTCTCAAATATAAACAAACATTAAATAAATAAAATGCCAGTAAAAATAATATTAGAAAATTAGTAGCTTACCAAAAGTCCATGTAAGTATTCTTAAACCATAATATATTCAGTTGTTCCTTAAGCTGACACTTATTTGACACTTGTAATTAATGATTTCCTAGCTTATCCTGACCTTTGCATTATGAAAAAAAAAAAGGACATCTATGGTGCCCTTGAAAAAAGGTGATTCTTGAGATTGGAAAAGAACTGAACAGATCCCTTTCAGTATCCAAGGATATCCACAACCTGCAAGATGACTGGGTACTATTAAATAATGAGGTATTTGAAGACTAAAATTATAAAGAACTTTTCCTACAGAACGGTCTTATTTCCTCATTAATATTCACTATTCAATATTAAGAAGCACAGTTAATATTTACTGATGTCTCACTATTTCCTGGGTATTGGGTATTATGTTAAGCCCTTCACATAGCCAAGTTCATTTATTCCTCAAATCTACATAATGAGATGGGCAATACTGGGTCTCTCACAGGTGAGGAAACAAGTATGAAGAGGTCAAATGGCTAACCCAAGGTTATGCAATTACTAATAGCAGACTTGCCCCAGAACATAGGTTCTGTTTGGTGCCAAATCCAGTATTTTTAACCACTTATTCAGGACTGCCTCAATATATATATATTTGTGTATGCAAAAGATAGGAGAGAGTACATTCCAGTTATGAAGAGAAAACCATGAAGGAAAACAATGAGGGAGTTTTCAATCCTAATACTAGTTCTACTAAGTGCTGCAATGTTGGGTGATTTCATGTTTGTTTCGAATTCAATTAATTTTAATAACTGAGGTTTTTTTACTTTTTTTTTTAACATTTATCTATTTTTGAGAGACAGAGTGAGACAGAGCATAAGCAGGGGAGGGGCAGAGAGAGAGGGAGACACAGAACCTGAAGCAGGATCCAGGCTCTGAGCAAGCACTCAGCACAAGGCCCGAGGTGAGGCTCAAATCCACAAACTGTGAGATCATGACCTGAGCAGAGGTCGAATACTTAACCAACTAACCCACCCAGGCATCCCTAACAACTGAAGTTTTAAACTGATTTTCCTGTAGTTTCCGAAATTTATATAGTGAGCAAGTTCAAATTTTGTAGTAGGAACAAACATAGGAAAAATAACAAGACAATGTACCTACATGCATGAATCTAACAGCTTGAGTAATAGCTTAAGAGTTCAAAGAGTATAGGGCACGGGGGTGGCTCAGTCGATTAAACATCCCACTCTTGGTTTAAGCTTAGGTCACGATCTCATGGTTCATGAGATCAAGCCCTGCACCGGGTTCTGTGATAGTGGCACAGAGCCTGCTTAGGATTCTCCCCCTCCCTCTCTCTCTGTCCCTCCCCTGATTATGCACTCTCTCTCTCAAAATAAATTAAAAACTTAAAAAAAGGTTCAAAGAGTTGGGGTAAATGTTAAAATCTATTCACAGATGAGATTCAGTAAACGCTTCCTGACTGTGTCAGGCTCTGGTGCAAACATCATCTCATTCATCTCATTATGTGCCTGCCAAAAAGAACCCCCACTTTCTCCATGAAAAAAACTGGGGTTCAGAGGATTCTCAGAGAGAGCAGAGTTCCAGCCCAGTACCGCTCCCACTAGTCCTTGGCCGCCTCTAGTTATAACAAGGAAAGCTTCAACCAGGGACAACCGTGATGTTCACAAACCAGCAGCTAAAACCGCTCCAGCCTCCTGGCTCTCGGATCCAAGGAGCAAAGATGCCTTGTCATCCTTCTCTCCAGCAAAAGCTTGGTTCTGTGTACCCTGCTCTCTCCCTGAAACAACCTGGAAGGTGGGCGCAGGCCCACCTCTGGGCCAGAGAGTGGGGTCTGCGCCAGTGATTAGTACTGATTTCCTAACTCTCTGACCTCAGCACCTGCCCGTCTAACACCATGGGCCCTGCCGGTACTTTTCTAGCTCAGCCAGCCACCCCTTATCCCCCAGACCTGCCATCAGTACTCGATGTGTCCAGAAGCACCTCTCCTGTGCAAGAATCTCAGGACTGGACGATTTGCATGGGAGTGCCATGTCTCACTCACGTACAGTGCACAGTAGAGTTCTGTAAAGGGCTTCGGAGTAATTAATTCATTAATGACCTTGATTCTGTGCCTGAAAGAACTACAATCATCACCACAGAATCTCTCTTTTCTTCTATGGATTTTTTTTAATGTTTGTTTATTTTTGAGAGACAGAGAAAGAGCACAAGTAGAAAAGGGGCAGAGAGATAGAGAGAGAGAGATGGAGACACAGAATCCAAAGCAGGCTCCAGGATCCGAGCTGGGAGCACAGAGCCTGACACGGGGCTGGGAACTCATGAACTACAAAATCATGACCTGAGCTGAAGTCAGACACAACTGACTGAGCCACCCAGGCACCCTCTTCTCTGGATTTCTATTCCAGGTCCCTCCTAGCCAGCCCTGCCAGGGTGTCTAGGATAAGAAAAGGAAACCAGTGAATGCCAAAGAACTCTAAAATCATATCTGTATGCCGCCAGCAACTACATCAAGGTCAAGAGAAGAAGAAATTAAATGCATTTATGCAAACGAAATGCTTGGAAATGCAGAAGAAAGACATTTCCAAGCAGAATTTCTTTTCAAGGGTTCCAATCAATGGCAAGTGCTCAAAGACTTCAAAAGGATCCTGCTTCCTCAAAGTTTTGAGTAAAAAAAAAAGTTAAAGATGGAACAGCAGTTATGAGGCAATGTTTGACTCAAGAGAAGACAACGTCCCCTTTATTCGAGTTTTTTATTAAACTACTAGAAACGCAATGAGAAAGAAAGTGAAAGAGACTTTACAAATATATTCTTCTTGGGGCGCCTGGATGGCTCAGTTGGTTACGCATCCAACTTCGGCTCAGGTCGTGATCTCATGGTTTGTGGGTTCGAGCCCTGCGTCGGGCTCTGTGCTGACAGCTCAGAGCCTGGAGCCTGTCTTCAGACTCTGTATCTCCCTCTCTCTCTGACCCTCCCCTGCACACTGTCGCACGCTCTCTCTCTCTCAAAAATAAAAAAAATATTAAAATATATATATATTCTTCTTGAATCTGGTCAAAGTCCTGATGCCTAGAATTTTGTTGTAGAGTTTTATAATAACTTTGTGCCTCTTTATAAGGACTTCTCAGTTGTGACATTAGAAAATGTGCATATCATTTCCACAAAGTTCTCAGAGTTTTTAAAAAGAAATGAGTTATATGAAAATGAGATCCAAATTCATCTCTAATTTATAAACACACCTTCCCCAAAATGCCATATTGAGCCTCTCGTGCCAGAGGGAGTAAGTGTAGTGATCTGTGGGGTGAGCAATGAATTATCCCTGCATAAATCATTTTAAATTGTCACACTGATGATGTGAACCAGTTAGAAGCCTCTCAAAAACATTCAAGATCTTATTCAAAGGCAGAAAAACACCATTTTCAGAGAAGCTCCAAACAAGTATCATGGTACCCACAGCGTACGGGTCCACAGTCTGGATTTGAGAGGGCATCGAATAGTCATGTCTGCTTTCCCATTATGGTTGCATTCTGAATGACACAGACTAAGTTAACGACATGTCCTATTTAGAACACTGTGACAGGTAATGCAATATCGATGACTATTCAGTCATTCTTAATTTGAAAAATCACATTTAAGTGGAGTAAAGTAAAAATCATGAAAATTGGCTTTTAGTAAGTTTTGTTTAAGAGTCACATGTCTCTGGTTCTTGGGAGGGGAAATTACTGTCCTCTGGCTTCTTTGCTATCTTAGATATTAAGATGATTAATGCCGCCTCTGATTTTTTGACCCCCATGTAGAAGAACTGTCCAACGGCTAATTAGTTGGCCTAGTAGTGGAATGCATGCTTTCTGTGATGTAACGGAGTTCGCAGAATTTGAGATTAGTACTAAAGTCACCAAACACCATCTGAAATGACAGCTGTGGGATTGTGGAGCATGGATCAAGTCTTGGCTCTGCCCCTCATGGCCACCAGGCCTTGGACATGTGATCCAAATCCTCCAAGCCTTGTCTCCCTCCCAACACTGAATGTTTTCTAGAACTTCTGTTCTGCCTATCTCACTGTGGGTGTTGGGATGAGGCCATGGAAAAAATTCAAAAATTTATTCAAAGACGTGGGCCTTAAATACACAAAAGCCACCTCTTCTCACTGAAGAGACCTGACCCAAAAATATGGAAAATATTACTCAGCAAGTAACAATGGCAACAACAGAAAACTATCACTTACTTCTTCTTCTATAAAAAAATTTCCATTAGTCATTTTCTATTTTAAGCAGTTAAATTGAGAGTTTTTCACATAAAACATATTTATCAGCAAGAATCATAAATGCTCTGGGCGCCTGGGTGGCTCAGTTAGTTAAGTACCCTACTTTAGCTCAGGTCATGATATCTGATGTGTGTTCAAGCCCCACAACAGGCTTTGAGCTGACAGCACAGAGCCTGCTTCAGATTCTCTGTCTCCCTCTCTCTCTGCCCCTCCCCCAAAATAAACATTAAAAAATAAATGTTTTCCTCTCAAAAATAAACATTAAAAAAAAGAATAATACATGCTCACTGCTTTTATCATTAAATCAAAAAGTCACTAAAATAGTTTTTCATCATTTATATACAGACATACAGACAGGCCGGCCTGGTTTGATGGTGCTGCTCTTTTCTGTCATCTGGCCTTTATCAGAACTCAGACTCGGCAACACAGGCCACCCTACAGCAAAAGAAAAGTTTTCTAGCTGACAGCTCACTTTTCTTGCCAAGACTGATGGGCAGTTTTGTCTGATAAAACCTAAGGCAGCCAAGATTCAGTGCAATCCCTATCAATGTTCCAATAATAGTCTTTCCAGAAATAGGAAAATACCTAAAAATTCATACGGAACCTCACAGGCCCCCTTGAGATTGTTTCAGAACAAGCTTGCAAAAGGAAGAACAAAGTTAAAGACACTTCCTGATTTCAAAACCTACTACAAATGCAGGAGTATTCAACATGGGGAGGGGCTGGTGTCAAGGCAGATACACAGACCCGTGAAACAGAATGTGGAGTCCAGAAGATAATCTCTGCTCGTGCAGCCACACGATTCTGAACAAGAGCGCCAAGAGCACACCAAAGGAAAATGACAGCAAACGGTGTTGGAAAACCTGGATAACCCCATGCAGAAGAAGGAAGCTGGACCTTCAGCTTACACCGTATACAAAATGGATTAAAGACCTAAACTTGAGACCCAAAACTAGAAGAAAACAGGAAGAAAGCTTCAGCCATGATTTCTTGGATAGGATACCAAACACAAAGACAACCAAAGGGGAAAAAAATAATAAAGATAAAATGGACTATATCAGACTTAAAAACTTCTCCACATCGAATGAATCAATCAGGGCACCCGGTTGGCTCAGTCGATAAGCATCCAACTTTGGCATAGGTCATGATCTCATGGTTCGTGGTTTCAAGCCCCGCATGGGCTCTGTGCTGAGAGCTCAGAGCCTGGAGGCTGCTTTGGATTCTGTGTCTCCCCCATCTCTCTAACCCTCCCCCACTCATGCTCTGTCTCTGTCTCTCTCTTTATAACATTTTTCAAAACGTTATAAAAACTGGTGAAAATGGAAATTTTAATGTTATGTGTTTATGACCATAATTTTTTATAAAGACACAAAACAAAAATCCTGTTTAAAAAAAAAATCTAAGGAAGTTAATATTGAGATTACTCAACCAGACTGCAATACTGGACTCCCCAAATGAAGTCTCTTAAGAATCTATTCTAAATAATATAATGATGACTGCTAACATTTAGTGAAAATAGATGCTAGGCAGAGGGCTAAGGGCTTTACATGTATCTTCTCAGGTGACAATCCCAACAGTTAGACTGGAATTATTTTCTCCAATGTGTACACATATTGAGGCTTAGACAGTCACACTCTGGGAAGAACTCCCAGCCGGTGCTGCTGAGTATGATGCTGTGTGTTGTATGATCTAATACTTTCTCTGGTTAAACACTTAATCTGGGCCACAGAGTGAAACTCACTACAGATGCCTTCTTTTCCTAATTAAACAGAAATAAATAGCCAACAAGCAATTGTGGGCTTGAGAGATTCTTGGAATAGAGGGGCCCCATGTCAATTTCTCTTTTTATCATCGATAGAGCCTCCAAGAGTTACCCCAGATGAGGAGTCCCTCACTGTGCTCCTTTCTTTTTGACATATATTTATATATAAATGCTAGGAAACCCCTTTTGGGGAAACTTATTTACAGATGAAGTATGCTCATCCCCCGACCATACACAGCAAAATTACAGCAGCCATGTTATTATTACGTTCCTTCACTGAGAAGAGTCCATGAGACTAGATCGCTATGAGTTTTCTCATCTCAAACTAGCTGCTCAAGGCCTGAGGACTGAGAGATGCAGCTAAGGCTCCTGGCTGGGTCACTCAGCTTTAGTGATCTGAGCAAAGAGAAGAAGTAGTTACATCCAAGAATGAAAGGAGACTGTATGCAAGAAGAAGTTACATCCAAGTATGAAAAGACACTGTTTCCAAGTATGTGTAACACTATGGACAGCAAAGGGCTTAAAGATTTTTTGTGGCCATAACTGAAAAGCAAACTGCAACTAAAAAACCAAGCAGAAGCAATCCCTGCTCTAACAGAGGAAGTCTGGGGAGGACCTCTCAAAACAATCCCTTTCTTTCATCCACAGAGGATCCTGCCTTTCTGCTGCCTGCCTTTGCCAGGAGAGCAAGTTCACAATTACAGTCTCTATCTTATCCTTACCACTCCCTTTCTCCTACATCACTGATCAGAATTCAGGATCCCACTGATTTCCTTTGCAAACTTAGCAACAACAAGCCAGGCTTCCTTCAGTGAGGCGAGGCAGCAGTGAGCTCCACCTCTGGCTTTTGGAAGTGGCAGAAAGCGGTCTCATTTTCCTGGGTCCTTTGGGCAGCCAGTGTAGACCACAGCTAAAAGTGCTACAGCAGAACGAGGCACAGCCTTCAGTGCCAGGCTCTCTGGAGTCTGCGGTGCCAGCTATAGCCACTGCAGCCTATTAGCACTAACACCGTTTGACACAAATACATCCAGATGCTGAAAACCTACTGCAGGCTTTGGCAATGCTCACAACCATAGGGAGAAGCAAATGATTATTTTTTTAAAGGCTTTCTCTAGTTTCAACAGGAAATCAAGACAATGGGATTTCTGGGGATGTACGGGAAAGGACAGCCTGTATTGTCAGGCACGGTGATGTGCCCTGTTATACAACTAGATCTTACTGTGCTTCTGTCATTCCAACAGAAGGGATGCCCAGATTTGTCGCCCAGAATACACCTTTCGATCTTGGTAATCCAAGTGGAAATAGGAGACAAACAGAAGCCAAAGCATTGGGCCAAAAATTCAGGATCGTGGACACAGTAAAAGTCAAAAAAAAGTTAAAGCTGCTTTAGTATCCAGATTCGTGTGTTCAGTTTGGTCCAGTTCACCTTAAACTAGAGGCAGCCCCCAGGGCCTGGGTAGTAGAATCCACACTTCTCACCGCCATCCTCAGGATCTCATAGGGCCACGTATTTGTTCTTGCACATGCAATTGCAGATCGTAAAAGAGGCGAACATAACCACAATGCTTGCATTAAAATAGCTCCAAATGTACTATCTGTACTAATGGGGAGACTTTGCCACAGGCAGTAATTATATCTGGAAATTGAACATAGAGAAACAGAAGGAGAGAAAAAGGATTTCCTAGCTCACAACTCCAAAACCCTGCAGGACAAGCCCTCCTCTCTCATGAATTACAATGCGTCGTTTACCCAAAGAGGGCTTGAGTTTTCCTGGGGTGTGGGTAACAGCTCCCAGGTTGCAAGACCCAGGAGGTCCTAAAGCCCTGACCCTCAGACCCCTGAAACCTAAGAAATCAAGGGCCCAAGACCCAGAGATAGATTGTGGCAATACGATCCCAGTAACACAAAGACTGTTTCACCAGGCCCCTAAAGGAACACGTTGTATCCTACTGAGAGTAGGAACTTCAGGTGAACTGGAGGCCGTCCGGTACAACGGCCAGAAGCTGTGCTGTGTTCAGACTGTGCAAACTGACCAGCAGCAGAAGAGGCAAACGCTCATGCTTCCTTGAATTGCAGCAGCCCTGGAGCCATGTGGTAACCACATGAGTCTCATGGCCACAGAGAAACCAATCCTGACAAGTGCCTGGGAACTTGCACTCACTTTCTCCCGAGCATGCGCAGCCTCGTGCCATCACTGACCTTCCCAACTGGACCATGAAGCTCTGGAGGAAGGAGATCCGTGTTCTCCATAGGTGTGTCTCCCTTGCCCCTAGTATGGGCCCAGAGGTTTGCCGGTACAGGACTGACAGCATGAACATGGAGAGAGGCTGAGATACCGGTTTTGAACCCAGGGGGTGCCACCCTAAAGACCACAGGCAAAGGGGCTGGTAATGGGAAACCTGCAGACTCCCTTGTTCTGAGGAAAACGGCAAGGAGTTCTGCTTTGACCTAGAGGGAATTTTTTAGTTTTCTTGGGGCTGCTACCCTGAAGGACCATACACCGAGTGGCTTGTAGAGGGCAGACATTTGCTCTCAGTTACAGAGGGTACCATATGAGGTAAGGGACACAGCATAGTCGGGTTCTGGTGAAAATACCTCTGCCAGGTTGCAGACTGCTGACTCCCCACCCTGTCCTCACATGGCGGGGAGCACAGAGAGCCTTCTGGGGGCTCTGATCATGCACTCATCCACTCGTGAGGGTTCCACCCTCACGACCTGATCACCTCCCAGAGACCCCACCTCCTAACCCCAGAAATAACCTCAGAAATAACGTTTCCGTATATTTATTTGAGGAGGACACAAACATCCAGCCTGTAACTGAGCACCACACCTAACTAAAGTAAATCTGGAAAAAAAATGCCAAAATCTAAATATGGTATGCTAACTGTACCCACAGAACGGTGATGCTTACAACTGGTATTTTTATATAAAGACTGGACCGAGATCCTTCAAGTCAACTGGAGACTATGGGAAACTCCAAACACTTTTAATAAAAAGTATTAACGATAAAAAACTACAAATGTATCATACAGAAAAATAGAAGTATTATTATATGATCAGCATTAATTTACAAAAACGAGACAGTGAACATCCCAGATCATTGGGATTTGTTGATGTGTTTATTTTGAGAGAGAGGGAGAGAGAAAGCCAGGGAAGGGCAGAGAGAGAGAATCTCAAGCAGGTTCCACGCTGTCAGTGCAGAGCCCCATGTGGGGCTTGACTGCACTAACCGGAAGATCCTGACCTGAGCCGAAACCAACAGGGGAATGCTTAACTGACTGAGCCCCCCAGGCGCCCTGTCTCCCAGATCATTTATGGACTACCATCACACCCCAAATGGCACTTCAGTAATCGCTGAAGTCAATCATGATCAAACTTTTAAATATGAGCACACTATATAAGCCTTTTGTCAAAGACGATCTATTCTGCCAAGAACTTTTAAGTCATGCAGTTACGCCTATTTTTTAACAGAAAATAAATGATGTAAGCCTCTGAAAAACACGCTCTTGATTAAATTAATGGTTCCTGGAAAGTCATTCTTTTCTTGTAAATTATATTCCGTTAATTTGAGAAAACCTGCATTATCCAGAGCAGAGAAAGCTGGGTCAGCACCCTCTCATCTCATAATTGGGAGACAGAGCAGGAGTCACGTGTCCTCCTGAATCTGCAGTGAGAGAATTCATTCTTCAGTCTCCTCCTCACTCCAGCCCCCTCCCCCGGCTCTGCACCCAACATCCTTCTCCAGAGCCCCCCTGAGGCTTGGAAAATAAGCTCTTCTGGGTGAGGCAGGGTGCCCTCGGAGCCCCACATACTGTGCCAGCCCAGTCTGCTGCGGTGACCCTGACCGTCCGCCACTTCAATTCCCAGCACACCCCCTTCAAGGGTTACACATCAACACCAGCACAGGTAACTCCCAGAAGGGTACAAGGAGGGACACAGGTGGCTTCCTAAAGCAACAAATTACGTGAAAAGAAAGGATTCGTCATAAATCCCGATCAACCGACTGCAACATCTTACAGTGTTTGGAAGCCTCTTTCTCATAACTAAGTAGGATTTCAGAGGTCTAACCATGGTCTTTCCCAGAGAAGCACTAGGCAACATGAGGTGAAGCTGGGTCTTCAGTCATCATATGAACTCAAAGGGATGGTGGAGAATCTAATGAGTGGCAGCTGCCCTCATTTACAGAGGAAAGTCCTCCCTTATCTCCCACCCTCGTCCCATGTCACGGGTATTTTAGCCAAGGGGCATCTCTAAATGGGACAAAGGATGAGATAATATCACATCAGCACTTGGAAGCCCATTCCTGTCTTTCTCCTTTTAGTCTAAATTTTAACTAACATTTTACTTTGTTTCTAAGGTGACTTTAGAAGAGTCCCCAAAACTCATGCCTACGTATGCTCCTTATCTTTCCTATCTGGAAATCCTCTCCTTCTCCTAACCTGAAAATGCCATATTAACATTTAAATGCACTTTGCTTCATTAGGTATTCAGGGGCTTATCTGTCTTTCCTAAAACTGCTATTGAAACGTCACCAGTGGCCCCGCAACTGAACCACTGGGAGTTGTCACCCCGATAGACTTCATCTGATCCTGCCAGTCACGGCCTCCTTTACACACAGGGAAAATTCCACCTTCCCCTCGATTCTTCTCTCCTGTTTCTGGCTCTCATCCTCCAAGTGACCTTTCCCAAGTCCCTTCGCGGGGTCTTTTTCCTCCACCAAACTTTTCACCAGGCCTCGCTCTGGGAGTCCACTATCAAATACACAGATGAATGTCAAGGAGGTCCTGCGTGCAAAGGGTTACAAAACTGGGGATGATACACTTTTGAAAATGAGAGAGATTAGTGGTGCCTTATAACTTCATTCAAATCTACAATTCCTGCACTGCCAACTTGTGATCTGGTGGTTGATCCAGAAGGACTAGAGTCAGGATCTTGGCAGCAAAGAGCTGTGCCTGGCCACCGGCAGAGCGAGAGCCAGTGAAGGGAACGGCAGTCTGGCTGTCCCACCAATGTTTTCACTTAATCGCACCATGCCAGAGTTGTCCGTTTTCATGGCTGTTCCCTCAGATAAGTGGCATATCTTAAAATATAAATATGAGGTTATTCATTACAAGTTCTGTCGTACTGAGGTCCCTTCTTAGAACACCTTGATGGAATCTCACTATATTTAGAAATGAATCCACAGCCCTTACACTGGTCCACAATGCCTAAATGTCTAGTCCCTACCTACCTTTCGAATCTTCCCGACTTCTTTGCGGGTCTCTCGAATACACCCGTCCGGATCCAAACTCCAAACCCAGAACAAATCAGACTGTGTATGTTCATACAGCAGAAGAGCATACTTCCAATCACTGGAGAATGTATGTGTGATGGCGGATACCATTTTTATAAAATTCAAAAGCAAGCAAATCTAAAAATATATTGTTTAGGAGCACGTTCTGAATCCTGAAGTAAAAATCAAGGAAAGCAAGAAAAGGAGAAAGTAAGGGCTAAAGGGCAGCAGTTTCCAGGAGAGGGCGTGAGCCTGGGATGGCACCAGGAAGAAGCCCCAGGGAGCTGTATTTTATGTTTAAGCCACCTACTCTATACATACATAATATGTATTCTTTCGTATGTAGCCAGTGTTTCATAATTTTTGAAGAAATTTAAGACCAAGTTTGCTGGGGCACATCACGGCTGCCGGCGCCCAACTGCAATTCAATTTCCCATGGCCGGCTCTGGCGACGGCAAGACCGTGCTCTCTGCTGCCAAGCTCCTAGTCCTCCTGGATTAGCAAAGCCACAACCAGTCGGCTGTGACAGGAACTGCAGATCTGAATAAAATTATGTCACCACTAAGCCTTCTCTTTTTCAAAACCCTTTCATGCACTTCCTTAACCCTCTGCACACGGAACCTAGTTTGCATTCATTAAGCACATTTATCAGACCACAATTACTCTGAGCAGCCACTGTGCAGCGGCTGTCTTCCCAGGACACGGAGGCTGGTGGGCTGGCTGGTTCTGTATCCCGGTACCACTTTATTCCTATGTGAGGTGCCCGAGAACCAATCTGTGTGAACATGAGTCCCGGCGCTGCCCCATTGCCCAACACACCCTGGGCAGTTCTGACATCTGCTGGTCTCTTGAGGGATGCTAACATGTTAAAGAGCTCCCTGAGTTCAAATCTTGGCTCCCCTACTCACCCACAAGCTTGACCTTGAGCAAAGGACTTAAAATGAAAGAAATTATTGGAACCTCTCACGCTGTTGTAAGGATAAGACAGTGAACCCTTAAGAGTGGCTGAATCTGCTCCATGAAGGTTAGCATATCATAATAATAAATCTGAGCTGACCAGAGATGATGATGATGATAACTGTTATGTATTATTATATATACATTATATAACATAATTATATATATCATTATTATTAATTATCTGAGCTGACCAGAAAGACAAAGCATAAAAACAGAGGCAGCACTGAAAGATCAAAAGTGCCCTTGCTCTGAACTCTGCCCATCGCGGATGACATGGCCAAGGTTCATTAGGTTGGACCTCCCATCTTCCACAGACCCAGAGTCACAGCCTCATCGCTCAGCGCCACAGACCTGAAATTTGGTCAGAGGTCACCTTGGCACCTTGCTCTACCCTCCAGGCTCACAGAGGGCACGCTGACCCTCCTGATTCTCTCTGCTTCCTCTTGGTTAGTCGAGCAGCACCCAGTGCCAGTGTGGAGCTCTGCGAGGACAGTCACAGGACGCAGACCGATTCTGTACATCCCTCTCTGTCTCATCCCAGAGCCCAGTTTGCCGTGCTCTGGTGCCGCTGGGCAGGTCGCATGAGTGAGACACATGTGGGTTCTGGATGGGAACAGAAGGGGGACGGAGCCCTACTCAGATACTTGTTAGCCATGGCACTTCCCCGCAGTTCCTTAGCCCTCCAAGTCTGTGTTCTCAGCCACAGGACAAGAGGCATGATCCCATGGTGGACGTGCTGGGAAGGGAAATGAAATCATGCAGTTTAATGGAGTAGCTGAAGTTCATAGACTCTAATATATATTAGCTCTTTTTCCTCCTTCCCCCTTCCAGAGGACTGTCCCACAGGATTCTGAAGGTCTCCCAAAAGCTCTTCCTGTGGGATCACAAGTAGAATCTAATACCAGCTTCTGAATGTCTTACCAAATCTTCAAGCTTGCCTGTAAAAACTACAAGGGGAAACGCTGAGTCACAGCATGGTTAACCTCATTGGCAGACGGTAGATTTAGTGAATCTTTGTCCAACAAGCTCTACGAGGGTATCTCTCGACTATCTGAAATAGTTCTGAAAATGAGTAAAAGCAACGTAGCTGTCCTAGTGCTGTTTCTGTGTCACTGTGACCTGTCACATGGTAGAGATAAAACTTGATAATCAGGACACTCTTGAAGAAGAAGAGCAAGATAATCCTAAAAGATATCAATCCTATTATATTACAGTAGCTATTGTCATTCAGGCAGGAGAGTGTTAGCAGAGGGACAGGCAAATCTACAGAACACAGAACTCAGAAACATACATATGACAAAGGAAGCAATGTGCAAAGATAGCCGAGTAAGTAAACAGTATGATGACAATCATTTATATACATTCTTAAAAACACTGGATCTATACCTGACACTATATGCCATACATTGTTTTAAATGATTATTAAGAACCCAAAGACCTGGGGCGCCTGGGTGGCTTAGTTGGTTGAGCGTCCGACTTTCACTCAGGTCATGATCTCGCGGTTCGTGGGTTCGAGCCCCGCGTCGGGCTCTGTGCTGACTGCCAGCTCAGAGCCTGGAGCCTGTTTCAGAGTCTGTGACTCCCTCTCTCTCTGACCCTCCCCTGCTCACGCTGTCTCTCTCTCTCTCTCTCCTAGAAATAAATAAAATATTAAAAAAAAAAAAAAGAACCCAAAGACTAGAAAAGAAAATGCTGAGATTTTTAGAAGGAAATCAAAAGCAAAACAAAACTATGACCTTGGAAGACAGAAGGGGTTTCTTCAAACACAAAAGAGTCCTAACTATGAAGAAAACTACTACTTCTACTTAATTCTCCTACTAGAAGAATTAAGAATGTCTGTTCACTATAAAAATCCAGAAACAAGACTGGAAGAGATAAGCCAATAACTGGAGGAAGAGAGAGGCTGATGGCACACGTCACCAATAAAAAACTGAATATGCAAAGAAAATAAGAAAAATCACAGCTGAACACACAAGTAAGACGCATTTCCGGAAGGAGAAAGACCGACAGCCAAAAGCCATGTGAAAAGATCTTCAAGCACATGAGGAATCAAGAAATGGTAATTAAAGCCACAGGGAGATTTTATTTTACATCCCTCATCCTGGCAACAACTAATGTCTGACAATGTCAAGGATGGCAAAGACATAGAGCAAGATGAATTCTTACATTTCCTGGCAAGAGAGGACGTTGGAAAACAACTTGGCATTATTTTGTGAATCTGAATACGTCCATACCCTACAACCCAGTAAGTTCACTCCTAGGTGTAAATCCTAAAGAAATTCTTGCACATGTACTTCAGAAGATATTTACAAGACTGTTCCTAGAAGCCATTAAAAAAATAGTAATATTAAGGAAAAGTCTAATGACCAGTAATAGTTTGTATAAATGGTTACTTATTTACAAAATGAAATAGTATATACACTTGTGCAAATAAATGATCTACATCTACCAGGATTGGAGTGAATCAATGAGAAATGTTCAGTGACATTAACAAGTTGCAAATACAATACATTCATAGTATGAAAAATCATCTTTCAAGCTCAGAAACAAGCAAATAGCACACTGGTATGTGGTTTTTAAAACATGGGGAAGTGGGGCACCTGGGTGGCTCAGTCAGGTAAGCCTCCAACTTTGGCTCAGGTCATGATCTCACAGTCCGTGAGTTCGAGCCCCATGTGGGGCTCTGTGCTGACAGCTCAGAGCCTGGAGCCTGCTTTCAGATTCTGTGTCTCCCCCTCTCTCTCTGGCCCTCCCCAGCTCATGCTATCTACCTCTCTATCAAAAGTAAACAAACATTAATTTTTTTTCTTTAAATGGGAAAGCAAGAAAATGAGAAAAAAAACTCAGGATAGAGATTATCTACTGGGAAATGAAAATGTCTATCAGGACAAAGCTCATAGGAAACTACTGAAGCTGGAAATGGTTTTTAAATTAGGTGGTATGCTCACATATTTTCTTTTATAATTTACGTATCTGTGACATTATTTTCAATATCTGAAGCTTGATCATTTTGGAAAGAATTTAAAGATCCAATTTGCTATTCGCATCATGTCCCCAAATCACAGAGCAAGTCCAAAGCAGGCAGGTGAGTTTCTTATATAGTGGCCAATTCAGAAGGACATGGGCAAAGATACTACCAGTAGGAGAGCAAAAAGTACTCTACGTTCACCAAAACCAGGCTCCATGCTTTATCAGGTTGGTGACAAAGTACTATTTTGAAGGACAGCATAACATATACTGAAGACTATTTCATTTATGAAAAGATCTAGTTAGTTCATCTGGGAAAAGCCCCAGTAATCTCAGTAAATATCAAGATATTATTTCCTCCCATATATTGAAACACATGACACATGCCCTCCCAGTATTAACTTGTGTCAGACACAGTATTCCAGAAACACTGTGTTCCTGAACCTTCTACTAAGCTTTCATACCAACTTCAAAAACATCTTCACCAGAAACAGGGTGGTCAAAGGCAAATTAAGGGTTTGTAACCAACTGTATCAAATGTTGATCTTTTCACTAAGATTCCCAGCAAAAGGTGAATACACTGTGATTTTAAAGACTTATTCTTTAAAAAACACATCGTTTCCCAGGTATAGAAAGTACTAACAGTTTGGCCACAAATTGGGTATACTGGATAGCCAATGGAAATTATAATGTAAGATTTTAAAATAAATCTGATATTAAAGATTGTTTTTTAGATAGTAAGACTTGCATGTCACAAAACCTAGGGTTTACTTAATTTACTTACTTTAATAAAACAGTACTCAGTACAACAAAGAGACAGATTCTAATAAAATCACCTTGCAGGCATTTCTGTGATTCTTGTAAGAAACCTAAATGTTTATATATAATAGTGTATTTTAAAGTAGGAACCACTGTCCATTGTAGTTAGACATTAGCAGAGCAAACTTTACAAACCGAATGACTGAAATAATATTCGCCATTTGTATGAGTTCACAGGAAATTATTATAATTTAAAAATTGACTCTCCAACCTATCTTATCTACAATGTGCCTAACACTGACAGTGATAATGCTACAGAGCACAAACGCAGAAGACCAGCTACAGGCTTTCCAAATTACAGTTGTCAAGACAGGAAAGAGGTCCTATTATGAGGCCCCGGAGCAAGACCAGGATGAACCTGGAATCCAACAGATGTTGTCCTGGCTGGGACTGCAGGGCACTCTGCTTGGAATCAGAAATACTCTTAGCTTCAGAATATTTACTCTGGTGTCAAAGACCATTAGAGTATTTCTCTGCTCTCTTGCCACCAAATTTTTGCCCAGGTCCTTCTGAACTGGTCACCACACAATAAAGTCAGCTGTCTACTTTCGAACTGCTCTGTGGTTTAGGACATGATGGAACAGCAACTTTGATCTTAAGACTCTTTTCAAAGGCATTCAAAATTATATATATGTATGGTGGTTTGGATTCCAAAAGAATTCACATCAATGGTTCCATTAGCTCTACAACAAGAAGTACTACACAGTCAATTTCCGAATATATTATACATGCACATGCAAGCCTGTTACTATAAAAGTAGGCAGGTATAGAGAGACAGGCACACACTGAAAGAAAGAAATCATACATGGGTTATGGGCATGACCCTAAAGAAATACGAAATGTTCTAAAGGCCAAATGAGAAAATAAACCTGGAATGCTTCCAGCAGACTGGAAAGCATAACAGCAGGTGCCAAAGTAACTATCTGCTATTTTAAGATCCAACGTAAGGAAAATAGAGAGAAAAAAATATTTCTGAAAAATACATTAAAAATTCAAGAACTATATCATACAGTGAAGGTGCCCTAGGGGACACTATCTAGATTGAATGTGGTATAAAGAGATTATATGCTAAATAATATATCTATAAAATGTAAGGCGAGACATAATATTTTTTTTTAAAAAAGAAAAGCAGAATACTCCTAATCTGAATGCTCCTAAGACTTGCATATTCAAAAGCTATGCATAAGCACACGATTCATTTAGAAGTGATGCATTATTAATAAGACTAAGGTTTTGCAATCATAAAGGTTGACTCATGATCATACACTTAAAATCTAAAGAAAAATATTTGTTAATAAATGTTGCAAAGAGAAAATCCTAATATAGTTTCTTAGCCTTCATTGATTAACTTAGGTAAGTCAGTGACTTGGTTCTTTTTAAAATGGAGGCCATCACAAAGATACCTTTCCCTTGCAAGTCATCAAAAGATTTCACCAACACTGCTCAATCGTGATCCTGTATCATTGTTGGGGTATTTCTAAGAGCATTCTCTAAAACTGCTCCATTATGAGATTACTCTTAAATATTTGGCACAAACTAAATGCATCCTCCCCACTTTGCTGACTGCTAAAAAGCAATAGGTGTATCAGAAAAAACAGGAGATTGATAAATTTCAGATTTGGTCTAATGTTAAAATAAATAACTAAGTAGGTGACTATAGTTCATTCTCTCAAGTGCTATCACAGGAGGAGAGATGGAGGCGAACCTCGAATGGGGCCAGTGAGGTCAGCGCAGGCAGGTGATGGAGGAAAGGAGGTTCACAAGTATGAAAGATCAACACTGAGAGAGTAGGTGAATCTGAACTCCAAGTTCAGTTCAAAGGGAATCTCGTTTAGGAACAAGGGACTAAAGGTGATACCTTAGAGCTAGCCAGGAACCAGATCACAAGATAGGAGCCAACTTGACAAAAGCAAGAATTTAGTGGTTGTTTATGATTTTTTTAATACTGCCACTAACCTCAGGCCAGACGGTAAAACTCAAATACTTGAAGACAAACTCGAGCCACATTGTTTTATTATAAAGGCACCACTCATGGTCTAACCCATTAAATATATTCGGCTTAAGCATTAAACTATATTGAATGAAGAAAACATTCAATCAATTCAAACATTTTTTAATGTTTATTTATTTATTTTGAGAGAAAGAGAGAGAGAAAGTGGGGGAGGGGCAGAGACAGAGAGAGAGAAAGAGAAACACAAGCAGGCTCCACACTATCAGCACAGAGCCCAATGCAGGGCTCGATCTCACAAACCATGAGATCATGACCTAACCTGAGTCAGACCCTTAACCGACTAAGCCACCAAGGTGTCCCAAAAATGAAACGTTTTTTAAAATTCTCATAAACATTCTACCATCATTAAGTATCCTTTAAATGATTTCTTAAATTAACTATGTTAATCTTTTCTCACCAAGTAGACTCTTTTAATGAGTCTGTCCAATTTTCTAATGCCTACACAGCAATTCAGAATCATGCATATTTTATCTACAAGAGCCAAATTACAAAAATAGCCCAAGCATCCACCGACTGATGATGAATGGATAAAGAAGATGTGGTATATATACACAATGGAAAATTATTCAGCCATCAAAAAGAATGAAATCTTGCTAACTGCAACAGCGTGGATGGACAGAGCTAGAGAGTATAATGCTAAGTGAAACAAGTCAGAGAAAGACAAATATCGTATGATTTCACTCATATGTGGAATTTAAGAAATAAAACAGGTGACCAAAGGGAAAAAAGAGAGAGGGAGAGAGACAAACCAAGAAACAGACTCTTCACTATAGAGAACTGATGGTTCCAGAATGGAGGTGGGGGGATGGGTGAAACAGGTGATGGGGATTGAGAAGCCCACTTGTGATGAGCACCGGGTGTTGTACTGAAGTGTTGAATCACTGTATTGTACACCTGAAACTAATACTATATTGTATGTTAACTAACTGCAATTTAAATACAAACTTAAAACAAATAGAAACATTCATAAAAACTGCCTGTGCTTCTACAGACAAGTAGACACTGTGTGTGGATGGCATGTCCCAGCCGCCTATGTGCAAAATTTAAGGCACAGAGAAAGAGACTGGTAACTCCTGAGGTGGACGACTACCACCTGACCCTGCTTCTCTCTCCTCACATTCAGTGTATTTTCTCAACCAAGTAACCATAATAACATTACGAGCTAACCACAGTGGGGAGCTAACTGCAGGGACCCATCCTACACATACCTCCTATAACTCACCACAACCCAGTGCGATGGGTTCTACTACCATTCTCCATTCTTGTTTCACAAATGAGGACACTAGGTTTGGAGAGATTGAATCATGTGCCTGAGACAGAGGGCTAATAAGTCAAGAGTGCCAGCTCTCAAATTGTCTTTATTTTTTTTTTAAATTTAAGGTTTTTATTTATTTCTAGGAGAGAGAGAGAGAGAGACAGTGTGAGCAGGGGAGAGTCAGAGAGAGAGGGAGTCACAGACTGAAACAGGCCCCAGGCTCTGAGCTGGCAGTCAGCACAGAGCCCGACGCGGGGCCCGAACCCACGAACCGCGAGATCATGACCTAAGCGAAAGTCGGACGCTTAACCGACTAAGCCACCCAGGCGCCCCTCAAATTGTCTTTAGATGCAAACCCCAGGGGGAGCAGTTAGCCACGACGCAAGACACCAGCAAAGTGTGTTAATGTTTCCTTTTTTATTCTCAGAACCACATGGAACCCTGTCTGGAAACACCGCAATGCTAAGTAGAGAGTCATTAGTTGAATCTGTAACGTCTATAACAAGGGCCCTGATTTCAAGTTCATCTTCCTCAACCTCATCTGAAAAGTCAGGCCAAAGAGCTTATTATTATAGTAGTAATAATAACCTTAAGAGAGTTATAGTGAGGATTAAATGGGCAGTAGGATTCCTTTGATGCCAAACAACTAGCCAACAGCCCACTAAGCAGGTCTCTGACATCTGAGACCCCCAGTTAGAACACAGTGAAGAATCTTATCCAGGATATAAGTCTACCTTTCTTTTTTTTTTTTCTTCAATGTTTATGCATTTTTGAGAGAGAGAGAATGCAAGTGGGGGAGGGGAGGACAGAGAGAGAGAACTGAACAGAGGACCTGAAGCAGGCTCTGCAGTAAGAGCAGGGAGCCCAATGTGGGGCTCAAACCCACGAACCATGAGATCATGATCTGAGCCAGCTGAACTGCTCAGGCATCCCAGTCTACCTATCATTCTATGTATACAGCATGGCATGATGCAAATGATGATCCCATAAAGGGGAAATGTGGATTCCTTGGGAACCTCCCTGGGGCCCCATAGTCACATTTATACCTAGATAATGCAGCAATTCCTCCTGCCCCAACATTCCACGTGCAGTGAGTACTTAAAGAGAGCAAGTCAATAAAACCAGACTTGCCAGAAACTTTCCCAGGGCAAAAGAAGATATGGCAAATTTCTGAAAATATTTGTTTGCGTTTCACATCTCTTTTCACCCCTCCTGATCAAAGTACTCTATTCTGGTTTCACTGGCTTTATGAGGATGTTAGACTCATTGGAGCACTGGCTTTCCTCTCTAAAAAGAGAAATCCAAATCGGTATGTAAGATGAAAGCAGTTGTAAAAATCATCATCAGCGCACACTGGCCCAGGAGCCACTAGATCTCACCTGCGACCGCATAAATAATGCTCCTCAGAGGTATTAACCCACAACTGGGTAAACCTGGCTCCCAGGATAGAAGTTAGGTTAAGGACAGAAAGCTGTGTGTCTGGATCCAAGCCTGGGAAGCAAAATGAGTTTCACCTACCCAACAGCAAACAAAATCCGAAGTCTAGTGAAAGAGCCAACTGATTAAATGTGTCTTTTATAGCTATACTTGAACCTAAAGAGAAGCAAGCTCTCTTCCCCCGGGACAAATTGAACAGTGCTTTAATTATGCCCAAAGACTAGTGGCGAGGGGCAGAGAGACCATGTAAGCCAGACTTTGATGAACCTGCCCTGCTCTTTTCAAAGGTCTCCACACCTAGAAGGGCCCGGCCCAGCCACCTTCTGCTTAGTGGCCACTGACTGGAAGGCAAAGGTAGCCGAGGGTCAGGATGCACGGTGTGGAAAGGAATGCAAAGTGCTTTTAACGTCATGGGAGCCAAACAGAGAAACCCAGAAGCAAAAGCATGGATATTCCGACTACAAAACCACTTCTGTGTGCATAGAACTCTGTGGTCTTCAACTCTGGGAAGCAAAGCACAACACTACTGATTGTGCAATATAAAAACTGCAAGGCAAGGAGGGAGGTACAGAATAATCTACCGTACCTTTTCTAAACCACTGTGCCGCATGATTGGAGAAACCGTGATGAAAGCGGGCTTTGACTAAAAAGTTCCACAGGAGTCTAAGAGATTTTTACTTGTCCCTAGATAAGATCTGATAATATGTTTATAGTGCAAGTGGCTAACAGCCAAAAGATATCAATAGGCAGGTTACCTGGGACACTGAGCTGCAAAGGTTTCTAACACCAAGCAAGGAAACGAATACACGAAAGGGAGATAAAATCCAGAGGTTTCCATAAATCCCTTGTTTTCTCTGGAGATAGCTGGTCATCAACAGGACAGTTTTAGTGAGTTGCACACATGTGGCCACATGCGTGGTTAGAAATGAGAAAAGTCCTCAACCTCCATAAACATGATTCTCTGTTTCACTCACATGGTTATTACTGCATGCCAGAAATGGACATTCTAGAGCAGAGTATTTTAAAAGTTCCTTTTCCTTAATAGGACAACCTATTGTCAAGAAAAGTCTGTCCACTGGGCCTCACTCTCCTATCATAATGAATATCCCCCCATGAACCTCTGAGAAATCTCACAACTCCTTAGGGTAGAGATTAAAATTACTGGTGGCACACGTGTCCTCTCCTCCTCCGACACCCACACTTGAACTTCCTTCTGCGTCTACACCTTCACCTACTCCTCCTCCCCCACACATGTACTGACACTATTCTGTGTTCCAGAACCACTTGGAAGGCAGGTTTTGTGTTTTACATCAGCTGTGTCTTCTTCCGGCTCCAGAACCAAGGAGCCCAACATCTGCCTGTAAGTCACACATACCTACTCAAGGCTTTTTTGAAAGATTTTTCTACATCCAGAGGATAATAACCTCTTTTGTTCCCTCATTTCTTTCTTGTGTGCTTATCAAGTACTTATTGCAAAGATTAAAAACACACAAAGTCTGAGAATGAAAGGAAATGAAATATATAGTTTAATAAAGTATATACTCAAACTAAACAGAAACAACTAGAAAGTTTTTCTATTCAGTCACATTTTTAAAAAATTTATATTATTTTGAGAGAGGGGGGCAGAGAGAGACAGAGAGGCAAAGAGAGAGGAAGAGAATCCCAAGCAGTCTCCACACGATCAGCCCAGAGCCCAACATGGGGCTCAAACTCACAAACCATGAGTTTGTGACCTGAGCTGAAATCGAGAGCCAGACACTAACCAACTGAGCTACCCAGATGCCCCAATATTAGTCACATTTTATAATTATCCCACCAGTCGTCTGCTAGCCATTGACATCCACAGACCACCTGGCTGAGACTGAGACCACCAGTGAGCCCTGCCTCCCCCAAACTTTACACACTGGAACTACTTCTACCACAGTGCCCTCCAACCTGCCCTTCTTCCCAACTAAGAGCTTGGCACTTGCCACTTCTCTGTGTGGAAGGCTCTTCCCCTAGATATGGTCAGGGCTGGCTCGTTTTCATTACTCATGACTCAACCCAACTAGCATATCCATATAAATGAATGAACGATCCACTCCTTACCCCCAAACTCCCTATTGCTCCTTCTCTCAATACTACATTGTTGTTCTTCAAAACAATATCCTGATCTTCAGTTATCTTGTTCACTTATTTTGTTTAAAGTGAGAATCTTCCCATCTTCCAAGGGAAGCTTCCCATGAGAAGGGTGTTTGTCTATTTTGTTCACCAGTCTCACCCAGCACCTAGAATAATGACTTGTTATTACATTAAGCACTCAACAAATGAATAAAGGGGAAAAAATGTCCAAGCTATACCTAAGTCAGTATTAAACAGCTCATTTTAGAGCAATTTTTAGCGATGAAGTTTTAAGTGGTGTCTAACAAACAGTTCACCAAAGGTAGGGTTTTAAGTAGTTTTCATTCTGACAATTTTCACTAAAAAGCATATTCATGCCTAAAGTATGTGAATTATCCAAAGAACAAAAAGCTATCCAGGTAAAAATGGCACAAGTATTTCCAAGTAGATCTCCTTTATCATTTTTTTTTGCTCATATTATTTCAATTATGTTATACATTTAGAAATGTAAAAGGAACATTCCATCCATATTTACTCTAAAAACTTGGCAAGAAATCAGGAGTATATTTCGCCTGGTAAAAAGAAAAAAAAAAAGCAATCACATACAGAAGCCTATTTGTATCATAAGCAGCCAAGTCAAAAACAAAATGATCTTTCGGTGTGTGGGGGGAAATGAAATTAGAAATCTGATTAGATGACATTTAGAAAGTGATGAATGCATGTTCATACTAACTATAATTTAATAACAATTTAATATTTTATGCAACAACAGCTCAGTCTATCATTATCAAAAGAAAAAAGAAATCACCGTGGCATATCCAAGAGACTCAAAATTTCCATTGCTATTACAGAAGACCCAAAGATTTAAAAAAAATGCCCCAGAGTAAAATATCTCAAATGAGACATTTAATCAACTCTGTTCTTTTTGGAAGACTAAAAAATAAAAACAAAAAAAGAATCATCAATAGCTAAGTTTTTTTTTCCCCCAGTGGCATGGACGCCATGGGGAGGAAAGAACTGGAAAGGTTTACTAGCTCCCAGTATATTTAAATTAACATCCTAAAATATCAAAAGGCAAACTTGCTTCTAACCATCAGATTAAATCTATAGCTAGATGTAGAGCACTGAACACTGGAAAGCTGGGCAAATCTAACAGCGGTCAGCTCTACTGTTGCTTGCACTGGCTTACAAAATCAGCAAAAACAGGTCATTGAAATGTAAAGATTTTACATTACCCCATGTAAGTTTTCCCCATAACCCCATGCAAGTATTATGTGGTACACATTTCACCTCCATCCGCATAAGACACTGACAGTCCTCTCCCAGAAAGGCTGAAGAAGTGATGATGCAGAGGAGAAGTCCTGGAAATCTATCAAGATCAAAGCTTAAAGATCAAATTTTGCTTAAAGCCCCATCCCTAATGAAATATTTCACAAGTCATGCCCAGGAACCTGAGAAGGGCAGTGCTGGCAGAGTGGGGCTAACATCCACCCTCCGCATGGTAGCTGGCCACGTTCCCCTCCTGGGCGGGATCCACACAAACTACTGACAGGTTAACGGACAGAACATCAGGCCTTTCCCAAGACACCCCATGACAGTCATTGGCTCCAGCCTGTCCCATCCCCTGGGACTCCTGATCTCCTGAGGTCAATATCCCAATGAAATCAGGTTTCCTTTGGCTGGGTGGGTATCCAGGAAAAGAAGAAACTATTCTTGCTATTTGTTTCTTTGTTTTGTTTTGAGAGAAAGTCAGCCTAGAATCTAGAATCACAGCTTAAAAAAAAAAAAAAAAAAAACAGCTTTCAAAAAGAAATCACATGGGCTCCTTACAATGCAAACTATCACATGGCTTCACTGATACCCTAATTTAGAGAAAACAACTCCTTGACAGACCACACTGCTTACTCCTGGTCTTCTAGGTAAGACTCGTCAGGCTATCATAATCCATCCAATCAAAAAGTTATAGCAAACAAAGGGATTCTCACCATCGCTTTTAGAGATATTACTCAGCAAAACTGTCCTCAGTGCAAACTGCTAAAGCCGTCTTTGTTTTTTTAAAGAAAAAAAAAAGGCTAGACCATGATTCTGTTCCATGGTAAGCCCCTACTCCTACCATATGTGGAATTTGTACTTGAAGATGGGAAATTCTGACTGTTCACACATCATTCTGGTGCCTACTCATGTGATGGTTAGTTAACAATCATGCTTCTCTCTCCTATTCCCCAGGTGGAAGCTCCACCCCTGGAAATCTCCAGAAGGACAGACTCCTAAAGCTGCCAGCAGGGACTCCCCCAAACACCACTGCAGACATCTGCAGTCTGTTTCATTAAATATGCAACAAGGCAGGCTTTGAAAATCGAATGAAAAGGTTTTGGTTATAGCTTCCTTAGACGATCTTAGAATGCTAAGTGTTAATAGGCAGTGTGCAGGGACAAGGTTGGTTCTGTGTGTTAAGTTTCTTTGTTGCTTCATTACTTTTCTGTATGTTTTTCTTGGAACCCAAATATAAATATCTAGCTTCATCTTGTGCAATTTCATGCCAATGGCAGTCTCTGGTGACTATAGATTTTCTTGTTAAGTCTTGCTATCCAGCAATTGAACCTGAAGCTCTAGAACCTAATCAGCATGACCTGATGTTTTTATGTTCTCAGCTCCAAACTGATATGTAAGGCAGCAAGTGCTCTAAGCTCAGTGAGACGTTCCACACTACATTGTGACCTGTAGCTGGAATCATAAATGCTCTCTTCTGCCCAATGGGCAACATGAAATGTAGGTATTCCATGGAATTACTGTTTTCTTAAATATGCATCATATGACTCAGCGATGTAACATGCCTTAAAAAAATACATACGTTGTTAGATTGTATGTGTATTTCAACAGTCTATTCTGCCCACTGATTTTAGAATATATGGCTAATTTCACTAAATGGCTAATTTCACAAAAGGATTTTCCAAATAATTTTAAAATCCGGGCTCCCTCCCTGAGAGACTTCAGGCTAAATACCATTACCCAAATAGCAAATCACAAGTTTCAAAAAGACCATCCATGTGTACAAAATGTTTCCTATGCATCAGAAAACAAAATGCTTAACGGGCTCATCTTTCTGCCTCCAAAAACATTCATGCAGAAAGTATCTGGTTTTACTGCTGGTGTTGTCTAATACAATTTTCAAAAGACTGCTCACAAATTATATCAGAGAGTCAAGGGGAAGATGGCAAAACACCCAGGTGTTCTAGGTAAGATAGTGCAGGGACTGAAACCTGTCCCTAAGGAGCTAAGTCCCCAGGATCAAGATGGCGGGCCCCATAAAAACACAAAACACACGCTCATCACAAGCCAACAGGGGCCCCCAAAAGAAACTCACTCTTCTTTGGTAGGTGGGGCATTAAGATCATACTCAGGTTCCCATTCTGAAGTTTTAATAATAAATGAAAAAAATATATTATTTAAAATATATAAAGAATATTGGATAACTTGGGGATAGGCAGGTCACAGTTTACCCCAACCTTAAGAAACCCACACAGTCCCATTTTTGACAGTCTCAAAACTGTATAATTCACTGATCTGTTTCTACAGGACTTTCAGACGAAGCTAGTCCAAAGCAAAGAGATCCTGATCCATTTCAAGAAGTCTCAGCTCAATTCAGCAGGAATATGCACATGAATGTTAATGATCCTTAGGGCATTCTCCTGGAAACAAATTCATTGCTATAATGTCACTGATTTTCAACCATCTCCCACTCCCCTCACTGTTCTGCCCTCCCCATCAGTACGTTCATTCCAGGAATAAAAAGCAAAATGAATAGTTAAGTGACATGAGACCTGAAAACACGAACACTGCAAATAATTCTTTGAAGTATCTTTCTACACGGGGCCAGATTATTCCCTGATTTTCAGGACACCATAACTGGCACATGGGGTATGGACAACAGTGAGACAGCTCGGGGGATTCTGGAGGGGGAAAAGAAGGGGGTGGGGGGAATTGCCTTTTGAGAGTCTGCATGCAAAGTAGAAGAAAGTTGTAAACAAAAAGAATCAAAATCAACTTAGAGTGCTTTAGCACGAACTAGATTGTCTTTATAAACCTGACGACAGAAACCTTTTCTGTCAAAAAGGGAGGGAGTTCCTGGTGTCTGATTCCAACCTCACCAAGCACCCTTTGGCTTAACTGCCAGAAAGGCTTCGGCTGGCCAGTGCAATGTGGGCCACCAATCGGGCCATTCGCCACCATGGCCTCCCAAGGTCACCTTCTGTAAAGCACGCGTCATTATCTCATAGCTTTCTCGGTCTTTTATTTACTTGTAGCCTGTCTCTGCTCCCTCACCCAGCCTCCCTCTCAACACACCCAGAACAATGGTGTCCTGTTCACACTGTACCCCAAGAGCCTCAAATTATTGTCTGATGAACAAAGGAATCATGTGGCTCACCAAGTCAACAGCTGGGCGGCTGCAAAACTCCAGCCCAGCCAGCCGATGGGAACGTTTCTCCGTGTCGGTTAATAACAAGTCCCTGTTCTAATGGGATTCCTCAATTTTGCGAGCTTTTCAAATTTGAGACAGTGAATCTGATTCGCTCTAGGACACTCCTATAAAATCGCTTTTCGGATCCTGCAAGGGGCAGCCTGGCAAGCAGGTGACACGCTAGTACAGCCCCTTAGTTGGCCTCCTTCATGTCTGAATCTTGCGATGTGCACACAAATAGTTATATTCCACATCCAGTGGCTGAAGCATGTATCAAATTCCTTATCTCTCATACATGAACCAAACCTTTGTGGTAAGCAGACACACTCAGGAGCTAACAAGCAAGTAGTTTGTCCTCAGCTCCCTCTTCTGTCTCTGTAGGAAAGACCAATTTTTTCAGAAGGAAAGACCAATTCGCCAACCACCGCTAACTAATCTGACTCTGAGAACTGGGTTTCCTCAGGCAAAAAGCACTTTAGAAAGAATGAAAAAAGGAATAAACTTCAAAAGAATTACTTTATACATCAAGTGACGTAGGCACCAATGTGAGCCTGGACATAACACAAGTACAGTCATAAAACCTACAGCGTTTAAGTCTACAATTCCTAAGGGAGACCCTAGGGTGTGGCACTTGCCCTTGTGCATTCTGGAAAACACTAGGCAGGGGCAAGGGTGGGGGGCAGTGTGCAACTGTAATCTGTTTTGTGACTTCTAAGGAAATGCTATTGCTGGAAGTGTGGTATGGCATAGCGCTTAGATGTCTGAAAAGGAACCACTGGTTAACTCTGAGCATGGGGGTGGGATTAAAGGTACCTAGAAGTCCCTGTGGATTCTTGACATGGGCAGCCGGTGGAGAGCTTGGTATGGGTGCTTGTGTGTTCCCATTTGAAAAGCTGTAAGAGGAACCTACCTTGGGCCAGAGTCTGCTGGTGCTCAATCTCTACCTCTATCAAATACAATGTGTAAATAACTATCGAAAACCTAGTATCAAATACCACTGGATTTACTCCTGGGTAAAGGTTATGGAACATTTCTGCCTTATTGTAGAAAAGACAGAGAGAGCAGAGGAGAGGGAGAGATGGAATCCCTAAAGCAGGCTCCACGCTCAGCACAGAGCCAGACAGGGGGCTCAATCCCAGGACCATGAGATCATGACTGGAGCCAAAATCAAGAGTTGGACGCTCAACCGATGGAGCCACCACACTTTATTTTTCCAACTGGCATAACCATCCTCCTGAAACACTGTTCCACCACACAACAGGGTAAGGGTTCTGCTTTTCAATATTCCTGTTTCTCTCATTTAAAAGAACCCCAGAGTTACACTAAGCATACACCTAACTCCCTTTTTAGGAGGCAAGTGAATAAAAAGGGCATTCTGGAATTCTAGCCTAAGTTACCCAGAGACCTACTAAATATTAAGTGGATTCAATTCATGATGTTCTATTGATATAGAGAGGAGCCTTTAAGCCTGGAGCCTTTAATGGTAGGAATCTTTGATCAAATTAAGTGCAACAGAGTATAAAGATTCAACAATTTATAGATGAGAACCATGGTTTCCCAATATGTAATTGGAGAACTGCTAGAGGGGTCCCAGGACTCCACACATCATCTCTTTTCCAAACACATAAGTATGTGAGGCTATATTTTCTTCAAGTGCTTCAACCAAGTAACTACCTTAAGGAATACACCACGAAAGACTGAATACAAAAGCAGATATAAGAATACAGCTGTCTTCTCTGAAGCCAAACATTAGAAATGAGCAAAAATCTAAAATAATGTTATTCTTCCCACTATTTTTTTTACTATGTCATTAAGAAATATGAGCCTGGGTGGCTCAGTAGGTTAAGTGTCCGACTTCAGCTCACATCATCATCTCATGGTTCATGGGTTCAAGCCCGAGGTCAGGCTCTGTGCTGACAACCAGCTCAGAGCCTGGAGTCTGCTTCAGATTCTGTGTCTCCCTCTCTCTGCCCATCTGTGACTCATTTGTTCATTCTCTCTCTCTCAAAAATAAATATTTTTTTAATTTAAAAAATTTTTTTTTTTTTTAAGAAATACATTCCTGGAATGCCTAGGTGGCTCAGTCCTTTGAGCGTTCAACTCTTGATTTCAGCTCAGGTCATGATCTCACAGTTGTGGGATCAAGCCTCACATAGGACTCTGTGATGAGGTGGAATGTGCTGCTTAAGATTCTTTCTCTCAAGCAGGAAACANTTTGACAATAAACTATTTGTAAAAAAAAAAAAAAAAAAAAAAGATTCTTTCTCTCCCTCTCCCCCGTCTCTGCCCCACCCCCACTCATGGGTGCACTCACACTAACAATAAACATATTTTAAAAAAAGAAACACATGACTTATGTTAATATGGTTGTAATTATTTTAAATGATTAATTTATAAATAAATTTAACTTCTAACACAGTAAATATTGATAAGTGTAATTCACACAAACAGAAGCTCTTCAAAATGCTCCATAATTTCTTAGCATAAAAAAGGTAGCACTTTAAGAATTGCTGACCTCTACAGCCAAGTAAGTGAAGCCTGCTCGCTTGGCAACTTCTGGTCCAGAAAATTAGCCTACTGGCATTTCTAGATCTTTAAGACTGTGAATCTGTAAAAACAGAGAGGCATCAAATGCTGGTTCCCTTCCTTCCTTCTTACCTTCCTTCATTTTTCTTCTTTCTTTCAGTAAAAAGAAAAAAACAAGGATTTTAAAGAACTCTATCTTTGTGAGATTACGTTTTTGAAATGTAAAGTGACTTTTATACCATACAAGTACCACACGCAGTTAAAAGATTATGGCTGGGGCCAATTACATTTAAGACATTTTTGTAATAAAGGCAGCTAATGATGCCACTGATTTAAATGTGAAAAGCATTAAGTTATCCCTGTCCTACACCACTCAGATGGTCAGGATCCTCAGATACTCATGAATGTGGTACTTAAACATTTCAAATATTTGAGAATGGCTATGTTGGCATGTTCCTACAATGTGTGATTTCACTCCCTACTAAAATTCTACTACTCAACAAATATTATTTCCTACAACCCAAGTATTTTATTAAGGGAAAACAACAGCAACTTATAATCAGAGACCTCTGGCTAATGTTCATTAACATTCACTGATGTTAACATGCTTTTGGCCATCATATATTTGTTAAGTTTAAGTGATTTATGTTTGTTAAATTCAAAGAGGGTTTTGGTCATCACATCTCTAATTATCTCTGTTTAGCCTTATTTAAAGCTCACTGATGACAGAGGTTAAGGTTATTCATGGCAGTGGGGGAGGGGGAGTGTTACCAGATGCACAGAAGTCCAATAGGACTTCTTGGATGGATTATATAATCATGTGACACCATGATTATTCCATATTAACAAACTATTTAGTTACCAATGCTGGACTCATAAATGAGTCACAACAAGAGTTAGCTGGGTCACTTGCTTCCACACCTCCTCCTCCCAAAGGAAGCTGTATACCAGTTCAGAAAACCAGTTCAAACAGTGTGATGCTAAAGGGGAACAAAACAGCCAGAGCTTCTCCACTGCCTCTGAAGATGCTTCAAATTCACCTGGTTTGTAAAGACAAGTAAAATCCTAATGGAGGTACAACCACAAATTCATGTGGTCACACACAGTTATCAGACGCTTATTCTTTTTATCCATAATATTTGCCTGCATAGTCCACAGCTCAAACAAATGATTCTTAATCTATAAACATCAGAATCTCTTTGTTTTTAAAGTTTATCTGTTAATTTTGAAAGAGAGGGGGAGAGGGAGAGAGACAGAGAGACAGAATCCTGCAGGGTTCGATCCCACAAACCACAAAATCATGACTTGAGCCAAAATCAAGAGTGAGACACTTAACCAACTAAGCTACCCAGACACCAAAAAGAATCTTTTTTTTTTAATTTATTTTTTTTAACATTTATTTTTGAGAGACAGAATATAACCAGGGGCGGAAGAGAGAGAGAGGGAGACAGAATCTGAAGCAGGCTCGAGGCTCTGAGTTGTCAGCATAGAGCTTGACACAGGGCTTGACAAACTCGTGAACTGGGAGATCGTGACCTGAGCCAAAGTTGGATGCTTAACCAACTAAGCCACCCAGGTGCCCCACACACTAGAATCTCTTAATACAGCACTCCATTCAGTGTGTAACTTAGTTATCTACTAAGCAAGTTTAAATTATAGGATTTCACAAATGCCTCTACAGAAACAACTGCACAAGACAATAAAACTTTAAATAAACAAAAACTCCATGACGAGTCTAACATCCAGGAATGTGAATCAGTGCCCTGGAGTCTTATTATGATTCTACCTGCACAGATAATTAATAACATATGAATTATAATGGTTTATAATTAAATTACAAAGATTAATTCTTTCTCATCAGCTTTCAGAATCAATTCTTAGTTTCTTGCTTTGCTTTATCATCTAATGGGGAGGCAGGGAGGTGGCAGAAATCCCAAGTACAGTCCAGTCACCTTCAGCTTGTAAAATCTTACCGTCCCAGAAAAGAACTATAAAGATCAATGACAGGCTGTCGGTAGACATTAGTAAAATGGACAACTCTATTAACAACGGGATGAAGATATATTCAGACACTCAGGGCTACACTCTCAAACATCCCTTCCATTAAAAAAAAATCACAAATATTTGTCTCAAGTTCAAAACAAGGACTCATATCAGAGAGAAGAAAAACGATTTCATTGTCTTTCAGGGTGGGAAAATCTGGTTAAACAAGTAGAAAAAAAGAGCATCACTTCTTATTATTGATCAGTACAATTTAATAATTACAATTTTAAAATAAGGACTAAAATGCAATCAAAGACCATGATAAAAGTAAACTATTTTGATATTCGTTTAAAAAACTGACAAGCTTTTGTTTCTAAAATAGATTATTAATGCGTACACACTCTAGACTCTAATGCAATCAATATGAATAATAAACTTGTTCTATAAGTTGAATGGCTTTATCCCAATATTAAGGTATTCTTCCGTGTTAAGATAATACAAAGATTCTGCTACTAATATAGTATGTATATGTCACATACTGATTGTCAAGAGACTTTAGGAATCCTATAAAATTATTCTATTAACATAGTGTATTCATCATTCCATTAATAAGTCATGGCCCCTGGCCTCGAATATTTAATCCAGAAGAGAAAATAAAACTAATCCCCACATAGGAAGCAATTAGTAAATAATAGGACACAAAATTAAGTTTCTAACTCATATTAAGAATTTCACTGGAATGTGTGTTCACTGGGGATGATGTGATGGATGAGTTGGTGATTGATTTGGGCCTTAAAAGCTAGCTCAAATGTGTATGTTTTCTCTAAAAAATTGAAAATATCTCCCAAGGATCGATCTACCGTAAGGTCTTTGTATCCCTCTGATGCTCAGCTCCTTGCAGAGTACACATTTAAATAAAGCACTTAATGAGCCGATTCACAAATGCCATGAAAATATAAGTGTATTGGGGCACCTACATGGCTCAATCAGTTGGGCGTCCAACCTTGCCTCAGGTCATGATTTCACTGCTCATGGGTTGCAGCCCTGCATNATATATATATATATATATAAGTGCATTTTTCATGAAAGCAATTCACACATTCCATAGAACTCCCATCTACTGATCACTGTTCCTCCCTAGGTGCACAGACCACGCCCTGTCCTGGACCTAACATGACCACCAATTAGCCTCCACTTCTCTTTTCTCACTTTGGTCCCCATGCCTTTCTAACCCCAATGGGTAACCTGAACTACATATTACGTATCACAAGCACAATGGTCTGTCCAATCACATCAAATCTGAAAGGACAGACTTGTTTTCCAATACTGGCTACCACCCAGCACTTCACATAATCTCATGAGAGATACTGAGCCTGTCTTAGATATACAGAGCTAGATCCATTCTTTCTTAGTTCATTCATTAAGGTGGCAATCACTTAGTCCCTAACTCCTCTGGGTTAAGCACAATGCTAAGCATGGGAAAGATGAAAAGGAATATGATTCTTGCCCTAAAGGAGCTCAAAGCCTATGAGTTCAAGTGTTAATACCCAACAATATTTTGGACAAAGACACAGCATACCAAAATGCCACAAGCTGAAGGTGGGGAAAGCAAACGTCAAGGCACTTTTAGGAGCAGGAAGACAAGAAAAAAGAGAGACAAAGGAAAAGAAGGCAACACTGTCCGATCTTGTTAGCTACAGGTCTAAAGAAAGAAACATCACCGAGCTCCTGCTTAAGAGTCAGAGAGAAAGAGTTTTAAGAAAGGATCAAGTGTGGAAGTGATATATTTTTCTCAAGAGTCCATGAGTGCTCCATTCTCTCGCCTCCAGACATTTATTCTTCTTGTTCTCTCTCTTTAATGTCTTCTCCCTTTGTCTCCACAGTTCAAACTCCATCAATCCCTGAACTCCCCAACTGTACAACCTTCCCTGACTACCCACAGCTGGAATGAATCTCATCCTGAACACCCAAACCACTTTGTCTATAAATATTTTACAATGATTTAACTTTCCACAAGGAGAGGAAACCGACTACCATTTGTTTACCTTTGATGCCAGATACTCAAAGTGCACAAATGCTCTTCATCTTCATAAGGTGTTTTTCATTTGCATTTCATAGGTAAAGAAATCAAAGGTCAGAGTTCAACGTGATAGTTCTCTAGACCTCCGCCTCCCTTTCAAGACCCCACTGTGCTCTACACGTCAGTGTGCTGGTTGGATACACTTATTGAGTTGACTATAAAATATACTTGAATATATAAAATACTTACTGAAGGCTTCTTCTGGCCTCTATTCCAGGACAACGAAAGTGGTCCTGCCCATACACTCAGGAAGATCACCACATATGTGGGAGAGGCTCAATTAAGCAGGCAAATGCAATTCAATGTTAATATTAAAATATAATTCGTATTAATGAGAATATTAATTAGTGGACACTAACAGGTAGTTACGCTTTGTAAAAAAAATATCTCAGCATTGGAAACACGGAGTCAAACAAAGCTAAACAAGTTTTTAAGACTTACCATATTCTGGGTCACCTGGGTGGTTCAATCAGTTGAGTGTCTAACTTCAGCTCAGGTCATGATCTTGTGATTTGTGAGCCCAAGCCCCACACTGGGCTCTGTGCTGACTGTATGAAGCCTGCTTGGGATTTTCTTTCTTTTCCTCTGCCCCTCCCCTGCTCATTCTCTCTCTCTCTCAAAAATGAATAAAAATTTATTTTAAAAAAAGACTTCTCATATTTTTTTAATGTTTGTTTTTTGAGAGAGCACAGCAAGGGAGGAGCAGAGCGAGGTGACCAAAGGATCTGCACTCACAGCAGCAAGCCAGATGTGGAGCTCGGACTCATGAACAGCGAGGTCATGACCTGAGCCCAAGTTGGACGATCAACTAACTGAGCCACCCAGGTGCCCCAAGACTTCTCAGATTCTTTAATGCAAAATCTCCAGGAAGTGAGTGTAAAAGAGGATTCTTCCAAACTTCTTTCTGTTTTGTTTGGTAAAATTTATATTTGTGACCATGTTTTTAGTGTACAGTTCACCAGCCTTAAGTACATTCACAATGCTGTGCAACCATCCTTACCATCCATTCCAGAACTTTCCAACCATGGATTTTGTGCAAAGTACCACCAGTAGGAGGAGAGGGGTCCTGAAGAACACATTTTGATAAATCTGTGACATGATGTTCAGGGCTATGGCAGGGGGTGCCTCAGATGATGTGAGAACACAGGACCCACATCACTAAGTAAAGGACCAGGGCAGGTGTCTCCAACCCAGAAGCCTAAATGTCTAATCAGACAGCTGCAGATGAAGAGCCAGAAAAGACAGATGTGAGGCTGAAGAAAATGGGCTGTCATGTAAAGACCCAGCTTTGAGAGTGACAGTGCACATCGGGGCTATGAAGATCCCTTACAGGCCCCCAAGGACAGAGGAGTGCCACATAAGCAAATGGCTGGTCAAATGGCAAGGGGACTAGACAAGGAGAGCATTTATGCCTGTGGTACTGTTGCCAATGCCATGGTGATGGTACACTTCTAGAATTTCTAGAGACTCAGAATTCAACTCCCATTCTCCCTGGGTAGGAGTAGCAATAGCGTGAACCATTCCTATTCCTCCCAATCAGATCTAGAACTGCATAAAGGACCATTAAATACTTGGCTGTGCACACATTCATAAGTTACTAAATCATTTATTTAGATAGAAGCTACAGGAGCATGGAGGTGAACACTTAAATTACTTAGTAAAAACTCACTAAGGGGCGCCTGGGTGGCTCAGTTGGTTAAGAGGCTGACTTTGGCTCAGGTCAGGATCTCTCATAGCTTGTGAGTTTGAGCCCCACATCCAGTTCTATGCTGACAACTCAGAGCCTGGAGCCTGCTTCAGGTTCTGTGTCTCCCCCTCTCTGCCCCCCGCCCCCACCCCACTCATGCTCCATCTGTCTCTGTCTCTCTCTCTCTTCTCAAAAATAAACATTAAAAAATTACTCACTCAGCTCTTTCAATATGAAACCAGAAACATCCAGCTTCTGTTTCAAATCAAGTTATCTATTCTCTCCCCTAAATAAAATTCTGATCTGATCTCTTTCTCTAGTTTAACACCACTGCCTGCCTATCAGCTTCATGTATTGATTTCACATCCCCTCTTTTATCAGGGAGTTTCATTTGAGAAAACAAAGAGACAACTGCCACCCAAAGTTAATCCCAAAAGACCTAAAGGCCTCTGAGGCATGAAATGCCAACTGGTCCCAGTGGCACCTAAGACTTAGCAAAAGCAGGACGTGAATATGAACCATGACAAAATGTTCTTCCACTCATGCCTCTTCACTACCGACAAGCTCTAGCACTATAGCCTGCTCTTGGAAGGACTCACATATATTTAAAAATCCCATTTCACTCCTGCAGCATGATCTCATGGTTCATGAGTTCAAGACCCACATCTGGGATCCTCTGTCCCCATCTCTCTCTGCCCCTCCTCTGCCCATGCATGCTTGCTCACTCACTCTCTCTCTCTCAAAATTAATCATTTAAAAAATAAAATAAAAATCCTATTTCATTCTTAAATACTATGGGAAGAAAGTAAAAGCAAAAACATATACAAGTATAATATATTTTAAACCACGTATGTTATGCACCATAGTCTATAAAACATCTTAGAAAGAGAAAGAAGGTCCAAATCCACAAAGGTCATTCCTGAATTCTTTAGCTTAAATCCTACTTTCTCTTCAGAAAGCTGGGTAAGCAGTTTAACAGTGTTTCATTGGCCAATCAGAAACTGAAAATAACTTGTATTTGGAATCTAAAAACAAAACAAAACAAAAAGTAAGCTTATAGACACAGAATACAGATGGGTGGTTGTGGGAGGTGAAGGGGAGGGATAGATGATATGGGTGAAGGTGATCAAAAGGTACCAACTTCCAATTATAAAATCGATACTGGGGATGGTAACGTACAGCACAATGTAATAATACTGTACTGCATAGCTGCTAAAAGAGTAGATCTTAAAAGTTCTCATCACTAGAAAAAAATTCTGGGGTACCTGGGTGGCTCAGCTGGTTAAGCGATCAACTTCAGCTCAGGTCATGATTTCACAGTTTGTGGGATCAAGCCCCACATCAGGCTCTGTGCTGACAGCTCAGCTCACTTCAGATCCTCTGTCCCTCCCCCACTCCTAACCATGCTCTCTCTCTCAAAGATAAGTAAAACATTTTTTAAAAAAGAAAAAAGAAAAAATTCTCTAACTATGTATGGTGATGGATGTTAACCAGACTTATCATGGTGACCATTTCACAATATATACAAATATCAAAACATTTTGTTGTATACCTGAAGCTAATATAATGTTGCATGTTAATTATACCTCGATAAAAATAAACAAAAATTTAAAATCCTAAATCCAAACCAAAAAAGTCAAGTAATTGTATAAAAATCCATATGCTGCATTTCCTAGTCGTAGATTCACACTAAACACTCAGGAAACTTCTTCAATACAGAAACTTGTCTTTGTCTAAAAAAACAAAACAAAAACTGAAAATATGCTGCTACTAACTTTACACAACCCACAGATCTTCACAGGGTCCAGAAAAACAACCTCATCGCGGAACAGCTGGAAAACTTCGTCACCAAATCACTGCAGATCTCCAGATCTCAGATTGCCCCACTAGCAATACTTTGTTCAGAGGAGGGATGAATCACTCACTTATCAGCAGGCGAGCACTCTTACTTGTGTCCCTGTAAAGTAACAATGAAGTAACAAGCCAGCCCCAGGAGGCATCAGGAGTGCAGAGAAGCCGAGAATCGGATTTGCAGAGACAAATGCACAATCCATAATCCGCAGCTCCTGTGACCGCATCCCTTCAGGGGCTATAATTGGAGGTTAGCAATGTTATCTGGCAACAGCAATGCAGCCCCAAAACCCTCTCCCAGGCTGCAGTTTCTATTCGTGCTCCTCCTCTCCTTAAATCGCATTTATTAATTTATGACAAAGCTGCTTCCCAAGGTCACCCACCCTTTAAACCTACTGCCCTGGAGAATGAAAAGTTTTGAAAGTTATAAGTACCAACACAGAAAATTTTAAGAGACATATTATTTTAATCTGTCTCTTGCAGAATCAAAACACCACTCCTCTGCCCACTGGTGAAACAGAATCTCTGGAGTAGAAGTCTACTTTATTTTTATTTCTAATACAAACACAGCCTTGGGGTGATTTAAATGAAAAAATATGTAACAACTCAAAGAGCATCATCTAAATTTATGATGTTCATTTTCTACCCATGGCCTAAAAATGGTTTCACAGGTTGCCTGCAAACTTACTGGAAAAACTAAAAGATATTTATTGAGTTGTAGTTTATAACCTTCAAGAAATACCCAAAAAAACAGGTTCTGCATACACATCCCTCATCTTATCTAGAACTGTCCCATGCCAGCTGACCCAACATTAAATTCATTATTTTACCAAATATATGGCATCAGTGCACAAGAATTATTTTACAGAAATATTATTACCTAATTTGAACTGTCAGAAAAATGAGGGACAATAAAGCCCCATCGTTATTTTTAAAAAAAAAAATTAGATTTCAATTAAAGAAGTCCTAAGAAAGACATGGTCTCATTTCTCATCTCTTACCAACTTGTTTCTATTCTCCTATGTCGCCTCTCTAATAATAAAGCCATCACTTACTCAACTGCCAACACTATAAACCTTTAGTTCATTCGTAATTCATTCTCCTATCCCAGCATTTCCTCAGTCCAATTCATCCACCTTCTGTCCATTCTTGTTGCAAATAGTCTTTGTTGTCTAGCGACTCTTTGTCCAAACCTTCATTATCGCCCACCAGCATCCACACAGGATCATCCTAACCATTCTATTTCTAGTCTCTCTGCATCTATACCTGGCATCACCTTTTCTAAGTATTTTTTAAGCTTATTTATTTTGAGAGAGAGAAGGGGGGAGAGAGAATTGCGAGCAGGCTCCATGCAGCCAGCGTGGAGCCCAACAAAGGACTAGAACCCACAAACCAACCGTGAGATCACAATGTGAGCCAAAACAAAGAGTTGGATGCTTAACCAACTGAGCCACCCAAGCACCCCTTGAATCACCTTTTTAAAAAAAATTTTTTAATGTTCATTTATTTTTGAGAGAGAGAGACAGAGTGTGAGCAGAGGAGGGGCAGAGAGAGAGGGAGACACAGAATCCAAAACAGGCTCCAGGCTCAGCTGTCAGCACAGAGCCTGACGCAAAGCCTGAACTCACAAACCACAAGATCATAACCTGAGCCAAAGTCAGATGTTTAACTGACTGAGCCACCCAAGCGCCCCTTGAATCACCTTTTTAAAAAGTGAATGTGATCCAGCACCCAGCACAGTGACTACTGTAAAGGGCTTTAGTAAATATCTTCTAAATCAACAGAGGTCATGTCCCATTGCTTAAAAACCTTGGACTCCACACTCAGCCCACATCCAGTTCCCAAAGGGCATCAATTACAAGGGCCTTGCCCTTGTCCATCAGCAGCCACCTTGACACTTCCCTTATCATAAGCAACAATACAGTAGCAATAACAATAATGATCCTACATTGAGCTAAACATCATTCACTTGGATATTTTTGAAACTATTTACATCATCACTTAGCAGATGAGAAAATTGGGGGTTTGCGAGGAAATACAGAAAGACTGCAAGAGTACCAGAATTTGAACTCAGGTCTTTGTGAATGAACTCTGCAGTCATATACTACCCTGCTTAATGCTCCACTGTAACAGTACACACCATTTAATTCACTATTTCTAAGTAACATTTAGAAGTAACCACTCACAGGACATTCTGAGAGGGGCCCTATGCATTACTGAAACTCATTTCCTTTATAGTCAAAACAGCAAAAGTTTGGGTGGCTCCCTCTGTTAAGATAATTCCTCCATTCCGATAAATCCACTGGAGCAGGCAGAGGCCCAGTTTTTGTTTTAAGTAATAATGTCTTTCAGAAGAAGACGTACATTTTGGTCTCTGGAAAACTCTGGCAATTGCAGAACGGCACCTGAATACTGACGTCTTGATACTGGGCTTAAAATTAAAATAAAGACACAATAAAATCCTAATGCCAAATTAAATGGCCCTTAAAACTATTTTCCTGACAGCATCATCATTATGCCTAGATCTAAAATTACTCAGAAGTAAAAAAAAAAAAAAAAAATCAAGAGGAAAACTAATCAACCCAAACTATTTTCTCCTATGATTCCTATTTATTTGTCAAATTTCCCCTTCAAAATCATGACCCTGAGATCTAGAAGAAGTCATCAAAGTCAAACTAAAAGCACTGGGACTTAAACGCTAGACTCTTGTGCCAGCAAATAAGAATTTTCTTCCTCCAGCAGAATGGGAGACGGACCCCTGAAACTCAAAAGCAAAGTCAAAGTCTTTGAAGCCAAAATCTGTGAGATTTTCTACTAATTCCTCCACACATGAAATCTAGGAGGATTTCTAGAATCCTCCTGTTAAAACATGCAAGGGCTTCATTCCCGCATTTTCAAATTCTCCAAATATATTATCAAAAATCAGTAAAATATACCATAGGATTAATATTTCCATTAGCCTGTGTTCTACCTGTAGGGTTTTATTTCATAAAAAAGAAGATAGTTGTGTGGACCATGCCATGAAAAAAAGTTTTTAAACCTTTCTAACTATAAGTCCAAGAAAAGTACCTGCCTTAACCTATATTCAGGGGCTTTCCACATGGTAGTGTTAAGTGCCTGAAGGCACAAAAATGAAAGGTTTGGTCCCACTCCTACCCAGAGGCTTGAATTATAAGAACCTTCCATCCTATGACCTCACATCATCATGACATTGCTCCTTGGAAGGCCGACCATGGTCCAACACGAAATCAAATGCTCTCTTTCTCTGTATGCTTTTAAATTTGAACATGTCAAGAAGCCACTGTTACAGAAGGAGAGATACAGGAACAATCAAGAGCACAGGCTCTAAAGCAAGGTCTTGTTCAAGTTCCATCTCTGCTACTTAGCTTGTATCAGGAAACTGATTCAGTCTAAGTCCTGGGAAAGGAGAGGAACAAAGGGAAATAATGAAAGAACATACCTCACAAGGTTGTCACAAGCAAGGATGTACAGGGAATACTTAGCACCGGGCCTAGCATATGTCAAGTCCTCAAAATCTCACTAACAAGCTTTCCTGAGTGGAAAAAAAGCCAGCAGGTGAATCATAATGGCAATGTCTCTTATACTTGAAAATACTGGTGTCTGTCTTCCTCACCCTAAAAATTCCCAGAGGGGCACCATTTTGCTACTTCGTTGAGATAGCCTGGTTTTCATTTCACCAGAAAACAAAGTAATATGATAACAAAAGACCAGTTATGAACTATCTTGTTGCTCCCTTTTATTCACGACTAAGTCAAAAGTTAAATTAATCCATGATACTGTGGTTTTCTGTAACAGATGCAAGGGGAGCGTCTTTGCATTCTGAAGGAGAATAAGAAATCCTGTATCTCGCTCTTAATGAGATCTAACAGTACCCTGCTACTGTCTTGTATTCTCCTCATAGAGTGCTGCCTGTGGTTAACTTTACAAAATGAACTTATATAATGAATCAGTTGTTTTATTTTGCTTATAGCACTTTGTTGGCAAGTATGTTTTGGGGGACTTAACTGCTAAATCTTACCAAAACATCCCTAAGCCTGACTAGCCATATTGTGTACTACTTACATGCCCTATTCTTGCTCCTTTAAATTTCTTTCTTTAAAAAATAATTTTTTTAATGTTTTCTTTATTTCTGAGAGAGAGAGAGAGAGAGAGAGAGAGAGGGGCAGCGTGAGCAGGGGAGGGTCAAAGAGAGAGGCAGACACAGAATCCGAAGCAGGCTCCAGACGTGGGGCTTGAACCCATGAACTGTGAGATCATGACCTGAGCCGAAGTGGGACGCTTAACCGACTGAACCACCCAGGTGCCCCTAAATTTCTTTCTTAATTTTCAAATATTTCAAGGATACATACAGGCATAGAAAATAATGCAAAAGGCACCTTTTCAACAAACTCCCCAGATCTAACACTGCACCCTCAACCACATTTGGCAACAATTATTGCCTTAGTTTTTGACATACTATCTCCCAGTACAGTGGACCCTCAGAACACTCCACTGATGCTTTGAACAATGTCTCTACTAGATTTGTTTGTTCAAAAGAGAAAGCCAATCTGGAAGAAGCTAGAGCTTGGGGCCAGCAGTAAGCACATAAATGTAAGAGCTTGAAGAATTCACAACATTTCAGGTAGGGCACCGGATTGCCCACTCTGAAAAATGGGGGTCAAGGACAATCTTATCTAGATCTTGAAGGGCAGGGCAATTCCAATGACAATAAAAGTAATTACTACAATTTCATACCTACTGTATACCAGGCACTTCATTCATCATTTCTCATAAATGTAACAATCCTACAAGGTAGATATAATTAATGCCATTTTATATAAAGAAATAAAGCTCATAGTAATTTGTCCAAGGATCACATAGCCAGAACCTAGATTCAAACACAAGCCCACATGGGTTCAAACCTCATATTCTTCCCATTATGCCACACTGACTTTTCGAATACACTTCTGCATACAACTAGAATACCAATGGTCATTCATATATAAAGACAAAAACCAATCTCCCAAAGAAAGGGAGATTAGAAAGGAAAGGTGGGGTTTTTCAAATTATTTATCCCACTGTCTGATTTAGACCCTGAACACTTTAGCCAAAGCCCATTTACACACCCATGTCATCTCCACAGCTTGTAGTAGAGCACAGTCCACAAGCAAACTACTGTGCCATCCAATTTCCAGATAGTTACAATTAGTAAGCCCAGTAGCTGGGTTAAGTCTGCCCTAAATAAAACCAAATCAGAGTACTGTATGGAAACCAAGGTCAAGTCAAGGTAGCAGAAGTCTAAGAAAGCACCACTGAGGTACGCTTGGGTGTCTCAGTTGGTTAAGCGTCCAACTTAGGCTCGGGTTATGATCTCAGGGTTTGTGGGTTCAAGACCCATGTCATGGCTCTGTGCTGATAGCTCAGAACCTGAACCTGGCTTCTAATTTGTGTCTCCGTCTCTCTCTGCCCCTCCCCCACTTAGACTGACTCTCTCTCTCAAAAATAAACACTAGTTTTTAATAAAAATAATTTTCAAAACAAATTTTTTAATCAAATCACTTAAAAAAAAAAGAGACCACCACTGAAATTGGCCAACATCCCTCACTCGGTTATTATCCCAGTATTAGAGGCCTTTGCAAAGATCGCCATGTTACGTCTTGCTATATTCAAAAGTAATTCTCTGACAGCCACAGTGCTCCAGGATTCCAAAACACTCAATTCAACAAATATTCAGGGCACAAGGACTAAGTGCCAGATATACCAGCAGAGAATGTACAAGCAGTTAAGAAATGGCTCCTCTTAGCGAGTTTATTTTTACATGATGCATAATGTACAAGGCAGCAACCTCCTGGTGAAAAGCTACAGTAAGATTTGAAAATGCGATCCCTGAAGAAATCTCAACGTTGCATTGCTGCCCCTAGACACATCCGAAATGCTGAAGGTGTAAGATGCCATCCCTTGTGCAGGAGGAAGATGGATTCATGAGGAGGAAAAGTTTAGGTGAAAAGATGGAAGAAAGAATGCCCTAAGTACCAGGTCACTGTGTGTAGATGCCACCACTACCCGCTGGAAATGCTGGATTTCAGTGGATACTGTGAATGCTACCAGCTACACACCCCCTTCCCTTTTATGGGAACGGAAAAAAGGAAATTTATCAAAATTAGCAAGACTGACAAGGTGCTCACTTGTTTCATTATTAAGCTAAATTAAAAATGCTTTAAAAGCTCTTTCAGTTTTTAATCAAACAGAAAGATTTCTCAATCACTTACATAAATATATAATTCAGCATGGTATCCTTGATCTTTTCTGGCACTCAGTATTTTTTAGCTAAAAGGAGTTTCCTGAAATCTCAAATCCCTATTTTCAAGTCGTCTGACCTCCAACACTCTTACTAAGAAATCGGTTTTGGCATTAATCATCCCCAGTTCAGAAGAAAGGGAATTTAGAGCCCCCCAAATATTAAAGCTGGCATAAAATTAAGGGCAAATTTAGATTTTGAAAAGTGTTATGTTTAAAGCTAACCTAATTATAAATGGGTGATTATTCTAGATTTTAAGTGGAAAACAAAAAACACTCCAAAAGAAGCTAGGTCTGCAAACTACAGTCTCTTTGTTCAAAGATTCATCAGGAGGATGAATCTGTAGTTTAAAATTCAAAAATTAAACTATGAGAATAAATGAGGGCAATGCATTCTGGAAATAGATGAACACATTCTCCAAGTTTGAGAAAAAGAAAACCTGGCAAAATGACAATTCAAAAAAGCCCAACTCCTAAGAAGTATTTTTACTAGTGGGCAGAAATTGGTTAAGAAAGAAAATGAATTCTAAAAGGATTTAAACTGTCACCAATGAACTAGTCAGGGAAAGGAGCAGGCAATACAGCCAAGTGCTCTGAGAAGAAACGACTCCTACGATGCCACATGCAGTGGGAATGCGGACCGCCATGTTATCTCCATGTTTGAAGAGGGTTCCCAGGAGAGCCATGTCACTGACTCTTGGAGCTGTTTTCTCACGCATTCCTCTGTGTCAGCTGAACAACTTTCTCAAAGGCACAAACCACACACTAACTTCAGCAGCACCTCTTTCCAATACTGGCAGGTTCCTCAGACAGCTTTCTTACAGTCCATAGATACCACACCTCAAATTAGAAAAGGGGATGAAAAACAGGGAGATCATAAAGATTTTAAATCCTACTTGGGACATCTCCCGAAATTTCCAAACCCTGCCATCTGATGAAGTCTTTCCACTCCTTCTAAAAAGATGGCTTTTTAAGAGAAATTCAGCAACTGATTCTGTTTTCATTACACCCAATACAGCACCACGTATCCGATTTGTTATCCAAATGGATGCTAATCCGAAACCCCTCTTTAGTCAATATTATCAGTATACCTACCTCTTGGCAAAATTCACCCTAACACTCTTATTAGTACTTACATTATTACTCTACTGAGACTTCAATGTCTCAACCATGATTGTTTACTCCAACACAGTGGCTGCTGGAAGAGAAAACCCTTTCAACTTTAATAATAGATCTGACAGTCAGAAACCCCTACACTTAAAGATACAGCCGAGGTATATAATTTCTCCCTTGAAACTTCTATTTTCAGGCTAGCAACCATCAGTTTCCTAGTGTTCCCCATTTTTGTTCCTCACTGCCATCACCAGAATGGAGAGTTGGTGTTCTCTGGAGGGTCTATTTAGGAAAACCACTCATCAGGATTTGGGTCACTGGTGTTCACATATACAGCAGATCGAGACCCAATGTGCACACACAGAGGACGGAGACACACAGGCTCACTCTAACAGCTCACACTGGCTCAGGAGAGAAGGAGAGGCGCCTGGGTGGCTAAGTCAGTTAAGCGTCCAACTTCGGCTCAGGTCAGGATCTCGTGGTTCGTGGGTTCCAGCCCAGAGTCAGGCTCTGTGCTGACAGCTCAGAGCCTGGAGCCTGCTTCAGATTCCGTGTCTCCCTCTCTCTCTGACCCTCCCCTGCTCACGCTGTCTCTCTCTCTCTCTCAGAAGTAAAAAAAAAAATTTTTAATTAAAAAATAAACATTTATAAAAAGAGGAGAGAAGGGGACAGAAAATAAACAGGGAAAAACAGATGAACAAGGCATCTCCAGAGGCATCTGTGCTACAGGAAAATGAAAACAGATGCCTAGTATTTCCACCCCTACTACACAACAGTAACTCCTGATGATGGTGCCAGGAGACACAAGAATGTTTGTAGATTTTCACAGAAGAGGAAAACTACCCATTTATCCATAGACAAGAGAATGGATAAGCAAATGCTTAAATATGCACATCACCAAGTATCAGATGGTAGCAAAAATGAATGTACATGGCTGCAGGCAATAAAAAGGGGAGTGTTAGAAACACAATGCTAAATGAGAAAGGATAGTCCCCAAAACCACCTACAATGTGTCCCTTATTCTTAAGTTTTATTTATGTATTTATTTATTTATTGAGGGAGAATGAGAGTTCGAGTTGGGAAGGGGCAGACAGAGGGGGAAAGAGAGAGAATCCCAAGCAGGCTCCGCACTATCAGCTCAGAGCCTGATGTGGGCTCAATCACATGAAACTGTGAGATCATGACCTGAGCCAGAACAAGGAGTCAAACACCTAACTGAGCTACCCAGGTACCTCTGCGACCCCCCCCCCCTTTTTTTAAAGGCAAAACTAAGAAGAACTAAACTAGTGGTTTCCTTTAGAACTTTTGGTTAGGGAAACATGCAACATGTGGTACAAGGAAGGAAATAATGAACATAAAATTCGGGTTAGGAAGTCTCCAGAAGAGAATCAAGGGGTAGAACAGGATACCTAAGATTTAGTTCTCAAGCCAGGTGCTAGGCTCACAAGTATTCACTTTATTACTAAGCTTTATAACTTAACCAGGTGTTACATAAACTATTGTGTATGTATCAAATATCACATTCAGAAAGTTATGAAGAAAGTAACATAAGGGACATGATGGTCTCTAGGGCAGGTAGGGCTGTAACATGATGGAAGAGCAAGTAATTTGAAATAAGCTTAATTCCCACTGTTAAAAATATGGGAAGTAATATCTCACCTCCCTTCTGAGTATTTGCTTTAGGAAAATCAGTGATGTAGATTTTTTTTCTTGTCTCTGAAATCTAAGTTATTTTATAGCCAATTAAAGGCTCTACCAGCTTTATGACCCAGATAGGTCTTTCTCAAGGACTGGAGAACCATCTCTCTGGAACATAAACATCCACGGGAGGTAGCACCCCCATGTCCCAGTCTCTGGGGGAGGGGAGGAGCCTCACTTCCTGGGATGCACCTGGCTCCAACTGCAAAATTATCTCCTGTCCTAAAGATGGGAAAAATAGGGGCGGCCTGGGTGGCTCTCAGTCAGTTGAATGTCAGACCTCGGCTCAGGTCATGATCTCATGGTTCGTGGGTTCAACCCCCATGTCTGGGCTCTGTGCTGACAGCTCAGAGCCTAGAGCCTGCTTTGGATTCTGTGNTCTCTCTCTCTCTCTCTCTCTCTCTCTCTCTCTCTCTCAAAAATAAACATACATTAATTTTTTTTAAAGACAGGAAAAAAAAAAACAGTTAATGCTTTGTATAAAACCAGTTAATACTGATGATCACCCCAGCCGCCAGGTAAATTTAGAATGAACTGTGTGTAATAAATGGTGAGGTCAAGTTGTCTTACCTGGGGACTAGTCACTGCCTGTCTTGAGACCATGACTGCAATGGTCTGGGTCTACAGGACCGTACACAATGGTGAGATTTCTTCGTCTTTACTGTTTTAGCAGATTGCCCATGTGCAGTCACGTTCTGGTTTAATGCTTATTCAATAATAAAATGGTGTCTTCTCTACTACCTTTGTGGAGAGAATTTTTGGACTAGAAGAACATTTACTTTTTTTTTATTTTTTGAAGATTGGGTTTTTAATTCCATTTCCCCAAGAGTGGTTGGAGAGGGGCTACTAAGATCGGGTCTTAGGGTGAATTTCTATGGAGCAGACTCTCGGAGGGAGAGTTGTATGCAAGAGGGTACTAGGGAAATGACTCCAGGAAGCTGGTAGGGGCTTAGGGAGGGGACCTAGGAGTTGGGGGGAAGCCAAGCTAAGAAGTCGTCACAGCCAAAGTTCCTGATTCCACATGTGAACTCCGGAGTGTACGTTCTGCCTCAGCAGGAAGCTGGGCTTTCCTGTTTCCATATGGAACCGCTATGGAGAGGGCTAAGGGACAACCAGAGACATAAACTCGCTGATACAAAGAAGTTATGTGCGATGGTAAAGGAATCTCTTCCAAGGAAGAGCTGAGGATTTCTGCATTCAGAAGCAAAAACCCTCCTAAGTGAGGTTTACAGAAAGGTAGTGGGCCAGGAGGACCCTGAGGCTGGGGTCAGAGTCTGTGTGAGGGAGCCTGGGGTCAACCCTGAATGCAGTAGGAAGCTACCGGAGAACTTGAAAGGAATGGCTTGATTTTATGTTGTGCACAATCATTTCCACTTCTGCACCATCAAGTAAGAACCACCAAACAAGAGGGAAATACTGGTACTTTTGTGCCTTGGCAAACTGACAAATGTCCCATCACAGACTTTAGGTTACTCACCAAAGGCAAATGGCAAACATTAAATTTAAGAACACCAAGGAGCTACTGAACCTTCCTTCCTTCTTCAAGAAAAGGAATCTGGAAGGCAGTCTCAAGCCACTAGGAGATGATGGGCATCTCCCCCAGCAGGAGGCGGGGAGATGCAGCCGGAGAAGCAGCCAGCCATCACCTGCAGCACTGGTCTCCATCTGTCCTAGAGACGACTAAGTCGTGACATGCCTGACGCACTCCCCCCATTCACAGCTTCCAGCAAAACAGGGAGAGGAGAAAATAAAATAAAAGAAACCATCAACAGGGAGCAACATGCTGTGCTCTGGGGATCAGGGCCCCTTCCACACATCTGACCTTGAGTTCACGGAGTAGATGAGATCAAAGACCCCAGTGGGGAAAAATCTCTTTGCCCCCAAGAGTTGGGTGTACTCCTCCCAGCTGAAGCTCACTCTAGCAGTGTGGCCAGCGATGGTGTTACACTCCTCTGTCCTCCACGCCTCTGTGGAGAACTCCACATCATGGAGTGTTTGCCTTAATCCCACCAGATTGCTTCCCTCCCTGGGGTCCACACCCAGGGGGGCTATTCACATTTACCTAAGATACACGGAACAGGAGATCATTTTCTTAACTCACAGCTCCAGCTGCCAGCCTTTCTGGACTTTCCTCTACATAGGACACTGCACATAAAATGTGAAATTTACAGCAATCCCCTTTTTGTCCATAAATAACAGCTACCAGCACTTTGGTTTCATATAAACACCTGATAAACTGTCCATATGCCCAAGAGTGTAACAATAGAAGGCAGGGGGGCTCAGAACCCTTAGGGTGCACATCTCCCCTGGGGGTTGCTGGAGCCACCCTGTACCCCCAAAGACTGAGGGCAGGACCCAACAAATCAGTGCAATGTGAGGCCTCTAGCTGGTTGAAAGGTGTCTCCAATGAGAAGCTTCTTTTTTGTTTTTAATTTTTTTTAATGTTTATTTTTGTTTGAAAGAGAGGGTATGAACTGGGGAAGGGCAGAGAGGGGGGACAGAGGATCTGAAGCAGGCTCTGCACTGACAGCAGAGAGCCAAATGAAGGGCTTGAACTCAAGAAACAGAAGATCATGGCCTGAGCTGCATGCTTAACTGACTGACCCACCCAGGTGCCCCTCCAGTGAGAAGCTTAAGAATATATCTGACTGGCTGGTTTCAAGGAAGAATCTGTTGGTAAATCCCACAAACACTTTAGGGGAATGGGAGAGCAGGGGCTCCTGGTAGACTGTGGCTAACTAAAAGTTATAGGACTCCTCCCAAAGATACAGAGGCTAAATTTAAGCCACTGGAGGCTCCCAGAATACCCCATAACTAGGAGACCGTATGAAACTGGAAGGATGCCCCATTTGAAACATCTTGGAGACTGGATTAAAAGCAAAGCTGGCCAAAAAGGCATTTGATAAAACTCATCCACCACTTTTAATTTTTTTAAAAATCTTTCCAAACAAGTAATAAGAGAATTTGTTTTACCTGACAAAGAGGTCTATCAAAAACCCACACCAAACATATTAATGATGAAACATCAGAAATCCCCCTCAAAGTCAGGAACAAAGCAAGGACAGCCACCAACACTTTCATTCACCATGGAACCAGAAATTCTAGAAGGCAAAGTCAGACAAAAAAAAAAAAAAAAAAGGAAATAAAATAGGTGTATGCTCTATGTCTCAGCCAACCCATTTGTAAGTTATGTCTGGAGGATGTTCTCACACTTGTACATGGACAAGATTGTGCCTTGCAGAACTGTTTTGTAAGCAGAATTTTTAGAAGGAAAACAGTCTAAGTGTCTACCAACAGGAAAATGTGTTTAAAAATTGCACTATATTTCTACAAGAGAGATAAATAACAGAGCAGGTGTGCTCCATACCCTGCAGCTGCTGATAGGGAAAAAGCTGACTCAGCCTTGCTCTGTATATCTAGGGGACACGGAGAGGCTGGAAAAGGTGAGGCCAAATCCTGGTACTATAGATGCTTTTATACAGATAATCCAGGGATCCTCTGGTCCAAAGTGAGTCAACTCAGCTGCTATAGTTCCAAGCCACCTGATAATAACTAAGCTACTTCCATAGCCACGAACATGGTCTGGACCCAGAAATACCAGGTTTCCAGAGCTTTTCTATTTAAAATGTTTTAATGTGCCCTAAATTCAAATCTCTTAAAATTTATTATCCCATAGACATCACCAAGAAATCCACCAACTAGAAGTAGATTCAGCTGAATAAGCATGGGAAATGACCAAGCAAAGACATCCAATTGGAGTCAGTTGAATTTCTGCAGCCTCAGNAGGGGTGTCTGGGTGGCGCAGTCAGTTAAGCATCTGATTTTGGCTCAGGTCATGATCTCACGGTTCATGGGTTTGAGCCCCGCGTTAGGCTCTGTGTTGATAGCTCAGAGCCTGGAACCTGTTTCAGATTCTGTGTCTCCCTTGCTCTCTGACCCTCCCTTGCTTATGCTGGCTCCCTCTCAGAAATAAATTTTTTAAAAATTTAAAATAATTTTTTAATAAAAAAAAGAAAAAGAAATTCCACCAACTAGAAGTCTCTAATTTCAAACTGTTTATTTGTTTGGAAACAGGAAGTTGGACAAGATCAACTCGAACAGCATCTCTTGTCTCCTTTAAGAATATAAATAAAGCTGTACATAAATGGCTTTTGTGCTGGGGTTTTTCAGATGCTCTCTGATAGAACATGAGTATTTTAAGCTTTTTGAGAGAATTCAGTTTTATAGAGCAATGTGGAGCACAATTAATCAAAATCTAACCTAGGATAACTGGCTTCATAATAAATATGCATATGCTCATTTTTTAAAAAGTGTCTGTCAAGCAATACCACTAAAAATTTTAAACTGTGCCGTGCAAATAATCAAGCACAAATGATTATTCTACTCAATTGGCACATAGTAAAAAAATCAATCCAAGGCGTCCTTCGGATAGAGGTAAATGGATATTCATGTGGGAACTGAATGGCAAAATCAGAGAAGTGAAAAATCCTATCTAGTGGTTTACAAACTATGTTGCACAATAGTGCTTCAGGATTCCATAATACTTGATTCTGATTTCTTTTCCTGATAGGTTTCAAACCTAAAGAAATATATGCATTCCAATGTAAGTTGTACTTGGTCATCAACTTTATGTTCAGCTTTCAAACAAACCTCACCTACATATAAAAATCACCTTCTTGTTCTTTTTAGTTATTTTAATGTTTTATTTATTCTTGAGAGAGAGACACAGAGAGAGAGAGAGAGAGAGAGAACAAACACGAGCAGGGGCGGTGCAGAGCAAGAGAGGGAGACACAGAATCTGAAGCAGGCCTCAGGCTCTGAGCCATCAGCAGAGAGCCCGACACGGGGCTTGAACTCACAAACCGTGATATCATATCTGAGACACCCAGGTGCCCCACCTTCTCATTCTTTTTTTTTTTTTTAAATGTTTTATTTATTTCTAGGAGGGTGAGAGAGAGACAGCATGAGCAGGGGAGGGTCAGAGAGAGAGGGAGTCACAGACTGAAACAGGCTCCAGGCTCTGAGCTGGCAGTCAGCACAGAGCCCGACACGGGGCTCGAACCCATGAACCCTGAGATCATGACCTAAGCGAAAGTCGGACGTTTAACCGACTAACCGCCTGAGACACCCAGGCGCCCCCCCACCTTCTCATTCTTGAGTTTGAACTTGCAGGCATCTCTGTCCACACATGTTGGGCTATCACTTCACCAAACAATGCCTGCCAGCAATTTCATTTTGTTAACATCCTCATACTGACAAAACAAAGTACCAAAGCATTGGTGAAATTACTCAAAAAAACTGTTAATACATTTCAGTCTTGGTATTTATAAACATTTTGAATACAAACGTTTTGAAAATGCAATGTCTAGTGATAACGGAAACAAAGTCACTAGGCATGCTGGATGAGAGGACCCTATGTCATGATCAGTATTGAAAGGTATCCTGTATCCCACTGGGTAACAGATCATATGCTGCTCACAGAGATTTTATCATGGTATTCTTCTCTCAGGAACAGAGCCCTTCTCTACCACCTGCTGTGTATCGTGCAAGACTATTAGCTTCTTTTTGCATATTTAACTTTTTCACAATGGCTTTTTTTGAGTGAGAATTCATTTGCCACACAATTCTTCCATTTATAATAAACAGCTGAAGAGTTTTCAGTATATCCACAGACTTGTACAACCACCACCACAATCTGTTTCAGAATATTGTCACCACCCCAGGGGCACCTGGGTGGTTCAGTCGGCTGAGTGGCCAACTCTTGATGTCGGCTCAGGTCATGATCTTACAGTTGGTGGGGCTGAGCCCTGTGTCAGGCTCAGCATCAACAGCACAGAGCCTGCTTGGGATTCTCTCTCTCCCCCTCCCCTGCTTGCTCGCATGAGCGCGCGCTCTCTATCTCTCTCTCGCTCTCTCTCTCTCAAAAATTAAAATTTTTAAAAATATTTTCACCACCCCAAAAAAAAATCCTATACCTTTTAGGTGGCACCCTCCAAATCTGCCCTGCACTCTGGTACTCACTAATCTACTTTCTGTCTGTAGAGAGGTGCCTATTCTGGATATTTCACATACATGGAACCACACAACATGTGGTCTTGAGTGTCTGGCCTCTTTCACTCCATATTCAAGAGCCATCACGTTGCAGCATGCATCAATGCAGGCTTCCTTCTCACAACCACATCAGAAGCCACTGTGTGCATACATGTCTTGCCTACTCATATGTCAGCTGATAGATATTTGCCTTGTTCCTTCTTTGGGGAGATTGTTATGAATAATGCTGAGAGTATCATTTGTGTAAAGGTTTTATGTGAGCATATATGTTCTCCTTTGGCTTGGGTATACAGCTAAGAAGAGAACTGGCTGGGTCATATGACAACTCAAGGTGTGACCATTTAAGGAATGCCAGGCTGTTTTCCAAAGCAGCTGCATGATTGTACGTGGTTACCAGCAGTGCAGGAAGGTCCCAATTTCTTCACATTCTCACCAACACTTGCCTTTTTTATTATAGCCCTCCTAGGAGGTATGAAGTGGTATCTCATGGTGGTTTGCATTTCCTTAGTAACTAATGATGTTAAATATCTTTTCATGTGTCTACTGATTACTACACATTGAACTCTACACACCTTATGCATGGGATTATGGGATTACTTCTAAATAGGGGAACTCCAGATTACAAATTTTATTAACACATTGAATATTGCCAACCGCTCATGTGTTCTCATTTATGGATGCTATAATGACTAAGTTTTATAAATCTGAACTTACAAAAGACTAATTTATTTGTTTTTCTACTAGAGTTTCAAAAACATGTTACCAAAAAACAACAACAACAAAACTGCTAATCTAACCAAATCTCTTTTGTTTTTTCCACATCTAAGAAAATAATCCCAGAGACTCTAAATGACAAAACCATCTTGGGCAGGAGGGGGGACAGGAAAGGGGAAATGAGAAGTAAACAAGTAAACAAACAATAAGTAAGTTTCTTCATGCCCTTGATGATAGATCTTTCTAGCAGAATGAGATGAACAAGAAAAAAACATCTTCAAGATACATTTTATAGTACATCCCAGATAAGAGTAATAAAACCAGAAAGTACAGAAAATAAATGAATTATCAAAAAGGTCAAGTTATCCTGGAAGGGCAGAGCACATTCAAGTTTCTATGGTGCTGACAGGGTCCTATGCTGGGTCATGAGTATACAAGTGTTGGCTTCCTATTTATTTAACTGTTCATAGATTCAGGGACACTGTATTTCATGACAGAAAGTTTAAAAATAAATTTCGCTCATGCAAAATTACGGATCACTATGGGGGAGATTTTGCTTTACGAAAGAAATTGCTTAAAACCCATCCAAAGCTGACAGTTAATGGCAGGGAATTCTATTCCTTCGGTCTTTCATATTTATTTGAAGAAAGACCACATGGCACATCTCAATTTATTCTCTACAGATAAACAGAAGCACCGCCTTCAAAGACAACACATTTTTCAAAGTGACTCCCCTTTACTAATCATCATCAGCTGCCAATTTGCTGAAAATTACATTGATTGCAACCTCATAAAATCCTTGACATTCCCGATGACTCTTGACAACGCACAATCCGAGGGTCACACGTGTTCTTTCTCCTCATCAGGAAATGCTTAGCCGCCACGAGGACATCTCACATTAGACACTAAAAGCCTTAATATTTACGCTGTTTGGCAGCCCAGAGCCTGCTTTCTAGCAAATTATTTTAGAGCTGGGGAACTTGAGGTCAGCCCAGCAGAACAAACACATGCAACAAGGTGCTAGAGACCATGACGGGTAAGTGATGATTCACACTCTTGCTGACTCAGGCTCACACAACTGGCAAAGACTATTTCGTTAAGGGGCAGTAAAATTAATGGTTACAACGGCTGTGCACACACACACAATTATACTAGCTGGTGATTCACAAGGCAAGGTAAAACTGTGCAAGGTCCCTAGTAGAGGCCATGAAGAGTAAGCTGGAGACCACTGGCTAGAGGGATCTCCAATATTTGCTACAGTGTTCTTTTTTAACTACCGATCTATAACCTTTGATGTACTAAGAACCTGGTTTTTGCACTGCGGTGTGTTTGAACAGGCAAACCCTCTGCCTCCCCTCAGTACTTATCCCTCCTACACACAGTCTGTTCTCGAAAGATCCAATGCATCGAGCACACATCCTAAATAATCACCACTGTGCAAGATGCCAAGCCTACCCAGCCCCTGCTGGAGGAAGCAGGGTGTGCTCCCTACAAGCTTGTTGGGAGTCTGACAGCCCACATGGTGGGAAAAGGCAAGAGAGAAAGGTTGGACCTGGCCCTTCATCATTTGGAGCTCTTGGTAGCCCTCCTGCCCAGCATGGATGCTGTAACAGAGCCCAGGTGGCTACAGGAAAGAGGAGGCAGGACTGCTCAGAGTAAGAATAACCCAAGGTTATTTAGTACCTTATACCATGCTGCCCTCCACTCGACAGTTTTCCAAGAGCCTCTGTACTGTAGCAAGATCATTCTCCACGTTACCTTCTTTACATGGCCGCTGCATTCGGGGCACGTAGCAGAGGACTGCTCCTACTTTGTTAGCGCAGCAGAGAGCATTAATGAAATTCAATTGGCAAAGCTGACCATTGCATTAAGGTGGAAGGGTAGTTCGTCACGGACACTCGAGTCCGGGAGTAGGCTAATCTTACACATCTTTCTTTCCCAAGAACCAGTAGGTAGCACAGGAACGTGAATGAGTGGGGCTCCTGCTGCCTGTCTCTCAGGCCAGGGCCAGCTCTCCCTCCTTCCCAAGGACCCTGTGACCAAGCGGAGGAGTGGCTATCAGCCAATACGCCCACATGCCCACCTCCACATGCCCTACCCTTTCTCTCTGCTGCATGTTACCAACTTGAAAGACTTCGCTGATCACAGGAAAGACCCTTTAGAGGGATCCACATAGATGTGATGTATGAAATTGAAGGTTGTACAAGAGACAACACTATCAAAATTAAGGAGGCTCAATACGTCATATGTCAAAACTTGACATAAAATACAAGCAGCAAGAAGAACCTGGGAGAAGCCAGAGTGTGAGAGTGGAATGTCTAAGCTAGAACAGTATCGAGAAACTTCTGCTTCCCCGCACCATGAAATTCTATTATAGGAACTTTTTTTTTTTTGCCACACGGCAAAGATAAATGAAAAGTGATGCTACCCATCCTTGGTTTCTGTTGCTAAGATTTCTTGAAGACACCTGAAATAAACTAAAGGAACTGAGTAGACTTACATAAGCCATCGACGGCATGAGTCATCCAAATCTGAGAGCTCGCGTACTAAATATGTTACAAACGACTGACTTGTTCGCTAAAAGGGTTCCAAGTTTTTGGATTTCTGGACTCAGCCTTCACTTTCAAGTTGCTGGCTTGGTTGTGCTCCATCCTTTCCCAGTTTCCTGCCACCATGAGAACACAGGATAGCACAGGATGGGAGCAGGGCAAAGAGTTTAGAGTCCAACAATCTGGCTTGGAAGCCCAGCCCTGCCACTTGCTGCCTCTATGACTCAGTTTTCCCACCTGTAGAATGGGATGATAATAAAAACAAAGTGTTCCAAGGGTGAAAGAAGTTAATAAACAGAACACCTGTCTTGACACTTTTTAATATTTATTTTTGAGAGAGAAAGTGAGCACAAGCAGGGGAGGGGCAGAAAAAGAGGGGGACTGATGATCTGAAGCAGGCTCTGCACTGACACCACAGACCCTGATGTGGGACTCAAACTCATGAACCATGAGATCATGACCTAAGCCAAAGTTGGATGCTTAACTGATTGAGCGTCCCAGGCCCTGACACCTTCTTACGGCTATTAATGATTATATCATCATGACAGAATCAAAAATGCTGACGGTGCCTTGATCGCTTGCTTTGAAAAGAAATACTAAATTCTATTTTACCCTGCTCACCTTTACACATTATAAAGAGAACATCAGACCACCCAGTTGAAACATAACACCAAAAGTCAGTTGTTGGCCTCTCCAATGGAGGGGTCAGACTGGCCCAGAGTCCGCCATGCCAGAGGGGCACAGCAGTGGTGTCCAGAGTAGTATTCTGAGCCAGGAATCTCCTAGGCCTCCCCCACCATGGTGTCTCATAAGCAGCCCAATACCCTTCATGTATCCTAAATGTTGACTCAATCCGATCAACAGATGAATCATGCACAAGTCATCCCAGGCAGCTCCTCTAACAGCTGCAAACGGAAATGTAGGCGACCAACACAACACATGCCTTCTTGCCTTTCCTGACTAACGGACGATCACTACCCACACAGAGGTTCCCCCCACTCACTCCCCACACACAACCGAGAAATGTCTACTTACCCTTTGAGGGGCAGTCCAACCTGAAGGTACAGTATTAAAAGGCTGAGATACACACAGCTCCACACATTTTCTTCCTGTGCCTACATTACAATACAGACATCTGGGGGTACCTAGGTGGCTCAGTCCATTAAGCATTTGACTTCAGTTCAGGTCACGATCTTGTAGTTCTTGAGTTTGAGTCCTGTATCGGGCTCTGTGCTGACAGCTCAGAGCCTGGGGCCTACTTTGGATTCTGTGTCTCCCTCTCTACCCCTCCCCTGCACGCGCGCGCACACACACACACACATGCGCGCATGCCCTCTCTCAAGTAAATAAAAACATTAAAAATGAAGGTAATCTGAATGGGCATGCACATTAGAACTCTCCATTTCTATAAGAGGGTTCAATGTACCTCCTCTTCCAGCTAGTTGCAAGTAAAATATTCTGGTCTTCATTAGACTCGACAAATTCTTTACTAATGCCTATCAAATCTCAACTAAGAAAAGCAGTCAGCGAAATGCATTCCAAACCAATGGCCTAATTGCACATCCAAGAAAATGGCCCACAACTTCTTCTCTTCCAATGATCTGGTTCTCCACCAGACGCTTGACCCTCATAACTAAGGTCATGCCCCAGACCTTAACTCCTCCTGAAGCTCAATTTTTTTTTTCTTTTTTCTTAATGTTTACACATTCTTGAGACAGAATGTGACAGGGGAGGGGAAGAGAGAGAGAGGAAGACACAGAATCCGAAGCAGGCTCCAGGCTCCAAGGTGTCAGCACAGAGCCCAATGCGGGGCTGGAATCCATAAAGTGTGAGATCATTACCTGAGACAAAGTCAGACACTTAACAGACTGAGCCACCCAGGTGTCCCCAGAAGCCCATGTTTAAGCATCTCCCTCACATTCTTGCTAGTCCCTTGCCTGGAGGACGTGTCTGCCATCCTCAATCCTACAACCCCGATGCTGCCACCAGCCCCCTATCTCCCAACCCCACCCCTACTCCTCCAAAGTCCTCCCTTCCTCCCTCACTCAGGTTGAGTACAAGCCATCACGGCACATGCCCTGGCACAACACACCCATCTGTCATCCCCCCCTTCCTTCCACTTGACTGAGAAAACCACCTGTGGTTAACGGCCCAACTCTACCTGAACCCTACGCTAATAGGGACCACAGGGAACCCTTGGACTCTTCCCTATTCAATCTCACAACAGCCTGGGCTATTTCATTTTTCCTCTCTCCTCAAAACTCAACTTCTCCCCATTCCTCACTGTCAGTGGAAGCCCATGCCTCCTATTTCACCGAGAAAGCAGAAAAAAATCAGAAAAATTGCACAAACTCAGCTAAGTGCAACTGTGCCCATGTTGTTTGCCATCTTTCCTGTTTACATGGATGACTGTCTTAGCTCCTAGCTAAGGCCACCCCTTAGCCAGAAACACAGGGTCCCATCCCTTCCTTTCTCCTATTCAAGGACATGACTCTCCTCTCTCCTGCATCATCAGATATTCCTTCTCAATTGGATCCACCACATCAACATACTCCTGTGCCTTTGTTCCTCCCATATTAAAATTCTCTTGACCCTGCTTCCCAATCCAGCCATCATCCCATTTTCTCCTTTAATTCAGAGCCAATTTGTTTTATTTTTTATATTTTTTAATGTTTGAGAGAGAGAGAGATAGAGAGAGAGCATGAGCAGGAGAGGGAAAGAGAGTGAGATTCGGGAAGGAGAGAATACCAAGTAGGTTCCATCCTGTCAGCCAAGAGCCTGATGTGGGGCTCAAACTCATGAACTATGAGAGCATGCCAAAATCAAGAGTAGGATGCTTAACCAACTGAGCTACCCAGGCTCTGCAGAGGAGAATTTTTTAAGGAGTTATCCACACTCAATTCCCCTCCTTCCATTTGCTCCTACAGACATTGCAATCAGAAGTTCACCACATGACCCTATGTCAAGGTCATTAATAAGCTCCACAGTGATAAGTCCAATTCCCAATCACCATCTTACAAGATCAGCAGCATTTAACCTAATTGGGAAGTAGCACAGCGAAGTGGTTGGGAGCATAAACTCTGGAGCCAGACTTCCTGAGTTCAAATCTTGGATCCCTCACTTACTTCCTGATAATCCTAGATAAATCAGTTAATCTCTCTGTGCCTCACTTTCCTCCTCTTTAAATTGGAATGACAGTAATAACATCTATTTCATAAAAGCTACTGTCAGGATAAAATGAATATTTAAAGCACTCAGGAAATTTGGCTAATACATGACTACTATTATCTGTCACATCCTCCCTGAAAGATTTTCTTCAGTAGGTTTTCAAAATATATTTTCCTACTTTTCCTCCAATCCTTTGTTGGATCCTCTTCACTTCCCTGGATTCTTTCCTTAATCCTCTGGTGTTTTTCACTCCTTCTTAGTGCCCTCCATCCAGCCGAATGCCCTAACGCATATCTCCAACTATACCATTGCTCTGAACTCCAGATTCATTAATCTCACCTGTTTTCATGCAGTGATATTTCTTCAACACATATTTTATGTAAGGCATAGGTACTGAAGGTTCAGTAGAGAAAAAACATAAAAATCCCACCCTCATGGCTGTATTGATCTAATGGGGGAGATGAACAATCAACAAGATAAGTAAAACATAATGAACTAGATAAGGAGGACACTTAGAAAAAAGGTAATCCGGGGAGGGGTCAGGGACAGTATGTGGGGAGAGGAGTGAATTGTAGTTACCAATGGGGTGGCAGTGGTGGCCTCACTCAGTAGGTAATGACAGAGTCAAGACCTGCAGGAAGAATGCAAAAGCCCTGTGTAAAGTGAGGGTGATGGTTCACATGGAGAATACTGTTAACATGACCCAGAGACAGGCCCAGGCCTGGCCTGTCGGGGAGTGACCCCCAAGGAATCAGTGTGGCTGAAGCAGTGTGAGAGGAGAAGGCTAGGAAGAGAAGAGTGTTGAGAGGTATCAAGGGGACTCTGTTAGACTTCACAGGCCCCTGCAAGGACTTTTTCTCTGGGTGTATGGAGGCCTGTGCAGGTTTCACGCACAGAAGTGACATGAATTGACTGTACCTTTTCAGGGTGCTTTATTGTGAAATATAACATGCAAAAAAAGTATACAAAACAAATATGTAAACATCAATGAAACACCATTGAAATCACAACCCAGGTCAAGATATAAAATATTACTCCCCAAATTCCCTCATGACCCAACTTAAGGACGATCCCTCATCTTTCTCTTCAAATGTAAGCATAACCTCACTCACTCCCTTTTCTTGCTTCTCTTTATACTCTTAACATCTAAGCATGTATCTCTAAACACTAGTTTATTTTTGCTAATTGTTAAATCTAAAAATAGCAACATATGCTACATATTCTTTAAATCTAGCTTCTTTCACTCAACATATCGTGTTCCATTTTGTTGTCTCTAGTTGTAGTTAATTGACTTTGAAATACACTATCATAGTGTGTAGCAAAACCACAATTTACTTACCCACAGAATGCTACTGTAAAAATTTTGTACATGTCTCTCTGTACACATGCAAGCACTCCGGCTGGGAAACTGAACCATACCTTCAACCTTAATAGCTAAGCAAATTGTTCTCTAATTTAAACTCCCTCCAAAACCCACAGGATATTATAAGAAAGAAAAGCTAAAAGCTACAGCTTAATCTCAGTCATGAGCACACAAGCAAAATTACTAAGCAGAATGTGAATGAGCCAAAATCAGCAATATATAAAAATCATAACATATTACAAATTGGGTTTATTTTAGGAATGCAAGCTTGGTTTAACATTCAAGAATCAGTCTAATTCACCACATTAACAGGATAAAGATAAAAAACTGTAACAACTCAGAGATGATGACAAAATATTTGATAAAATTCAATATCCATTTACAATAAAAACTTTTAGAAAAGTGGGGATAAAAAGGAACAGATTCCACCTGCTAAAGAGTATTGGCAAAAATCTACAGGAAATATATTTCGTGGTACTATGGAAATGTTTTTCATGGTATCCACTGAGTCAATTTCACTGCTCATATTGTTCACATCTTTATTGTTACTAACTTTTGTCTGTTATTAAGAGAGATATGTTAAACTCTGCTATGCTTGTGGATTTGGCAACTACACTTCAAAGTTCTGCCAATTTTTACTTTATAAATTTTATAGCTATGTTATCAGTTACATAAAAGTTTAGAATTATTAAATTAATCTTCTATCATTATGAAAGGTCTCCTTAGCTCTACTGTTTTGTGCCTTAAAGTTTGCTTCACCTAGTATCAGTATATTATACCATCTATCTTTAAAATAATGTTTACCATAGCTGCCTCGTTTTTCACTTATATTTCAGTGTCCTTATGTTGTAAATGTGTCTCTTGTAAATAGTATAGACTTGAGTTTCATTCATTTATCCAGGCCGGCAATCCTGGTCTTTCAATTGGCAATTTTAGAAGATTTTCATTTAATACAATTACTGATATATTTGGGTTTAAATATATCATCTTTCCATATGTTTTTTTATTTGTCCTATCTCCACTTCTCTCCTTTGTTGCCCTCTTTTGAAATAATTTGGAAGATTTATTGTTTGATTTTTATTCAGTTAAAAATATTTTCTAATTTCCCTTGTTATTTTTTCTTTATGGATTTAAAAAAGTGTTATTTAATAACAAATATTTGGATATCTTGTAGATACCTTTAGTGTATTAATTTCCAGTTTAATTCGATTTTGAAGAGAGGAACATACTTTGAAATTTCAATCCTCTTAAATTTCAGTTTTTCTAATAGTCCAGAATATGGTCAGCCTTGATGAATATCCATGAAAAGCACTATTGAGCCTGGGTGGCTCAAACAGTTAAGCATTTAACTTTGGCTCAGATCATGACCTCATGGCTCATGAGTTCGAGCCCTGCATCGGGTTCTGGTGCGGACAGCTCAGCCTGGAGCCTGCCTCAGATTCTGTGTCTCCCACTCTCTCTGCCCCTCCCTCACTCATGTTCTGTCTCTCTCAAAAATAAACAAACATCAAAAAAAATTGAAAAGCTACTAAGTGGTTGGAGTGTTCTACATATGTTGCTAATGAAAAATGCTGTTGAAATCTTCTATATCCTTAATGATTTTCAATTTTTCCTTTTCATTACGGAGGTAGGAATGTTGAACTATCCAACTGTAACTGTGAATTTGTCAATTTACCTTTTCAATTCTATCAGTCTTTCCTTTGTGTGAAGTTCTGTTACTAGATGAATGTACACTTAAAAGAATTCATTCATCTTTTTGATGAATTAATGCCTTTATCATGTAATATGATTCTTTATCCCTTGTAATTCTTCTTTATCTAGAATCTAGATGAAGATTTATCTACAATTCCAATTTTCTTTTAATTTATGTTTGAATGGAATATTTTTTCAATATTTCTCTGTATTGTTATATTTAAAGAGGGTTTCCCATGGAAAGCATATAGTTGGGTTCTTCTTTCTTTATCCAGTCTAACAACCTCTGCCTTTTAAGTATTTAGATAATTTATACTAAATGTAATTATCAATTTGCTCAGTGTGTATTTACCACTTTGCTATTCACTTTTTACTTGCTGTATCTCTTTCCTCTTTTTTCCCCCTTTCCTGGTTTTCTTTTGAGAATTCTTATTTTTTCTTTTATCTCTATGTATTAACTATTAACTATATCCCTTAATCTGTTTGTTAGTGCTCCAGAGTTTATAATATACATTGTTCCTGTTTAATTTTAATTTTTTTTTTGAGAGAGAGAGAGAGTGCAAGCGGGGAGACACAGAATCCAAAGCAGGCTCCAGGCTCTGAGCTATCAGCACAGAGCTCGACGTGGAGCTGGAACATGAGATCTCAACCGTGAGATCATGACCCGAGCCAAAGTCAATTGCTCCACCAAGGAACCAGCCAGGCGCCCCTGTAACATACATTGTTAACATCACTGTCTATATTATTCCACTACATTATTCCACTTAACATAAAGTACAGTCTACTTGTGTTTGTAACCTCCCACCCTTTGTGCTATTTTTGTTATTTGTTTTAGTTGTACATGTTATAAGTTTCCCAATACAGTTTTCTTTAAGCAGCAAATTATTATTTAAGGAGATCGAAAATTAGAGAAAAAGGTATGTTTTTATTTGTCCACATTGCTACCATTTCTATCACTCTTCATTCCTATGGAGATCTCTCATCTGTTATTATTTTCCATCTGCCTGATGAACTTCATTTAAAATTTCATATACCCTTAGTCTGTTGACAATGAGTTTGCTCAGATTTTACTTGTCTGAAAATGTCTTTATTTTATCCTCATTTCTGAAAAATATTTTGTCTAGGTAAAACATCTAGGCTGACTTTTTTTTTCTTTCAGTACTTTAAAGATAGCACTCGGCTGTCCTCTGACTTGGGATAGTTTATAAGAAGGCAGATATTACTATTACTTTTTTCCTCCGTAACAGTTCTATTTTCTCTGCATGCTCTCAAGATATTTCTCTTTATCTTCGGTTCTCAACAGTTTGACTACTATCTGCCTAGGAATGTTTTTCTATGTATTTATCTTGCTTGGAGTTCTCAACTTCCTGGACCTAAGGTTTGCTGTCTTTCATTTTTGTAAAGTCCTTACTCATAATTTTTAAACACATTTCTCCCATACCTTTATCTCTTTTCCTTCTATGAACTCAACTGCATGTATTTGATATTTGCCCCACATTATCTCAGATGCACTGTTCTTTTATTTGGTTCTGTTTTTCCATTCTTTTCATTTTTTGTGTTCTGGTTTGCCTTTTTTTTTTGTTTATTTTTTTCAGAGAGAGACAGAGCATGGGTGGGGGAGGGGCAGAGAGAGAGGGAGACACAGAATCCAAAGCCGACTCCAGGCTCTGAGCTGTCACCACAGAGCCCAATGTGGGGCTCGAACCCATGAACTGTAAGATCATGACCTGAGTCGAAGTCCAGTGCTTAACCAGCTGAGCCACCCAGGCCCCCCATGGTTTGACTTTTCTTGATCCATCTTCAAGTTCATAGATTCTGTCCTCTGAAGTATCCAGCCTGTTTGTAAGCCCATCCACATTAGTTATTCATGATTATATAATTAAGCCCAAACCAAGTGGCCTGAAGCATGGTTTCTGTGAACCAGGAGTTTAAAACACCTTAGCTGATACTTCTGGCTCAGGGCCTCTCATAAGGTTGCTATCCATCTGCCATCCAGGGCTGCAATCATCTGAAGGACCAGCTGAAGCTGGAGGATCTGCTTCCAAGATGACTTACTCACATGGTGCTGGTCATTGGTAGAAGACCATGGTTCTTCTTCACATGGCCCCTTTATGACTAGAGTGTCTTCACCACATGGGCAGATGGCTCTCCTCAGAAAATGTGACCAAGCAGAGAGCAAGGCCTGGTCATCTGGCTTATTCCCAGGTCTTCTTCTAAATGTACTTTCTCCATGTGGCCTTCCCTAAGGATCCTATTGAAAACTTTCCTCCTTGCTTTAGTTTTTTCTCCACAGCACTTTTTGCCATCAAACATACCTTTTATTAACTTATGTATTCATTTCTATCTCCCCCACACACACACCAGGATACAGGCTCCACGTGAGAAGAAATTTTGTTCACTGGTATATCTCCAGTACCCTGACAAAAATCCAACAAAAAATTTGCTGCATGAATTAATGCTGTGGTCTTTAAACTTCCGTATCTTTTACCTTGTGCTCCCTTAATCATCCTCTCAAAGTTCTGGGGGCTTACCACTGATAGAAACAAAAAGTCCAATTCTACCTAAATCAGGTATTTGTCTGTTTTTAACCACTCTGCTTTCACACTTGTCATTTATAGTCAATTTTAAGAGCATTAACTAGATATATTTACTTGGAGCAAATTTTGAGCCTATTGCTTCATCTCTGAGAGCTCCTTTTCTTAGGTATAAGACTATCTATGCATAATAGTCCTCCTAAATTCTAAGTTTTTCCTTTGGATAACTCTAGATGAACAGAACACTGTATACTTACACTTCATTAGCCCAAGACTTCATAAAATCAACACTGCCAAGGCACACCTAAATAGCACACCCTTGGTTTTAGCAAAGAACCCTAAAAGAAAGGATCACGTGAAAAACATTTTTTGATTTACTGAAGAATTACTGACAAGGACAATGTTTACATTACTCATTGTCCTTATATGAAGCCCCATGTGAGAAATTCCTTTAAAAATTTAATGCCAAGAAAAATAGTTTCCCCCAAATAGATCAGGGCTTATGGTAAGCATTTTGCTTCCTCCTTTACTCCATCCAGATTCTATAAATTTTTTAACATTAACTTATGTAAGTCCTTGTGAAGTGAGAACTACTTCACACCCTTTGGGAAAAAGACTAGAAAGGTCAATCAGTAGATATAGGTGCACATACCACCACGGGGGTGGACAACCATGGTGGTTTACCCAGGCGAAGGCACACACAACGCGGGACTTTCAGGGCTAAAACCCACGTCTGGGAGAGACCAGGAGGAGCTGAGTCACCTGTACCCTAAGCTTGGCAAGGAAAAATTCAACATCATCCTCAAGTGATCTTAAATTTCATTCACTGATTCCTTACATGTGTAATGTTTCAGGTCCTCCAAAGAACAGACGCCGAGGAAGATTTAGACACACAAGCAATTTTCTGGGGAGACACCCATGAAGGACAAAGGAAACATGAAGCAGGAGAAGGCAGGAAGAACATTCAGACCCAGATGCAGATCTGACATCTGTGAAAGGGGAGAGGGTGGGAGAGAGAAGGGAGGAGGATGGGGGCTGGGAAAGCTGAGCAGAGGCAGAGACAGACTGTCCGTCAGAAGAGTCCTGCATGGGGCAGGAACAGCCCAGCCCTGGTCTCTCTGCCAGACTCAGTCCTGGATGGAAGCAGGCCAGGGAGAGAGTGGGCTGGCCATGACCTCAGCACATAGGATGGTGGAGCGGCTGAAAGCTGTCCGTCGCCACCTACTCTTTTACAGTGGGGAGGGGAGTGGCAGATCAACCCCCCCACCACCATGGATGCCACATGCTCTCTGCTCACTTTGTTCTATTCATTAGACAAGGTAATATTTTGAAAAATGAGCTTTTAATTTATAAGTAACAAAGGTCTCTTCTTGCCCAACCAAAAAAGGCACCAAAGGGAAAAGCAGAATTCCATTTATCACGTGTTTATTTTGCATTTCACTAAGGATCTTAGTGGGAAAAACTGTCTAAGCCAATTTTCCCTTCAGTGCAGTAACTTTCTACATGTCACCTGACAAACGTAAAGGAAGAACAGTGTTGCTAACACTTCTGTATCATTGCTTAATTAGTCTGCTTTCAGTCTTTAATTACATTTTAATGTCCCCAAAATGAAGCCATTCCCACCGTACCAGAACACCTGAAAGGGTTACTCAGCTGTTGTAATTACCATGTGAACAGAATGAAGCAGTAAATCACAGGACCTGCGTGTTTGGGGTTTGTTGGGTTTTTTTTGTTTGTTTGTTTGTTTTTATTTATTTCTAGGAGAGAGAGAGAGACAGTGAGCAGGAGAGGGTCAGAGAGAGAGGGAGACACAGACTGTAAAATAGGCTCCAGGCTCTGAGCTGGCAGTCAGCACAGAGCCCGACGCGGGGCTCAAACCCACGAACCGCGAGATCATGACCTAAGCGAAAGTCGGACGCTTAACCGACTAAGCCACCCAGGCGCCCCTGTTCCTTTTTTTTTTTTTTTAACAGCCTTTATGAAGTCATCACTTTGCTTAGTGATTTCCCCTCTGTGGCTGAGAGTCACCAAGAGCAGACCAAGTTCAGAGGACTCAGCAGATTCGAATCTCTAACAAAGTCAGAACTATCCAAGAGTGTCCTACAATCACTCACAGCGAACCAAGCCCCGGGCCTGGTGCCAGCCACCTTAAAAATACTTTTCCAGGAACGTGTGCGTGGCTCAGTCCATTAAGTGGCCAACTTCAGCTCAGGTCATGATCTCACAGTTCATCAGTTCGAGCCCCACATTGGGCTCTGTGTTGACAGCTCAGAGCCTGGAGCCTGCTTAGGATTCTGTGTTTCCCCCTTTCTTTGTCCCTCCCCTGCTCTTTCCCTCTCTTTCTCTCCCTCTCAAGAATAAACAAACTTTAAAAAAAAAAATACCTTTCCAACCTCAGCCAAATAAAGCAGTGCAATTAAGATTAAATCACCAACCTCACTCTACAAAAATGCATACATTACCATCACAGCCAGCGGAGGAAGACCATACTCCCTATGAATTAAATTTCCATCAAATTTTTCTTCTGTCTCAGCATTCAATACTGTGGGTTTGCAAGGTTAAAGATTTCCCATGTTTCCTATTCTACTTTTTTTTAAGTTTATTAATTTATTTTGAGAAAGACAGAGAGAGAGCAAGGGAGGAGCAGAGAGAGGGAGAGGGAGAGAATTCCAAGCAGGCTCCATGCTGTCAGTGCAGAGCCCAACATGGGGCTCAATCTCACAAACCCTGAGACCCCGACCTGAGCCGAGATCAAGAGTCTGACATGTAACTGACCAAGCCACCCAGGTGCCCCTCCTCATTCTACTTATCAAAATTCATGTGTTACACAAACAGAAGTCCTTGTCCTAAGTTAACACACAGGTGTTTCCAAAATTAGAGCCAAAAGACAACAATATGGACTAGCTCAGAAGACAGGGAGTAAGGCAGGCAGAGTGACAACCCCTGAAGGAACCCACAGTGGAAGCCCCAGAACCTGGGAACAGGTCACCTTACCTGACGAGGGAGAATGGCAGTTGCAGGTGGGATTAAGGTTGCTCATCAGCACACCCCAAAGCAAAGAAACTATTCTAAGTTATCTGAGTAGACCCAATATAATCACAAGGATCCTTTATTTTAATCTTTTTAAGTTATTTTTTGAGAGAGAGACCGAGAGAGAGAGAGAGTGAAGGAGGGACAGAGAGCAAGGGAGAGAGAGAATCCCAAACAGGCTCTGCACTGTCAGCATGGAGCCTGATGCAGGGCTTGGACTCACGAACTGTGAGATCATGACCTGAGCCGAAACCAAGAGTCAGATGCTTAATCCAATGAGCCACCCAGGTGCCCCAACAAGGGTCCTCTGAAAGTGGAAGGGGAAAGCAGGTCTAAGAGACAGAATGATGGACTGCAGATTCAGCCAGCCGTTGCTAGATCTGAAGATGGAATGGGGCCAAGGAACGCAGGCAATCCACAAAAGCTCAAAAGGCAAGAAAACAGTTCTCTCCCAGGATCTTCCGAAAGAAGACAGCCCTGCCACCACCTTGAATTGAGCCCAGTGAGACACAGCCCAGACCTCTGAATCCCAAACCAGCAAGACGGTAGATACGTGTTTTTCAGCCACCAGATTTGTGGTAACTGATTACAACATCAACAGAAAACAAATGCAGTGAACTTCCCGTTTCTGAAGGTAACCAAGCAGATGCTGGTCAAGTGTGAGGACATCACCTAAGTGGCCCCTGAACTGATTGACAAACTGTAATGGACCTCTACAACTCCTTCCAATTTTAACAATCTAGAAGTTAATATTTTCTCCTAATCTCCAAACATGAAGTTGCCAACAGGTTTGAGGCAAGTTATCACAAAACAGGCTATACACCAATGACCATACTCCAGTTTATTTCCTATGACTTACTACTCACTGTAACTGCGCTTCATCTATAAAACAGGAGTCCCCAACTAAGGAGAAATATTTCACTTGACATCCTTTATAGCAATGCAATCAATGTAAGATGATAATTAATATAAAACAGTCTCTCCGTGGAAGAAAGGAACAACTATGGTTTTTAAATATATACTGAGGCTCTGCTGGGGCAGTGCTTTTAAAATAGTGAGTGATTAAAATCAATAAAGGAGGTCTTCATGAACATTAATAGGATAGGGGGCGCCTAGGAGGCTCAGTCAGTTAAGTGTCCAACTTCAGCCCAGGTCACACCGTTCATGAGTTCAAGCCCCACACTGTGCTCTGTGCTGACAGCTCAGAGCCTGGAGCCTGCTTTGGATTCTGTCTCTGTCTCCCCCGCTTGTTCTCTCTAGCTCTCAAAAATAAAATAAACATAAAAAAATTTTTTTAAATAAAAGGCACCCACACAAATTACAAGACAGCATTTACCAGAGCTACATCATTCCCAGCTGCCAGGATATGGACACCTGTTCATTAATTAACTTTAAGGAAGATATAAATATCTTTCTATCTCAGAGTCTCTGGGAATTTAATGTTAGCCCTTACATATAAAGGTTTTCATTTTTAAAATGCTTAAGGAGAGAAAGTGTTAACTGAAATTTCAATAAAAATTATTTGAGAAAGTGATAGCACATTTATACGTAGCTTCAACGGGTGCACAATCATGAGATGAGTACTTCTGCAATCTCCAACAAAACTCAGGCTGCATGCCTATGAGAAAGCTAGCTAAATGCTTCTTCTGACTTTTAATGAGGATCAGAGAATTTGCTGAATAAGTTTATTCATCCATTGGCCATCATTTTGTGCACAGCCTCTTTCGGCTTTTGCAAAAGGAAAGGTCATAATTCTGTTAAGTCTTTCCTTATTTAGAGACCCATTTTTCATTTCAAACCAGTGATGTTTATGTGAAGGTACTTCACTGCTAAAGTATGCCCCTCACCTCTGAATTACCTCCCTCCTGAATGGATCATTCCCATCAGCATCCCTGACCTTCAACAATCCCATTTTCCTGGCGGCTCCCATTAACTCACACTAAATTTTCCACAGATCTGGGAAGCCTATCATCATTCACAGCACTGAGGAAGCGCTGAACCCAAGGCAGGCTAAGGCAGGACTCCCTTGGGGGTGATCCCAACTCACCAATCAGCACTGTGAGAAAACAGCCACTGAACTAGCTTTGTCTGCACATTAGTGAGCCATCATCCATTATACTCTGTCCTATGCCTCACTCCTTTTCCCACAAAGATACCAAGAGACATGTTATCAAGTATGCCATGTCTGAATCTATATATCACACAGTTACAACAATTTCCAGTGTANCCGCCATAGTGGCTTGAACGGGAACCCATGATGGACTCTGGTGGTTACTGCTTCCCTTTCTCACAGAACAGATCCAGTAAAACCTTGGTTTGTGAGTGGAATTCGTTCCGGAAACATGCTTGTAACCGAAAGCACTTGTATATCAAAGCAAATTTCCCCATAAGATGTAATGGAAACTCAGACGATTTGTTCCACAAACCAAAGATATTCACATAAAAAGAATTACAATACTGTACTATAATACAAAATAATAAAGAAAATACAAAATATAAAGAAAACAACAAATTAACTTGCACTTAACCTTTGAAGAGCTTTGTGGCTGGTGTGAGGGAGACAAGAGAGAGGAGGGTTATTGTGTACGATGACTTTCACTATCACTAAAAGAATCACTTCTATCCATTGGCTCAGTGGAATCTTTTACTGCATCGGAGCCACTGTATATGCTTGCATGGATGTTGACTACCATGCAATATTAATAAACTCTTGTCAGATACTATATTTCATGTAACTGGCAATAAGGCAACAGAGGAAAGGGTCTCTACTGTAGGCGGCCTGACCTAGAATGAAGCAAAGCATTCTTAAGCTTAGTCTTGTAGGGAAAAACAAAGGACTGTCCATAGGCGCTTTAAGTGACAAAAAAACACACTAGTCGGGGCGCCTGGGTGGCTCAGTCGGTTAAGCATCCGACTTCAGCTCAGGTCATGATCTCACAGTTCATGGGTTCGAGCCCCACATCAGGCTCTGTGCTGACAGCTAGTTCAGAGCCTGGGGCCTGCTTCGGAGTCTGTGTCTCCCTCTCTCTCTGACCCTCCCCTACTCATGCTGTCTCTCTCTCAAAAATAAATAAAATATTAAAAACACACACACACACACTAGTGCCAGTTGTGGGCACCTTCCAATGTTCTGAAAGATCACTGATTTAGCACCACAGCCTGAGACAGAGCATTCAAGCATGGAAGATGACCACCCACAATTCCACAGCAAGAGGGAGAGCGAGAAGAACCACTGGCTCAGTTGTGATCATGTGATGTTCATGTGATATTCAGCATCACATCCTACTCGTATTGCAAGGCATCTCTCGTTTATCAAGTTACGATTTATTAGAAATGTTTGCTTATCTTAGGGAACACTCGCAGAACAAGTTACTCACAATCCAAGTTTTACTGTATTTGATGATCAAGCCAGAACTTCATCTGAAACTAACATCAAAAACCCCAATCTAAAGTGTATAGGTTTCCATTCTTGGTCTTCCACTACCTCTCCTTTTTCTACAGCGCCTCAGTGACAAATGACAGTGATTCAACAACCTTCACTACACATTCTGGAAAAATCCTAGGAGGTAATTGGTCTGGATCAATAAATCAACTTATTTGGAGTTTACTTTCTCTTAGTTTTTCCTGGGCTTCAATTCTCTTACAAGTTTTTAAAGCCTTCTCCTTGACCAAGGAGACAACAGAAGCAAAAAAAAAAGGAGTTGAGTGTTCGATCTTCAGTTAATCTTAAATTGAAGGAGAGAAGTTTTGTAAAATGCCAGCTGCAACGCTTGGCATAAAGCTGGTACTCAAACATTTGCTATCTTCTTTTCCCCATTTCACCAGAGGCCCAAGTAATCCTTTTTCATGTCTCTCCTTGACCTAGATACAACCCCAAAAAAATGGCATTTGTGGGTTTGTCTGGACTTTGCAAACTGCATGAGTCTCACCTCTCAGATTTTTAACCTTTCTTTTGACCCTTACAAGTTGGTCCCGTGCCTTCTACATACGGCCCATATGTGTTACAGTCATCTAACTGAATGTGAGCACGTGCAACACACACTGTGCAGTTCACACCTGCAGTTCTAACAGATCTGTGGGTTCTAAAAGGAGGAGGAAGCCCCTCCTTCGCCAGCAGAGCTGCCCTCCCATCTAGAAAGGTCATCTTCTTGGATGTAGCCCACAGCCTCAGGAGGAATGCGCAAGGCATGAAGGGAAAGAACACCTCGCAGATCTCCAGATCATCTGGCAACCAGCAGGGCCACAGATGCACCATGCAGACGGTTCTCACAGCCACTTGGAACTCCATTTGAGAAGGCCCTTAGCCCCCTTTAGCTAGAATATATGTAAGAATGCCAGATAGGGGAAAACAGCGATGCCAACAGCAAAAACATTAAAGCAAAGTTCCGTGAAGCACATTTAGCTTCAAGTAAACCTAGTAAGGTAGATTCTACTTATCTGCTTTACCAGTGAGGAGAACAATGAGGCCTAAAGGGCTTAAGAGACTCACCAGTCATATAGCTACTTAGTGGGAGTTGGACCCAAATCAAACCCAGATCCACCTCTTGACTCTACTATGCACATTTACAGCCACCACTTATTGCACACTGAGAAGATTCCAGACGTGTTCAACACTTTGCATACACTGTTTCTTTTCAGACTCCTAATGACTGCATCTTAAAGATGAGTCAGCTACGTCAAATCTACTAGACGTCAGACCCACACTTAAGTGGAGCTACGTAGTCCAGGACTGCTAGAACTCAAAGGGCACTTCCTAACCACTGCAACTCCTATGGTACTTTCTGATGGGATGTTTAAATAATAGGATAATAGTAGCCAACATTTATCAGTATTTTACTATGTGTCAGGCAACATAACACAAACCACAAATAAATCACCCCATTAATCCTCCCAATGCCCCTATGATTCAAAAACTACTATTCAATCAATTTATAGATGAGAAAATGGAGGGCCAAAGAATCTGGTAAATTCACTAAAGGATACAAAGTGAACAGGGAAGACAAGAGTCAACAACAACTGGTCTGACTCCAGAGACCATAAAAATCAACATCACACTACATTGCTTCTGCTTTTAAGAAGAGGCACCTGGGTATTTGGCCCAGAGCGTTTGTTTGCACTCTCAGAGAGAGGGGACATCTCAGTCCTTGGATAACCCATGTTAGGATAAATCATTTATCACTTAACAGCATATATGTTGTGAACTAAACCCAAAACTATGAATAATAGTCATCACAGGGGTGCTTGAGTGGCGCAGTCAGTTAAGCATCCAACTTTGGCTCAGGTCATGATCTCGCTGTTCCTGAGCTGAAGCCCCACATTAGGCTTGGTGCTGACAGCTTGAAGCCTGGAGCCTGCTTCAGATTCTGTGTCTCCCTCCCTCTCTCCACGCCTCCCCTACTTGTGATCTGTCTCTCTCAAAAACAAATATTATTTAAAAAAAAAAGTGATCATAGTTGAAATCCAGTGAAAAGAGGTAGTTCCAACAGACAGACTTGAGAGACCCAGGTGAACGGGGCTTTCCTCTAGGTGTTTCTGGTACTGAAAGGTCACAAATTGCAGGACCTTCACTGGGTAAAGTCCATTTTTCTAGCCCTGAGCTGAAATCAATAAAACACGAAGAGGAGAACAGCATCATGGCCATGGAGGCCAACCTAGCCTTTCTTTTCATGCATTGAATATGTGTGGACCACCCCAACCAAACTGACCATCCTTAGAGAGGGACGTGATGGAGCACAAATGGCCCATCTGACACAGCACCTGTAGTAGGTGGGACTCTGGACACCTGGAGTCCAGTCTGTTCTGACCAGCCCGGCGTGCAATGCTCACTCAGGTGCGCCACGATGGGAGCACGTGTGCACGTGAAGTGAACAAGCACCCACCATCTTAGTCAGCTAGGGCTACCATAGCCAAGTAGTACACAGCAGAAATGATTTAAGTCCTGGAGGTTAGAAGCCAGAGATGAAAGTGTCAAAAGGATTGGTTTCTTCTGAGGTTTAATGTTTTAGTTATTTATTTTTTGAGAGACAGAGACAGAGTGTTAGCAGGGAAGGGGCAGAGAGATGCAGAGAGGGAGATGCAGAATCTGAAGCAGGCTCTAGGCTCTGAGCTGTCAGCACAGAGCCCCACGCGGGGTTCAAACCTTGAGATCATGACCTGAGCAAAAGTCAGACACTTAACTGACTGAGCCACCCACGTGCCCCTTTGTGTCTGTAGCTTAATCTCTTCCTACAAGGACACCAGTCATACTGGATTAGGACCCACTCTAATGACCTCATTCTAACTTAACTGCCTCTTTGAAGGTTCCATCTCCAATCACATTCTGAAGTATCAGGAGTTAGAAGTTCAACATATGTATTTTGGGACCACATAATTCAGCCTGTGATACACACATTAGAAATAAACTTTACAACCAGAACAATTTCATTCCAAATTCAATTTTTAGAAAAGTCTTTTTTCTTTTACACATGAATTAGGTCCAAAAAATTAATTTAAGTTCCTTTAAATATTTAGCAATAACTACTTGAATACTGTTAATAAGTAAAGAAGAAAAAAATCCTTAGAAATATATCATCCCTTACAGAAATGCTGATGCATAGGAGCACATGTACTCCAATGTTCACAGCAGCACTCTCCACAATAGCTAAAACATGGAAAGAGCCTAAGTGTCCATCAACAGATGAATGGATCAAGAAGATGTGGTTTATCTATACCATGGAATACTACATGGCAATGAGAAACAATGAAATCTGGCCATGTGTAGCAACATGGATGGACCTTGAGGGTGTTATGCTGAGCGAAATAAGTCAGGCAGAGAAGGACAAATATCATATGTTTGCACGTATAGGAGGATTAGGAGGAACTTGACGGAGGAACAAGGGGGAGAAGAAGGGCGGAAATGGTGGGGGAAAGGGAGAGAAGCAAACCATGAGAGACTCTTGAATGCTGACAAAAACTGAGGACTGATGGATGTGGGGGGAGGGGGGGATGGGCATGGAGGAGGACACTTGTGGGGATGAGCACTGAGTGTTATGTGGAAACTAATTTGACAATAAACTATTAAAAAAATATATATATATCTTTTCTTTGACCCAACAACTCCACTTGCATAGAGAAGTACTCTCAATATTTAAAGGAAGTTCATCGTATCATACTTTATACTAGCAAAATGTACAAACATCCTAAAATGTCCAACATCTAAATAATTGATTAAATAAATTATATTATGGCATCTTGTACAGGTAGAGGGGCACCTGGGTGGTTCAGCTGGTCGAATGTCCAACTCTTGCTTTTGGCTCAGGTCACAATCCCAACATCAGGCTCCTCACTGAGTATGGAGTCTACTTAAGATTCTCCCTCTCAATTTCCTTCCACCCCTCTCCCCTACTCACACTCTTTAAACAAAAAAATAAATAAATCATGTAGTAGAGGAAGGTTTAGGACTTAGAAAAAATTCACCACCTACCCCTAAGTAAAAAGGTAAGTTATGAAATGGTGTTCTGAAGGAGACCAATTTTTTTTTTTTGCAGTACGTATGGTGTTTTCCTTTTATTTTTTTTCACTTTCCTTTCTTTTCTGAATGCTATTTTTATTTTATTANGGCTTCAGATCTTTTCCGTGTGATGTATGGGTGCGAGTGCAAGTATGGAGCTCCTTACTTCTCTGCCATCTTGCCCCCACAAGAAAAAAAAATTTTAATCTTTCCTCCTATGATCTGGCTGCAGGCACTCCAGGTCTCGTAGACAAAGTTTTCACGTGTGTGTGTGTGTGTGTGTGTGTATACACACATATATATGCGTATGTGTGTATATACATATGTGTGTGTGTGTATATATTTTTTTTTTTTTCAGTTTTTGAAAGACAGAGCATGAGCAGAGGAGGGGCAGAGAGAGAGGGAGACACGGGAGACACAGAATCTGAAGCAGGCTCCAGGCTCTGAGCTGTCAGCAAAGAGCCCGATGTGAGGCTTAAACCCACAAACTGTGAGATTATGACCTGAGCCCAAGTCAGCCACTTAACGGACCGGGCGACCCAGGCACCCAATAAAGTTTTTCTCATTTAAGAACTGAAGACGCTAAGTCTTCCTAAAGTACTTCTAGCCAGCATATTCAAAACTGGCTTTGAAACTAATTAAGTTACATACACACATACACACAAAGCATTTCTTGTCATTTTAACTGTGGTTAAAATCCACATCCTATGAAATGTACCTTCTTCACCACTTCTAAGTGTACAGTTAAGTCATGTTAAGTACATCCACATTGTACAACCAACCTCCAGCACTCCTACCATCTTGCAAAACTGAAACTCCGCCCATCAAACGAACTCCCCATCGTCTCCTCTCCTAGCCCCTGGCAACCTCCACTATACTTTCTAACCTATTAATTTGACCACAGGCTAACTATTTTTGACTAATGAGCCTGTCCCTTGGAGGCAGTGACCATGAATAATTTTATTTTTGCTTCCCCAGGGACAAGCACAGCATCCAGTGTGTAGCTGAAACAAATTACCTAATGATAAAAACAGCAATCGCTCTGCTACATCTGGAAAATGTCTGTGACTTCCACAATGTGGAAAGCACTTTGTGTAAAGTCAGTAGGAATGACTGTCGTCCTCGATGGTGGCAGTTCCCAGCCATAGTTTCAGTTGCACCTGGCAATCTAATTCAAGAAATTACTTTTAAAAAAAGCAAGGGGGGGGGCGCCTGGGTGGCTTAGTCGGTTAAGCGTCCGACTTTCGCTTAGGTCATGATCTCGTGGTTCGTGGGTTCGAGCCCCGCATTGGTCTCTGTGCTGACTGCCAGCTCAGAGCCTGGAGCCTGTTTCAGTCTGTGTCTCCCTCTCTCTCTGACCCTCCCCTGCTCATGCTGTCTCTCTCTCTCCTAGAAATAAATAAAAAAATATTAAAAAAAATTTAAAATAAAAATAAAAAAACAAGGGGGGGGTAATAAATTCCAAACAGCTCTCATTTAAAATGTACCTACATGTGTGCATATTCCCCTAAGTTCTTTAGAAATGGGAGAAAAGGTTATTTGCAGGTATATTTGTGTGTGTGCTGGAAAATCACAAAGGTTGAAAACTGTCAGAATGGCTAAAATTAACAACTCAGGAAACAGCAGGTGTTGGCAAGGATATGAAGAAAGGAGCACCCTCTTACACTGTTGGTGGAAATGCAAACTGGTGCAGCCACTCTGGAGAACAGAGTGGAGGTTCCTCAAAAAGTTAAAAATAGAACCACCCTATGATCCAGAAATTGCACTGCTAGGTATTTACCCAAAGGATACCAAAATACAGATTTGAATGTTTATAGTAGCACTATCAACAATAGCCAAACTATGGAAACAGCCCAAATGTCCAGCAACTGATGAAAGGATAAAGATGATGTGGTTTTTATATATATACAGATATATATGTGTGTGTGTCTGTGTACACACACACATATATATTATTGTTGGCTATTACTTGGTGATCAAAAAGAATGAAATCTTGCCACCTGCAATGACGTAAATGGAGCTAGAATGTATTATGCTAAGCAAAATAAGTCAGAGAAAGGCAAATACTGTATAATTTCATTCATGTGGAATTTAAGAAACCAAAGAGGTGAACATATGGGAAGAGAAAAAGAGAGAAGGAGACAAACCATAAGACACTCTTAAGAACAGAGACCAAACTCAAGGCTGACAGAGGGAAGTTGGTGGGGGACGGGCTAAATAGGTGATGGGCATTAAGGAGGGCACTTGTTAGGATGAGCACTGGGTGTTATATGTAAGTGATGAATCATTAAATTCTACTCCTGAAATCAATACTACACTTGATAACTAGCTAGAATTTAAATACAAATTTGGAAAAAAGAAAAAAAGAAAATGGATTGACACAATAACCCACCAGTCAGACTCCAGCTCTTCCTAAGGTTGTCCACTATTCCAGCCTGAGCAAGAAGCCTTCCTTAACCTCACTGCAGCAATCCAAAAATACACAATTTAGATAGAGAATCAAATAGAAAAACAAATCCCTCCACTCAACCTGTCCATCCTCCACACTGCTACCATGTTTCTCTTCCTAATAACACAACCCAATGTTTCTCCTCTATTTACAAACCTCCACGGGCCTCCACTGCCTGGAGAAATGGGTCAACGTCCCTCCATGTCACAAAGGTCTCCTGAGTTATAAACCCGATCTAACCCCTCCACCCTGCCCGAGCAGGACTTCATATTCTACATTTCCTCTGTCTACTTTTACATTTGCTATTCTCTCTTCCTTCTTATTCATCACCTTCTTTGAGAAGCTTTTATTTACTCTTCAACATGCAGACTCCCATGACCTGGGTCTTCCTGGACTCACACACACAGATCTGTGCCTATAGGGTCTGGGAGCAGAGACCATGTGCTCACACCTCTACAAGATCATAAGGTCTCCCATTACATCTGCCTCCTCTACCAGACCAGACCCCCGGAGTGGAGGCAAGGTGATTTGGCCAGCTGCCATTCTCCAAGGCCTGGCCACATTTATGGCACAGAACAGGTCTCCAGTGAAGAAAGTGCAGGAATGTATATCCCACCTGGCTTCTCTCTCCCTGTGTGGCAAGTCCATGCAAGGTGGGTAGGTTACTAGGCGGGTCACTTTGCCAGGCTCAGCTTCCCCTGACCATGGACCATGATCACACCTGACCGGTCTTTCCAGACTCTTGCGAGGGGCAACCCAGAACTTCCAAAATCACTATGCAAGAATCCAAATTCTTCAACAGAAGGTATTCAGATTTTGATATCCTAAGTGCAGACTTTTAAGATCAACAGAAATCATCTTCTGACCCTATTAAATCATCCTCAGAGCTTTCTCTTCTTTTCTGCTAGGCCCACACATTCTTCCACTTTCCAGCTACAGGCAAGAAAACACAAGAAAGTTCTTATTCCAAGTACAGAAGAACCAAATGATCCTCTAAAACTAAAAAGGGCAATAGGTTAACATCAATATCACATTCATTCCACCTTCCTATCTAGAAACTGGGATAAAAACAAAAAAACTATGGAGCAAGTTTCAGATGTTATTAAGTAATCTTTACAGCTTTTGAAGAGTAACATTTCACACCTTTGAAAGCATGAAGGCCTGGAAGTTCATTCGTGCCCAGAGGCTCAGATGACTTCACACCTCAGAGCCAGTCAAAGCCCAGTTCTGCTGCTTGGGGCTTCACATTTCTGTGTGAAAATGAACCTTTGTCTTTAGGAGTAAGTAATACAAAATCGACTTCCTTTCCAAAAAGAACACTTTCATCCTCACAAGAGAAAAAAAATCTTTCACACTTCCTAAAGAAAGCCTCCACAAAACTTTCCATTCTTTTTTAACCAACCACACGGAGTGTTCCTCTGTTCTACGGTCAGGCTCTGGAGGGTTTCCGGGCATCAGGCTGGTGGTGTAGGGAACTGCTCTCCGCGATCTGGAGAGCGAAGACGGATTCTCCTCCACGTCTGTCAGAGAAGCCTGACTCCGCACAGCATACCATGCCTGGGGAGCAGACAGACCCCAAGAGCAGAGGGCTCCCAGCTGCTCCAGAGTTCTCACTGGCCTTCCCTCCTGGCCCTCCTTTCCTTCCCGACCCCTCTGAATCTGGATCTCCAAGTCTGGAAACCCTCCCCACCTACTCTCCTTGGTGGGAACCCTCCCCACCTACTCTCACTTCGTGATGATCAGACCCTGTCTGATTTCCTGGGTAATCTTAGCCACAAAAGAGCCCACAGTTAAATACACATTCAGTCACTACATTCGTCATACCCCTGCCTTTACCTGTATTAGCTCACATGAAGCTCCCAACAACCCTTAAGGGCAAACAACATTCCTGAATTCCCATTTATACAGTAACAAGCAACATAAGCACAGAGAGGCTGAGTGACTTGCCCAAGGCCACAGTGCAGGTTCGCAGGCATGTGCTGGAAAGTGAGGCCAGGCAGTCGGACTCCAGAACACGGGCTTTTACCCTCTAGGGCAGACCACCCCTCACCCCCATTACTTTCCTAAACTGGCATTTCTCAGTGGAGTCCTGTTCTATCCACCCTAAGGTGTTCTTCCCTTAAGAGCAGGGTTTCTAAAAGGATTTCCCAGCAATACAGATAGAAGAGTGGCAGCTTTTAAAAAAACTTTTTACAAGCTCTAACTGACCTGCAGAGTCCAAACTCAAATACTTCACACTTCTACATTCTGTAAAATAGGACTCTAGAATTCAGGATCACATGATAAAGGTACAGATGTCCTTTTGAAAACTTTCACGTGGTAGAACATCTTCTGTAAATCAAATACTTTTCAGTGAGGGGCGCCTGGGTGGTTCAGTTCGTTAAGTGTCTGACTTCGGCCCAGGTTAGGATCTTGCAGTTCGTGGGTTCAAGTCCCGCATCAGGCTCTGTGCTGACAGCTCAGAGTCTGATGCCTGCTTTGGATTCTGTGTACCCCTCCCTCTCTGCTCCTCCCGCGCCCCCTCCCCCCCGCCTTCCCGCTCACACTCTCTCTCTCTCAAAAATAAACATTTTTAAAAATTAAGAAAAAAATACTTTTCAGTGAAATGTCATCTGTGGAGGTTAAAATTTTAAAGAGAAATCATATTTTATCGTCCAAATTTGAAAACATTTGATAAGAAAATGTAACCAAGAGAAAAGAACTGTTAGCACTTAAGTCCATCCCAGGCAGAGTGAACAGACCAGGTCTGTCTTGGGGGATCCCGGCCTCCTGACTTTTCTCCCTCTCTCCACACTCCTGTGAAAAATGTCTAACCAAGAAGAACCACTTCTCTACACTGTAGATGTGAATTTAGATCAGTTGGATTATTAGGTTTCCAAGAGACATCTGTATTTTTTTAAATCCACTACTTGTGAAATAAAGTCTCTCCTTCCTCCACAAATAAGTGCCCAGTTGACTGTGTGTTGGTTGGGCAAACAGCCAAGAGAGGAAAAAGTGAGCAGTGTATGTGCCTGTTTGGAACAAGACAGAGGCAGACCAGGTGTCATGCCAGGGTCACCTGATCTGCCTGAGCCAAGCGCCTTCCTGAGCTTTCATTCCCCTCACTTCAACAAAGAAGTATAGGATAGCATATGTCAATACTGTATTTTTTTAATTTTTTAATGTTTATTTTTGAGACAGAGAGAGAGAGAGAATGCACAAGCGGGGCGGGGCGCAAAGAGAGAGAGAGACACAGAATTCAAAGCAGGCTCCAGGCTCCAAGATGTCAGCACAGAGCCTGATGTGGGGCTCGAACTCACAGACTGCAAGATCACGACCTGAGCCAAAGTCAGACACTCAACCAAACGACCACCCAGGCGCCCTCAATACTATATTTTTAACAAGTATTTCTCTTCATGGGATCTTTAAAAATAATGCACTCTGAGGTGTCAGCCTACTGGAGTCCACCTTCTAGCTCTGTCTATTCCTCTGCCTGCAAAATTCCAGTTATCTGCCTTTCCTCACAAGTGTGCTGCGTGCTTCTCTACCCCATTCCATGGAAGTTTCGATTCCACCCCACAGACATTTAGGAAGTGCCCTCCTCCAGACCAGCAACTACACAAGGTGCTGGTGGATGCATTAGTACCACATGATCCTGACCTCCAAGGATCAGGCACATCCTTAAATGACCATGGGACAGAAAGTCCTCCATCAGAGGAACCAGCAATATCCTACTGCCAGAGGGAGCAGGGAAAGTTCCCTTTCCAGGCTTATGAAGCTGAACCTCAGGAATTCTTAATACCCCACGAGCAGAGGCTGGTTCTCCACTGTACGGAGTACTGGGTCTATGATGCAGAAAGTGCCCAGCACATGTGGGAAGCTGAGATATGTGACCAGAGCCCTGGTAAGATTCTGGGAAGCTTATTTAATAAATATTTATACAACACCGAGCCTCTGCGACTTAGGGCACTTAGAGATAAAAAAGCAAACAACCAAGATACAGGATTAAGGATAAACCGGCTAAACACAAGAATGACAGCAAATTACACAATGAAGCATAAACTAAATACGACCCAGAAACTCAACTGTTATCTTAGAAGTCAGCTACATGTCATGAAGGAATCATGGGCCCCATTTCTAAGAGGCTCGCATCCTTATCGGGAGATAAATCAAACAAACGCGGACCCCCAGAAACGTAAAACTATAATGATTGCTATACGTGGGCTGGAAAGGTCAGCCCTTGGTGTCAGAGGAAGAAAACATGAAGTCCCTGAATCCTAGAAAATTGCCTGGAAGGACTGAGCCAACAGCTAATTTTTTAAAAATGGTGTCAGTTGGAAAAAGAGGTGGGTTGGACTTCCTTTGCTTGCCTAAGGTATAAGCATGGCAAAAAAAAAAAAAAAAAAAAGTTAGTGGAAAAGTTAAACAAAAATTTTAAAGGAATCATAAAGGGTAGAGATGGGGAAGAAGAGGAAATAACTAGTGACAGGGACACATATCTTCCTCATATACCCATTACCTCACTTAACTCCCCAGACCAGCCACTGGGGCCAGCCCCTACCCTTCACTCACTGGCTCAATGACCGATGAGGTGTCCATATGACGCCGCTGGGTGGGATGGGGGATGCCACCAGGGTACCAAATAAAGTGCCTTACCATGGCATGAGTTACATTTTGTCATCCCAGTTTTACAGGCTGAGACATCTAACCCTACAACTTGCCCAACAGCCCACAGAAGAGCTCTCATGGGGCAGAATCAGGGCACAGACCAAGCAGGTTTATAGGACCTCAAATTCATGAGTTGTCTGTGACCCCGTATGGTCACTGACAGGAGAGGCAAAAATGAGCAAACGCTAAAGTGAATCCCAAAGGTGGCAGTCTTCTACTTGATGCTTTCTGCTGGATTTCCAAGTCCTACCCTGAAGCCCACTTCACACACAAGGCTTGAGATTTTTACTTTCCCTCAAGAACTCCCTGACAGGCCACATCCTCACAGCAATGGCCACTGCCTGAGACCACTGAAATTCTCTGTCATGAATGGAAGGCATTGTGGGAAGTCGCCAGCAGGAAGGAGTGAGATATAATCATTTCCTCTCAGAAATAAGTAGGATAACTTCTCCTCCATTCTCTGCTACTTCTGACAGAAATGACAGCAAAATATAACAGCTGGAAGAGACGATCTTAAAACTAATTCAACAAGGATAGTGCTGTGAACGTCCATCTAGCTAAATCTGTTCCCTGTAGCAGCCTGACGTAACAGTGTCAGAAATTTCATTAAATACACATTCGTAGTAAATATTCAGTCTCACATTCCACCCTCCAACTCCTCACACAGGACGCAAATGCTCCAAAGAAGGATGTCCCAGTGCTGAGAAGAAAACCCAGGCCCAAAATGGCGTCCCCTTAGGCCAAATCCCAGAACCAGGGCTTAAAATCTAGTCTAATTGCAGTTTCAACATCCCCAAGAAACATACTCTTGAAGTCAGTCTGGAAATTTCCAATAAGCACCGATGAGTCTGCCACAAGGTGCCTGTCCATCCCCTAGAGGATGATGAGGGGATCTGCATGTTAAGACCCCTGCCCTTCCCGCTAAGGGAAAGCCATCTGGCCTGGAGTAACCCTTTGCTTTTGTGAATACCTATTTTCCCCCCACTCATTCCTCTAAAACTTTCCATTCTGTATAACTTACAACTCCTCAGAGCTCCCCTTTCCTTGCAAATTGGGTTGCTACCCCACTCATGAATTGAAGAGCCAAAAATTAAGTCCTCCATTAAGAGAAACCTCGGGCTGCACGTAGCCCCAGTCCCAGTCCCAGGAAAAGCCTCAGACTGTTCAAGGCTAAAGCCATCCTCGGACCGCCCTCAGTTCAGCTAATCAAAAAGTAAAAAGAAACATTCCTATGGTCTGAGTCAAGGCTGGGAACTGCAGACACAAACTAGCCAATTTCTCACCACTTGTCTGAACCCCACGTGGGCCCTCTGAACTCACTTCACAATTGGTCATTTTCAAAGGATTCTCAAAAGCCATGATTGGGTCCCACCAAGAGGAATGAACACCTCACAGATACTGAATGGTCAAAGGTGTAATTGTAATTGGTGCTTATGTGATGATGCTACATGTACTGTAACACCCCCATCCCTTACTCCTTAAAAACCCCGTTCGCTATTGTTCTTTGCTTCACCCTGCTGCCATGACACGGGTAGGCGGGTGAGCCCCTGCTCGAGCTTGTAATAAAGACCCTTTTGTACTTGCATTGGTGCTGGCTCCTTGGAGGTATCTGGGACTCGCGATTCGGGCACAACAGAATCACTTCATAAAGCCAATTAGATCTTCAAACATACTCGGCTGAATGTTGTTTTTTAATAATAGCTACAGGGAGAACAGTGGGCCCAGCAGTGTTCACAGAGGCTGTGAATTTGAGACTCATGACCTCTGTGGACCTTGATAAAGCCACCCAACTCTAGTCTCAATAAAAGGAGACTCACAAGAGTCCTCCCAGGAGGTTGTGGAAAAGACCACATAACAAATAGAGCAGCAGAGCCGACAGGCCAGCAGCAGTGACGTAAAGATGTGCTGATGCTGAATCTCAGCTCAAATCAATCAAACAGGAAGTTGGATTCCACGTGCGAGGAGGTTCCTGAGCACCGCATGGAAGGGAGGAAGGAAGGGCAGCAAAGACTCAGAGCAGTAGAAGGTAGGAGGTGTGCGCCTGGGGTGAACTGAATTTGCCAGCTCTGCCCAGAGTAGAGCTTCTCAAAGTGCAGTCCCAGGGCCAGCAGCAGCAGCATCACCTGGGAACTTGCTAGAAATGTACCCAGAGCCTCCTAATCAGAAACTCAGTTTTAACAAACCCTCTGGAAAATTCCAATGCGTGCTTGAGTTTTAGAAGCACTAGCAAGCACAGAACATTTAGTTCTAGGGCTCTCCATTTCTAGAAGGAAAACAAATACAGGATATGAGGTCTCCAGCATTCCTACCACTGGAAGGCACAGGAGGGGGACAAGACTTTCTCAGCTTAGCAAAGGAGTGCTACCAGGGTGCAAAGGGGTGCAAACTCTGGAACTTGTAATATTGAGCAATTGCCCCGGAACTCAAAACTGGGTCACATGCCCATAAAGGTCGCTAAACGCCATAAGATGACACTGAAAGCAAAACCCTCCTGGAGGGAGCCTTCCCTGGAAAATAGTGGTAAGCTAGCAATCATCGAACATTCCCTATTACCCCATCTGCCCTAGCATTTTTTTATATTTTTTAAATTTTTTTTAATTTTTATTCATTTATTTTTGAGAGAGCATGGAAGGGGGGGAGGAGAGAGAGAGAATCCCAAGCAGGCTCTGCACTGTCAGCGCAGAGCCCAATGCGAGGCTCGAACCTACAATCCTTGAGATCATCACCTGAGCCAAAATCAAAAGTCAGATGCTTAACCGAATGAGCCACAAAGGTGCCCCCTTGCACATATTTTTTTAAATGAGTTTCACCCCTGCTGCAGGCTGGAGGTGCTGTCTGCCACCACCACTGACCACGCCCAGCACAGAGGCCCTTCTGGAGAATGCAGAGGCACGCTGGTCACTGGGGAGTGTGAAGTGGGAAGTGTCTTCCTTTTCAAGTCCATTTTCTGAGTAACTCCGTGCCTGAATTTCACTGCACATTCTTTTGAATTTCACTGCAAGTATTTTTTGCCAGCTTAAAGAAAGTGATATTTTTCAACTTTAATAATTAAAAAAAAAAATAGAGGGGTATGTGGCACTTCCCTGCACATCTTTGCAACCTCTGTGAATCTATAATTATTTTAAAATAAAAGTATACATACACGTGTGTGTGCGCATGTGTATATAGTTTACAGAGAGAGTTAGGTTTTCCCCTGGTTATTCTGTTCCATACACTCAGGCAACCACTCCTAAGCCAAAATTTTCTTGGTGATTTCAAAATTAAGCCAGTTTGCTCAGGTCTGTGTGAAACAGTGGCATCACCAGCATGGTCATCGAGTGATGACCCAGTGAGGCAGGTTCCCCTCAAACCACCATGGGGTGTATACTGTAGCTGCACTTGGGCACCAGCACCCCAAAACACAGAAGCTGAGCTAGCTCAGAGATCATGAAAGTGTAAAAGCAAAGCATTGCAGTGAAAAATCACAGAGACGAGAGATAGTACTGTAGGAATCCTAGGACCCCTTCCCAGATTTTCCAGATAGGGCAAATCAGCTGGGGTTTGGAGGGAGAGGCTTTTCCCACTCCCGAATGCCAGGAGGAAGGATTTTCCCCAGCACACTCCTGCTCTCTCTTAGTGTCTCCTTTCCTTCTGTTCTGCAGGGAGAAGTAACTTCTCTGACAGCTCTGGGGGAATCACCCACCTGCTCAGATCTGCTCAGCCCAGACCCTTCTCTCTCTGGAAGTGAACTTCTGCAGCCTGTGAGGTTCTGTGCTGCTCCAGGGCCTCTGCCCCGAGGGGCAGGCAAAGAAGCCTCTTTCCAGGAATTCAATCAGCAGGCCTCTGAGGCGAGCTGACTTAACACATCCTCCAGCCAAGCCTCTACTAGGGAAGAAGTGACATTCTGACCTGCCTTTTGTCCTAGTCATTGTTTTTCTTCTCAGTATGCTCAGAACCAGGGTGGGAAAGAGGACTAGTGGACACTGGGCCTCTGGAATACTTCCCCCAGGTGTGGTCTAATGATGCAGATTACTGGGTCCCCACCCTGGGGTGCAGCTTAGGTAAGTCTGAATCCAATCCTGATGATGACCGTACTGTTGACCTTCCCTGTTATGCAAAATTTGGGTATGTAAGAGCCAGCTGCACTGAGGTTAACAGCACCCTCCAGGAGGTCAGCTCTAACCACTCCCACGGGGGAGATGAGAGAAACTGGGAGCTTTTTTGACACAAGGGAAAGCAGCCTGGCAGAAGAGAGGTTTTCCAGTGACGACTCCAGAGACACAAGGGACAGTTAGGGACAGTCAAGCTCAGCCTGAAGTGTCTTCCACTCCAAGCCCTACTCCCCTCTGCATCTCTACAACCATGTCAGAAACTGAGTGTGCCATGGGGACAGGACATCAGGGGTGAAAGCCACCAGCTCTGAGCCAGAAATCAGAAGCAAGGCACCTGTAACAGGGCAATGTGTGTTTATAAGCATCTCATAAGCAAGGAATCTTAACTGAGGGTTCATAGCACAGCACCCATGACCTCTAGGATAAGAAGAACAACGCATTGTGTGGTCAGGTCTGTTGTCACTGACATTCTGATATCATTCTATAATGCATCAAACTGTTTCAAGAAACATGATGATGTTGGGGCCTGGGTGGCTCAATTGGTTGAGCATCTGACTTTAGCTCAGGTCATCATCTCATGGTTCCTGGGTTGGAGTCCTGTGTCAGACTCTGCTGACGCTCAGAGCCTGGAGCCTACTTCAGATTCTATGTCCGTCTGTCGGTCTGTCTCTCTCTCTCTGCCCTTCCACCACCCCCACCCCACCCGGTTCATGCTCAGTCTCTCAAAAATAAATAAACATTAAAAAAAATTTAATAGGGGATNGAGTTTGAGCCCCACGTGGGGCTCTGCGCTGACAGCTCAGAGCCTGAATCCTGCTTGGGATTCTGTGTCTCCCTCTCTCTCTCTGCCCCTCCCCTGCTCGCACTCTGTCTCTCTCTGTCTCTCAAAACTGAATAAAAGTTAAAATAAAATTCTTAATAAAAAATATTTTTTAAAAATTTTTAATTAAAAAAAAAACCGTAATACTTATGAGACGTCTCTGATTTACTTCTGACTTCAGTCCTCCAGTCCTATTTTTCCCGCATGGTCTTAGATGTCTTATTCCGATTTCACCTCCACACATTCGGCGCAGGGACACCATACACACAACACGCTGAGAAGTCCTTGTCCCCAGGGTCTCCAGACCACCTTCCCGTACCCCGGTACTAAACCACGTGACTAACCACATGACTAAACACGTGACTCCCCAGCAGGGGTGGAAAACGTCCCCGCATCCAGACCAACCTCCTGGCCACACCGCCTCCACACACGGCTCGCTTGGCTCCGCGCCGCCCGCCCGCGCCTCACAGAGAGCCTGACTCCTCGTTTCCCCTCACAGGGTACATAGGAGCCACCAGGAACTCCTGCGCCGCGTCCAGATTCCCACCAAGTTCTGCCCCTTGGGACATTTCCCCCTGCTGCCACCCGGGACGAGCCATGCGGGGCCCCGGCGCACAGCGCGAGCGGCCCAGGGAAGGTGGTCTCCCTCACCCCCTTACCTCTCCACCCTCTGTTCTCAACACAGCGGCCACACGAGTCAGCGCTCTGCTCAAAGCCCCGCGGAGAGCCCTGGTTCCCGCCAGCAGGAAGCCGGGTCTTCTTTCCCGTTCCTCCGCACACTCTCCAGGCACACCGCCTCCGGAAGCTCTAAGCTAAGCTGCTCGGCACTAGGCTGCTCCTTCCGCCTGGACGCCCGGGACTAACCGCCTCACCTTCTCCAAGTCCGCCCAAGCCGCACCATCTAAAGCAGCCCCATCCTGACGACTGCGTGTTAAAAATCCTACTCATTCCCTCCTTCAGCCCGCTTATCCTGGTCTACTTAACATTTTCCCCCCACAATACCTTCTAACGTAGCATGCAATTCACATAATATATTTTTTATTACGTCTCCCCGACCAGAATCTAAGCTCCATAGGGCACAGTGTTTATGAACAATGTCGCTCAGTCACCTAGAATAAAGCCTAGAACGTAGCAAGTGCTTATTAACCCAGCGCCTTCCCCAAGCATCTAACCTGGTGCGGAGTTCAGCCCCATTTGGCCCGGCCATGTGTGCCAGGCTGGGAACCTTCCCTCGGGAGGAGGGATGACCCACATGCAGGAAGCAGCCACCTTTTTCTCTGAGATCTTACTTGCGAGGTTCCAGAAGGCCCTTCTGCACTAATGTTTCTCCCCAGTCGGCCAGAGTGCCTGAAACTTTCAGCATGGGGCCTCCATGGAGAAGAGAATGTGCTAAGACCTTCATAGTCATTATCATCAAAGCACAGATTAGTTTGCCTGACTACCCATCCTACAACAGTAAGCACATACAGAGGGCCTGCCGTGCACCAGCTCTGCACTTAGAAACTCCGTGCTAATGCTAGAGGAGACCCCTTCCCCACCCTTCAAGATGTTGGGGTCCTAGCAGGGAAAGAAGTGCATTCACAGGCAACATTGAAGCACCGTCTGTGGTTAAACCTGCAAAAAAGTTATGCACAGCATCCTGAAGTGCCAGAGAAGAAAGGTAGCTGCCAAATGGCCAGAATTTGCCTGGCAAAGAAAAGAGGGAGAGGGAACAGCACCCGCAAAGCCACAAAGTTATAAAAGGCACAGCACATTTAAACAACAGGGTTGGCAAACGCACGGCGCTAGAACCTCACCTGGAAGGAGCAGAGGAAGATGAGGCCAAGGGGAGAAAGTGCTGTCCTTGTCTTCTAGGTGGGGGAAGGCAGTGGGGTGTGTGAACAGGGCAGATGTGGGCGGAGCCTGGGGCAGGCAGGAGGAGGTGGTGGAGGGCACAGACCTCACCACCGCAGAGCCTAATGAAAAGGCTGTCACAGGAGTCCCAGTGAGAAACCAGGCATGCTCGAACCAAGCAGGAACAATGAGGAGGCAAAGGAGGACCCTCGAAGGTATTTATGAGCCAGAATTATCCAGCCAATCACCTAGGAAGACTTGCGGAAGCGAGGAAAAGGTGCACAGGTTGGTGGACAGAAGAAAATGGCCCAGAGCGTGATGCAAATCTCCCGCGAGGCTTGGACAGCTGGAGACCACCAGTGGGAGTTCCCGAGCACCGGACGTGATGTGAGGGACACAAACCCCCACCGTCCAAGCCTCAAGCAGGCACCTGCCAGGGATGAGGGGTCACTGTGACCCCTCCAGGTTCTACTGCAAGCAACAAGGGTGGGAGACAGGCTGGTGGTGGGGAGCCCCGTCCCAGTCCAGGTGAGAAATGATGAGGAGCTGACCTAGGGCACCGGCACTAACGGTCAAGTTACAGCCACCAGAGATGGGGAACCCGTCGAGGGTCTTCAGCCTGGGATGATGTGGGCCACGAAAGGCCTGGGTGACCACAGAGGTACAACCAGACCAGAGTTCCTGGTGGCAAACGACCTAACAGTTAACCGGGCTGGCAAGCAGACGGGTGCTCACGGATTGACAGAAGAACAGTACACCAGGCCTACTAGGAGCCCGAGGAAGCTGGGGGCCAGAACGAGGCCCACAGCCAAGAGACACAGGAAGGGTTAGCTCCACCACCAACACCCAACCGGGCTCCAAGCTGGCTCCTCACATCACTCACTTCAGGCCCCAAGGCCCAGGCCAGAGTCTGCCTGGTTGTGTGGGGGTCAGGTCCGTGCCCTGGGTGTGGACAGAAATCTGTTTTTGACCTTTCTGGGTGTTTCTCCAGGCAAGAAAGCACCACCTTCTGCCCTAAACAAGCCCTCAACCCTGGGTAGACTGACCTGTTCCCTCTCCTGTTCCTCATCCTCCCTGGGAGTTCTCTCTACCTACTGTCCTGTTCCCTACCTTTCTGCCTAAACCCTGTCTGTCTCGGAGGGCTCACCTCAGCCCCAGTCCACCAGGCTACTAAAGAAGTGAAAAACAGAAGTAGTGAAAAGCAGATCAGAGTGCCTCTTGTGTAATTCTTTAAGAGCTTCCTGGGTTGTGTGGGGCAATAACTCCTCTATTAACGATGGGGTGCTTGCTTTTGCTTCTCTACAAATAAAGGTCTGCGGTTTTATTTATTTATATACCAGTCTGGAGGGGGGCAGTGCCTGGGTGGCTCAGTTCGTTAATCGTCTGACTTTGGCTCAGGTCATGATCTCCGGTCCGTAGGTTCGAGCCCCGCATCAGGCTCTGTGCTGACAGCTGTCTCAAAGCCTGGAGCCTGTTTCAGATTTTGTGTCTCCTTCTCTCTCTGACCTTCCCCTGTTCACACTGTCTCTCTCTCTCTCAGAAATAAATAAAACATTAAAAAATAAAAATTTAAAAAAACAGTCTGGAGGCCCATTTGGCATTTACCTTATACTATTAATTAGCCCCTCCTGTGTATATGTGCTTTAATTTTTTTTAATGTTTATTTTTGAGAGAGAGACAGAGTGTGACCAAGGGAGGGGCAGAGAGAGAGAGAGACAAACACAAAATCCAAAACAGACTCCAGGCTCCAAGCTGTCAGCAAAGAGCCCGCCAAGGGGCTTGAACACAGACCACGAGATCATGACCTGAGCCAATGTCAGATGCTTAACTGACTGAGCCACCCAGGCGCCCCTGTGTATACATGCTTTAAACAAGACTGAAAACTATATAGGAGCAGGAATTCTCTCTTGTGCTGTGTCTGTGCCTCTACAGAGCCTAGTAAGTGCTCAATAAATATGTAATTGATGAGCCAAAAGAAGAAAAAAATAGAAATGAGATGGCTTCCATCGCTAATGGTGAGACCACGTATTGTTGCATCAATCCTAAAGAAACAGAGTTTTGTTTGGGAGGTCTTATTTGTTTTTCTTAAGTTGACTCTGGCAGGTAATTTTCCTGGAGGCAATAAAGGGATGCGTCTACGAGAACAAAGTGGCCAGAGCCAAGCATCTGAACTTGCTTATTCACTAAGCGGCGGACCCAGAAGTCATGCCAGCGAGCTGAAAGGGAGACAACTGAACCTCAGACAGACAACAGGGCCATTAGGCAATGGGCCAGACACCAAAAGAGAAGCTTCTGGACCCTGAAAGGAAGCACCATCATGCAGCAATGAGTTAGCAGCCCCCAGGAGAGCCCTCTGTTGGCTTAGGAGTGCTGGTGGCAGACACAAGCCATGGGGACAATCCCCTTTGAACAGACCAAGCAGGACAGAGAATGGGTCTGGGGGGAAGGGAGACTTTGTGGTCTAGATGGATGGATGGAAGGGGTGACCAAAAGGTCAGTGCAGCAGGGAGGGAAGAGGTGGGGTGGGGTCACGTGAAGAAGTGTCTTCTATCTTCAGAGGCCAGGATAACGTCAGAGGGACCCAAGAGCCCACACACACAATAAGAGAAGAATCAGTGGCTTCTGTTCGCCCATCAACTGCCCACTTACATTCTAGATCGATCGGGGAAACTCCTTGAAAGCCCAGCTGTGTGGAGGAGACACTCAGTGCAGAATATCAGGATGAGGGAAAGAAATTCATTCTCCTCAACCTCATCTATTACCTTCTCTGCTTTTCCATTTTCCTTTTCCTCATTTCATATCCTCTCCCTGAACCTTATTTGGTTTTTTTTGAAAAGCTCCAAACTTGTTCCCAATGGGGACCCAAGAAAAATGGAAACCACCCCATTTCTCACCTAAGCTGGTAGCAAAGCAGGTGGGAGGGCCCCGGGGAGGAAAGTATAGACATGCAGCTACCCTAAACCCAGGAACTGAGGCTGAAACAGGGCAGAAGCGGATTGCACTTAAGCTTGAGAGCTGGGCAATGAGGCCAGCTCTGCTTCCAATTGGTTGCTTCACCTGGGGAAAATTACAAAAAAAAAAAATCCTCTCTGCCTCAGTTTCCATATTTGTAAAACAGAAAAAATAAGAGCACTTATAGTATTTTTGGAAAAATTAAATAAATACTCAGAATAGTGAGTGGCACTAAATACTGACCTCTTCCTTCCTTCACTGCTCCCCCCAATAAATACCTAAATATTTGTTTCAAAATACAATGTTTACAGAACAAAAGATTCTATTGACCTACCACAGGGGATGTGAAACAGAATAGGAGTAGTAATTTATCACTCATCCTTACACATTATGCCCCGTCCTTGGATTCATCCTGTAACCGATGGCACAGGACTGTAGAAGAAGCCACTGAGGCTGTTTGGCCAACTGTGGTTCTGGAATGTGGAGAGAACAGCACTGTCTGCAGGCCAGCTGGGCTGAGTTAACCTAAATATGTTCTTTATATTGATATTGCATATTCTGAGTTCTTTGTTCCTTAATGTCCACACTATCTTCTCATGGTGAAAAGACAACTGTTAAGACCACTGACTTCTCAGACGGGTAACGGGACTCAGGGTCCACACAGGTAAGGAACCCCGGCGGCTGTTAGATTCCTTCTGCATCACGTGTCGTGGGGCACATGGCATGTAACTCAACAGCAGAGACACAAGAGATGTGCAGAAAGCAGAGGGTGACTCAGGCCCTGCTGACTAGTGAGCAGGGTCTGGTCCAAGTCTCCTCGACTTCTCTTATGGTCAAGGTTACACCACTCACCCTTCTGTGTTCAGAACTCTTATGCCACAAGTGACTTTCCCTTTTCCATTTTCAATGTCTTAAATGCCATTTTCATCCATGAATAATTAAATTTTTACCCTTCCTATGGGAAATGAATAGGGAGCCAAAGAGACCATCAGAGCTGATCTTGATTTTTATCTGAAATAAAAAATTGTAATGCATGCATCTTAAGAAAGAAAATGGAAAAGGAAATTCACTTAGAAATTCATGATCCAATCTGTTTATTTAAAATACAAACGTGCACCAACAAAAACCAGGACAACGCAAACGCCAATGGGCCTGGGGGCATCTACTCGCCAAGACATCACAGCATGTAAGGTGATGGATCCCTGCGAACCAGAAGTAGGTTTTAAGTAGAAATCGTTGTGAATATACCAGAGGCTCAGATGCCATACTTACCAAAATGTAATTCTTTCTTATTTTATCTGATTTAAGCAATGGAAGAGATCTCAACAGTCAACCAATAAAAGAAAATCAGTTCTGTCATCTGGGGTTCGCTTTCTTATTAAAAACTCACAGTCAGCGAGCATCACCAAGAGAAACCTGCCATAGCCAGAAATGACCAAGAACCCACTGGACCAGGAAGTGGAGACCTTGTTGGTGCCTGTGACCCAGCTCAAGGTGGCACAGACCAAGGATGTGGAAGCCCAGGACTGTCTGGATGTGCCCAACAAGAGCAAGTGGGGGAAGAATGACTCATCCCACCAACGAGCTCCCTGTGTGTCCCTGGGAAGCTACAGGATATAAAACACGTCATCAAAGTAGAGCAGGCAGCTGAGGAAGCCAAGGGCTTTTTCAAGAGGAAGACAGGCTTCCTCCCCAACCAAATGGAGAAAACCCAGCGAGTTCTGCAGAAGAAGCATGCCCTGAAGGAGGCTGTCATAGAGATAATGAGCCAGAAGACCCCAGAGCCCACAGCCCTGGAGGCAGCTCTGGCCACTGCCAAGGCCAGGGAGCTTGATTCAGAAATGGGGCAGAGGGACCCCGCTTCTGGGGACCTGGGATCTTGTGGGCGTGGCTTCCTGGGGTTCTAAGGGGTCTTGTGTTCAATGCTAATAAATGTGCCAACTGAACAGAAGGAAAATTAATTCATATGGGAGAATGAAGAACCCAACAAGATAGAGTTGGATTCCTTAACTCAAATAGCTCAGTCTCCTCCCCTTTTAACTCAAGGCTTTAAACCTCTCTACTGTTTTTCAGAGTTTAGCACTGACGGAAAAGGTCAGTCTGGCAGCTCTAAAGAATTCCACTCTCTATTTATTTATCTACCTAAGGGACATAGTTTGGATCCTTTACTGCACTGGAATACTTGAATCATACCAGTTGGAATAGGAGCCATCCAGAAGTTGAGAAGGAAAAGAAAATATATATTCAAGCTAAAATCAATCCAATTTTAAGAGAGGGCCATTAGTCTATCCCAATTTTAGTAAGGTTTTGAACAAACAGGCTAGACAAAAATAGACTCAAATCACAAGTACAACTGGACAGCTTTCACTTAGGGCTCTACTCCCACAGCGGACAGTGGGACAGGCCTCCACTCCAACTCCTTCGGGGTGGAAGACTCCTAATTCCATACAAGTTAGGAGAAAGGCTTTCTGGAACACCCACCACCACCACACACACATGCACACACGTGCACACACACACACACATTGAAAGGGGGCAGGAGCTGTTGCCCTCTAGCGGCTAGGTCACAGAAGACACGTTCCAAACACAGGAGAGCTCACTGTGTACCCTTCTGGAATGTGCATCTCTCGTCCAAGTAATTTTATAGTTACTTAATTTTATAGTTAAGGATCTTCAGATTTTCTTTTCTGAAACAGGCTCCTGATGATAGAGTAACCAGCATACAAGTCAACACTATACCCAAATATCATTGCTACAGTTAGAAAAATAAGATCCCAATGTATATTCCCTTTGCCAACAGGGAAAGCTTCTCAGGGAAATGAGAACTGAGAACCATGTAGTCCCAAGACTTTAAGTTTTAAGTCTTGTTATCTTCCACAAGGTACTGCAAAGAAACTATTCTCATAGGAACCGTGAACTAGAAGTGTTAATTTCTGGCTTACAAAAAAAAAAANTTAAAAAAAAAAAAAAAAAAAAAAAAAAATCACATTGGGAGGAAGCAGGATTATCTTGAGTACAATAGCAAAAGAGAGAGAAAAGAGTTGCATGTGATTTAATCCCTAACAAAACAAGTCCAAGGAGAGATTTCCCAGACTGGTAGTTGAACAGCGAAGGGCACTCTTTCTCCTGTGGAAAGTATTTGAAATAGAGCATTGTTTAATGTCATAAAGGCATGTCCCTTCTGTCGAAGGAAGAGACTGTCAAATCCAGTTTTTATTCCCCCTTCCTGTAAATCCAGCACTGTGAAAGTCTATGAAACCACAAAACAATTTTCAGGATCGCAGGGGCCATGACCTTCACCATTCTCCTGTGACAGTGTAGAAGTCCAAGTTGTCACAATAATTTATTTGTAGACTGAGACTTCGGCATGAAAGAAGGGAAACTAGTAGAACAATTGGACTGGAACCTAGTTTTCCTGGGGCTCAGGCTGTCCCGCCTGCCTGCAATGTCCCGAGTTCAAGGTCAACCATGAGTCTACCTTCCTGTATAACCAGCTGATAGCCTTATCACTTGCTGACTCCTCTGGGCTGAGCCAGGCTGAGCCATGTAATGAGCAGTTTATAAGCTGCCTGTGGCACGCCATCTTGTTCTCTGATTGATCTCCTTTGCATGTAACTTCTCCACAGCTAGGAGCACTGCACACAGCGGCTGGTTACTAATGCTTCTCAAAGCCTCGCAGAGGCAAAGCAAATCCCCCTCACGGATGGAACACTGTTAGCTCCTTGATCTTCAGATACCAGGCTAAGGAGGGGTGCACTGCCACTTGCCTAGAAGGCATTTATTTCCCTTTAGTGAGAAAGAGGCGTCAGTAGGACTGCTGTCAGCTAAAATGATGATAAATAACCCTTTTATTTTGTGTAGCACTTTTTTGGCTACAGAGGGATTTCAGACAAGGTCCTGGTAATATGTTACACTCTCCCCACATGCGCAGGAGGGTGGCCGTCCTGTACCATCTGGATCAGCTTTGGTGGAAGAGCGCTGCATGGCCCCATGGACGCAGCCGTGGAGGAAGTATGTGGTACATGCTTGGGAGTATTTATAGTATTCCAACTGGAGACTAAATTCTAGAAATATGCAGTGCCTAAGACTGGCTTACATAATCCAAGTCTCATAGTTGAAGCCAAGGCTCCCCTTTGCAAGGCTAACTGCTTACATTTATAAATTTATCTCAGATACCCTTGCCATGCCTGGTGCCCTTTGTTGTCCATAAAAGTTTAAGGAGGGGCACCTGGGTGGCTCAGTAGGTTGCACATCCCACTTTAGCTCAGGTCATGATCTTATGGTTCATGAGTTCAAGCCCCACGTTGGGCTCTGTGCTGACAGCTCAGAGCTCGGAGCCTGCTTCGGATTCTGTGTCTCCCTCTCTCTCTGGCCTGCCCTTTACTCATGCTTTCTTTCTCTCTCTCCCTCTCTCCCTCTCTCTCTCAAAGGTAAGTAAACATTAAAAATTAAAAATAAATAAAAAATTAAAATTTAAGGGAAAGTTGCTGAAGGAAGGAAAGACTTGTTCCCTGTATGGTGTTATTTTTAAGACTGTCACTTCCTTGAGGCATGTGGTCCAATGGCAGCCCCAGCTAACTCACCATGTAGACTGTGTGCACACAGTCCTCCGTGCTTCTTCTCTCAGCTCCAGTCTTGTGGCGGGGTCTCCCTGCCCTCACCCACACACCTTCCCTCCCTCAATGCCCTCAGCTCACTCCCATCAGGTGGGCCCCGAACCCACTCCATTCTACTGCTCTCTGACCCGAGGAGAGATGAACCCCTACTCTGCTTCCTCTCTCTCCTGCCATCTGAGCCACTAAAACCACCCATCTGGTCCATGAATCCACAAGGGGGAAGGAACAATAAGGACTGTGGAGTGAGGCAGGCATGGGGACACCCAACTCACAACCTACGGCTTTGCACCTGTCCTATTCTTTCTCTAGAATTTGGGGGAGAAATCAGCGAAGGGAGAAATCTAACGTTCCCAACATTTTAACTCACAACTAGAGCCTGAAGAAATCCCGTCTGTAAAGTTAGGACAACGCTTACCTCCGAGGCTGTATATGCAACATAAGCCATACACCGTGCTCAGCACAGCACGAGGCACCTAAGAGGTAGTCAACACACAACATGTAGGTAACTAGCCACTACAGTTTGGAAAGGCAAAACAAATGTGTGCATTTTAAAAATGCAGGATGCTTGAAAAAATTAAGTTGCTCTGTCCATCAATATTTATCGAGCACCTGCTGTGGTCTGAATATTTGTTCTCCCACTCCAATTAGTATGTTGAAATCCCAACCCCCAAAGTATTGAGAGGCGGAGACTCTGAGAGATGAGTAAGTCATGGGCAGAGGGACACTAGACCGCTCCCTCATCCTATGACAATGCGGCAGGTAAGAAGGCTCCATTTATGAACCAGACCCCAAACGTGCAGGTGCCCTGACCTGGGACTTCCCAGCTCCAGAACCGTGAGGGATAAATTTTCTGTTGTTTACAACCCCCCTCAGTCTAAGATGCTCTGTTACAACAGCCAGAATGGACTAAGACTCTCACACTGAAGGACTGTATCTATTTCCCCCAACCTTCCCCTAAAAAAGAAAAACAGATATCCATGTTCTTGCTCATAAGGATTTCACTCCCTACTAAGTCAGTGATAAATGGAATATACTTCAAAACTACAGAAGAGCATTTGGAGATTGTGCAGAGAGAAAGTTAAAGCACACACAGTATAGCTGAGCACATACACAAACAATTATTTGCATGAACAAAAGAATTATTCACAGTTGTATGTAGCAAGCATGCCCTTAAGGACATTTAAGCTGGATGATGGTTTTCTTTTAAATGATCTGACTCAGCATTTCAGGAACACCCCTCTCTATAAAGCTGGATGTATCCATGCAAAAACACAGAGGTGGAAATGGAGTAGGGTCACCCAGCAACCCTGCCCCACCAGCCCCTCCAAACTGGGGCTCCCCAGCTTGCCATCCCTAAAGCCTTCCAAACCTCTTTGCTTGTCACTGCTTGCAGTTCACAGTTCCACCCCCCAAATACCCAGGATTCCAGCTTCCCCTGTGACATCTCTCTCCACACCCCGTGCCGACCCTTGCTCTGGTCTAAAGCAGTTAGTTGACTGTTTACGGTGACTTATTGTGCTGTAGTGTGCGGAGGACCTCAGAAGACACGGGTCATACACAAATTATATCACTTACAGGGGTATCAGCACAATCAGCTGCACTTGACAGCAGAAGTGATTCATTTCCTTGGCCACTGAGATCCCACACCTACAATACTCTGGTGCCCTTGAAGCTCCAATCGCTAAGAGTCACTCTGTCCCACCCCAACCTGACCCCAAGATGCATTCCCACCTCCACGGCTGGAAATTCCAGAGCCTGGGTTCTAGCAAAGCAAAGTGCTTTTCTATGAGCCCAGGTCCTCAGGGATGGCACTGCTGTCTACCAGGGCCAGCCTGGACCCCTAAGGAAGCTGTCCCTCTGGGCAACCCTGATCCCCCATGTTCCTCACCTCTTTTCTGGTTGACTGCCCAGGTAGCTCATGTCATGAATGAGTCATGCACCCTCCTTTTGTATTCTGGGTTTTCTTGAAGTCTCAGTTTTTTCTTAGCTCTTCCCCCTAGAGTACCATCATCCTGAGATCCATCCAAACATCTAGTCCAAAGTCCCTACACTCTCCTCAAGGACCATCCATGTAGGTTCTCAGCTTCTGGCCACGTTCCCTACTCACATGGTCATATGGATCAGGGCTGTCCAACATGGAAGCCATTAGGCCCACATGTCTATGCGAGTTCAAATTACCTCAAATTAAATCAAATTAAAAATTCAGTCCCTCAGTGGCACTAGCCACATTCCAAGGGCTGAATAGCTACATGTACCAAGTGGCTACCATGTTGGAGAGAGAAGATAAGCATGCCCAGCTTCACAGAGAGTTGGGTGGGACAGCGCTATTACGGAGCACTGTATTTACCCTATCCCTGCTGTTCTGGCCACAGTCAAGCCAGACCTGCATGCAGGGAGGACATATCCAAGAAATGTTACAGACAGAAGCCAGTTTTGAACTAGGTTTTGAAATCAGGAATTATATCATCTTCTACAATATGGCATTTCACACGTACAAGGAATTTTTACCTATATCGTAAATACCACGGTTTCAAACGGGGTAACACTTTATGTGACAGAATGGCCTATGCAAAGACACATAGGAGAAAACACGAAGTCTGGGAAGTCAGTGGACATTATCTCAAGGAAACAAACATTCTTCAATTTGAGGGCTGTTTAAAAAGTATCAAAAAATCTATCTAGATCCTGTCTCCGCATATTCCAACCTGTTTTTATATTCCTTTCTTTACCTTAATAGCTCTCTACGCTGCTACCACGTAGCACTATGGCATTATTAACCCAGATCTGGACAGACTACATCCTATTATACAACAAATTCTCATGGTGCATCTTTTCTATGAAGACTCCTGTCCTCTGCCGGCAGTACTATAAAGGGACTCCAGGGCACAATGGTCAGGCAACCATTCATTCCAGCCAGGTCACATCGAGACCAGAGAGGGCTAGGCCAAAACAAGACCCAATAAAGGATTAAAGAACATAGTGTATCAGAAACAGACCTCCATTTATAACCCGTCCCCTGGTGACTCTCTGCTCCTCTCTCCACATTCCTTTCTTCATAGCCAAGAACCCTGGAGTTAAAAGCGGTGCCTTCTGCTTCCAGAGTGTCTTTGATTAACAGGGCTCTGGCATGGGTCTAGAATTTCAAGGGCAAGGGTGGGACTCAAAGGCAGCAAAAGTCGGAGCTCATGTTCAGCCATGGTTTAGGATGTGAAGAACAGGTCTTAGAGGAACAGCCCCTCGTGTATCCATACTTTCAAATCCACATCACCAGGGATTTGGGAAAGGTGCCCTCCTCAGGATGACCTGGTCTCTACATAAGCCCAAGTTCACTGTCCGGGTTAGAAGACCATGTTCCCATCCCTCCTCAATCAGAACCCAGAAACAACCTGCCTGGTGAAGAAGTTCATACTAAAGCAGCTGCCATTCCTTCTAGATGTTCCTAGAGCCCTCCCACAGTTAACAGGGGTGCTGGGTCTCATATGTCTTTCCATTCTGTCCATTTGCCAAGCACATTTTCAAGTCCAACAGTCATATCTTCCTCTAGAACAAGAACACCCCTTCACCAACCAAAACTCTTACTCTCTACAAACACGTGAGGATTTTTTTCAAAATGGGTGAGATAAAACGCAAGTACATAATCTGTTTAACTCAAAATTGTAACAACACTCATGTGGCAACACTCTCCAGTCACTGTGACATCGTTATAACTGGACCCTTTTGGTTGCATCACCAACCCTTCTTCTTGGAATTGGACCTTCTTCCTAAAACAGCTGGCCAAGTAGAAAAATCTTTGGGTGAGCATTCTGACACTGAAGAAAGAAAACATTAAGAAATCAAATCGCAGGCTACCCTTCACTTAAGAAACAGAGAGGACAGTCATTTATAACCAAAGGTACACAAAGTCCCACACCATCCAAGCACACAATGCCCAGTGTGCCTATCGTAAAATCCTATGTCTACACCCAATCATATTAGTTTCCTGTTGCTGGTGTAACAAATTAGCACAGAGTCGCTTTGAACAATGCAAATTCATCATCTTACAGTTCTGGAGGCTGGGAGTCTAAAATGGGTTGGCAAGGCTGTATTCTTTCTTACGACTCAGAGCACCACTCTTCTGGCATGGCACCCTTCCTCCAGCTTCAAAGCCAGTGGCATGGCACCTCCCCATCTCTCTGTCTGACCTTGCTTCTTCCATTACATCTTCTCTACCTCTGCTCCCCCTTCCTGCCTGCCTCTTAACAGAATCCTGTTCTAATGCTGGACCCATTCAAATAATCCAGGATAATCTTCCTATCGCAAGAGCCCTAATAAAATCACACCTGCAAAATCCCTGTGTCCTTGTGCAGCAATATTCACAGGTTCCGCAGATTAGAACAAGGATAGTGGGGTGGGGGTGGGGGGATTCTCCTGTCCATCACACCAACCTTATAAACTTATCTCTGCAAACCACCTGATTAAGAGTAAGTGTCTGGGGACACTTGGGTGGCTCAGTGAGTTAAGCATCTGACTCTTGATTTCAGCTTAGGTCATGTTCTCACAGTTCATGAGACTGAGCCCAGAGTCGGGCTCTGTGCTGACAGCATGGAGTCTGCTGGAGATTCTCCCTCTCGTCCTCTCTTCCTCTCTCTCTCTCTCTCTCTCTCTGAAAATAAATTAATAATTTTTTGAAAAAAAGAGTAATCTTCTGAAGTGCCAGGGGTTAATTAAAAATTCATTATATAAAGTCTCACCAGCTGAAGTTTTACATTTGTATGATGCATTTCACTATCACACGGGATGCACTGGGAATAGTTAGGGCATGTGAACTATTTTATAAACTGTAGCCTGTTTACCTTTCCCTATTTCTGAAACTAATATGTAATGTTCACTTACCAAAGCTAGTGTGGATTTTGTTGTATCCTTTGAGGGATTTTGGTGATTAACTGTGAGGTCATACATAAACCTGACATGACATGTTGTAGTTTAATTCACGCTCAGGAGCTTGTTTCTTAAAAATTATGTGACTTTAGATTACTTCTTAGTGATTCACTACCTCTTAGTGACAAATGTGAACTAGTACTAGGCTAAACAAAAAAAAAATGATTTCAATAAAAGCATTGAAAGAGAAAGAGATGGTTATTTTAACAACCACTATCTTCTTTGGAAATGCATGCAAAAATCTGATGAACGGGAAGAAAGGATTCTGCGTATTCTCAGACACGCCCACCAAAATGTTAGCTGTCTTCATTTCCACCTAAGAAAAACCAGTCTGGGATCAGCGATGGAATAAAGCCACTCCATGTTAGGAAAAGGTTAATATGGAGGCAGATGAAAAGGACGGGCTTAGTGGACATCTCCTCAGAGAACTGAAATACTTAAAAGGGAGTGCTCAGCATGAAAAGGTCAAGAAAGTAGAGGTGACTCTCTGTAAGTTTAACCCAAGAATGAGAGATTCAGTTTCGTGCGACCCATACAGGTTTGGTTGCTATTTAAGAGCAAAAGCATTTTTCCCATTAAACTGAAAACTCAGTCAAGAAAGGGTTATTTTGGCTTTATAAATAATGCAAACACTTAACTGAAATTCAATAAAATGCTGTGTCTTCAAATACCGACCTGTCATCTCTTGTTCAAGCAATGTATTATGCGCCATATTTTGTGTCCTTCACATCAGAGTTTCATCTAAACACAACAAGTACTGCGGGGGAAAAATACTACCTACCACAGGAACAAGACTGGAAAGAATTAACCTGACGGGCAGAAAACTGACTTTACCCCTTGAATACTTTCTGCAACATAAAACCAACACAGGCTCCTTTGTGAGTCTCTAATTTTAATCGTTGACGAGGTAACAGAACCCCAAATCATGGGATGAAACAAGCCAAGGAAAGTCAGGGACACATCAACGCCCCTGGTTTTGTTCTCGTTTCTGTTTTGTCTCATACGGCACAGGGCTTTGGGATGACAGGTCATGAAAAGCATTTACCCTGTTGCCCAGAACCTAACAGACATGCAATATACGTCTGCACCTGTGTTGAACAGGATCCACTCTTGCAAGGAAAGCTCGAGAAGGAAAGGACAGGACATGAGCTTGCTTTCCATCTCTCCTGACAAGGCACCAAGACGTATTATGAGTCGTGGTCACAAAGAATGTGGTGGTGGCCACTACGACCTCACTAATCATCCACATCTTGCCCAAATACCAAAGGCTGCCAATCCATGAATATACACGTGTAAGGTACATATGCCAGACATGCCTCCGTAGGTAGTTAATCTCAAGTGATCTGGGATCAGGAGGAGTAAATTCAGTGAGTATCTTGTTTGCATCTATTTACATCAATGTCCAGCATTCTGCAGAAGACAGATATAGTGAATATGGCCAGCATTCCATTTCTAGATGTGAAGGTATTACTGGACACAGTTCTCTGCTGGTGCCAGCAGATACCAGACGGATGGCACACACCAGTGACTTAAACCAGCATTCCCAGAGGAATAATGGCACTGAATACTGTCTTTTTAAAGGGGTCAAGAATGTCTTCTCTATTCTAAATAATGAGAATTTCTGAGATGAAAACTACAGACAGCTTAATGGAGAGCTCAAATTTTTGCTAAGGCTCATCTCAGAAACACATCCCAGCCCTAGTCTGGCAGGAGGACTATGACAAGACAAGAGAAACCCACCTAGACCCTGAGAGGGACGTCAATTCTGTCAACATCTCAAATCGGAGAACATGGGGAGATCGAGTTGGCTTCACCCCTATACACTGGTGTCTGAAAAAAAAAAAATGCATGAACGCCATTTTCTGCTTCTTGACATCTCTGTGGGCTAAAAAAAAAAAAAAAAAAAAAATGTGTCCTGGTGCATCTGGTATTATAAATCTGCACCACACCCGGTACTTGAAGAGTGAATCATTACTCATTACAGTCCTCACACTCGGCATCTCCATTTAAACAAAAACATTTACATTTTTTATCCTGACTCTGCTAGACTACACAACCAGATGATTCATCACAGGTAGGTAACCAGGTTAGCAATATTTGGGGGGGAAAAAAAAGGTGGGGAAGGGGGAGAGGAGGGAGGGGAGGGGAAGAGAAGGAGAGGAGAAAAGCAAAAAGAAAGCAGTATATCTTAAGGCTAGGATAGCACCTGAAGCAAAACAGTGAGAGAAAGGGTATGCTCCCCTACCAATACATCCAATAAAAACCAAGCCCAGGGAATGAATACGAGTTACTACATTCTTCTCTCGACCCAGATGCTAGTTCAGATGCTACTAGAAAGCAACAGCAACTGGTTGGCAATTCTAAGTCGTTCCTAAAATAGTCCCTCTTGCAGGGAAACTAAAGCTTTTAGTGAAAGTAGCCCCCCTACCATCTTTCTGCCAGTGCAAGGTGAGAAGTTTTCTCATGGCCAGTGGCCATGCAAATGCACTATGCCCTCTGGAAAAAGAGTAATTCAGGCCACAACAAGCCTAGCACTGTCATTTGAGAGGTGGAGGTACATACCACACAATACAGCAATCCATAGTCCTTTAGACTGAGCATCAACTTGTCCACCGCCATCAAATCTATCCAAGTGAAAAGCATCATGTCTACTGCTTTCAGCCAGCCAGGGTCCACTGCAGCTAGAGAATGGAGGTCCTGTGTCTTCACACACTCAGACCACAGCAATGCCTGTGACCTGTCCTCCTGAGGCCTCAACGCTCCCAGCCTCACAGAGCAAAGCGAGGTGCCCTGACCAGAGCTCCCGGCTGCCCCCTGCAGCATCCCACCCTCTACACCGAGGACACTGCAGGGTGGTCAATGGGCCAGGCCTGGCTTAAACTGAGGTCAGCTCCCCGCTTTCCCACCGAGATAATTTCAGTAAGGTACAGGTGACAGAAGGGGCCAGAGGAAAGGATGAACCCAGAACACAGAAGAGTTAAAAAAAAAAAAAAAAAAAAATTCTCAGTCGCTAAGATGGAAAGCGTTATGGACTAAAGTGTGTCCCCCAACAAAATGTATACATTGAAACCCTAACTACCAGTAGCTCAGAATGTGACCATATTTGGATACAGAATCTATGATGGGGTAATTAAGGTAAAATGAGGCCATTAGGGTGGCTCTAATCCAATCTGACTGGTGTCCTTATAAGAAGAGAAAATTAGGCCACAGACACACACACACACACACACACACACACACACACACAGGAAAGAGCGTGTGAAGAGGCCATGAAAAGTCCGCCCTCTACAAGCCAAGCAGAGGTACCTCTGGGGAAGCCAAACGTCCCAACACCTTGATCTTGATCTTGGACTTCCAGTCTCCAGAACTGTGAGTGAGACACTGTTTAGGCCCCTCAGCTTGAGGTTTGTTATGGCCACCCTGCAGGCTACCACAGGAAAAAGAGAGCATGCTTTAGATTAAAGCATCTGAGGTTGCCTCACGCTCTTCCTGCCCCATCTACACAGCAGTCTGCTCCCTGATGTTCTCTCTCCTCAAGTCCCCAGGAGCCCACGATCCTCATGCTGCCCCCCACCTGAAACCAAGTAACAGAGGATTTCACTCCAAACACCCCTGGCTCATGATGTCAGAAAAACAATCTATTTAAACACACACACACACACACACATCATAGAGAATTGTTGAATCACTGTGTTGTATTTCCAAAACTAGTGAAACATTGTATGTCAACTATACTTCAATTTAAAAATATCCAAGGGGAAAAAAAACAACAAAACCACACATACATACATACACACACACACACACACACACACACAATTACACCATTTCCAAAGTACTATTGTATACCACGTGGCTTCCTTCTGCCCCCTCCAGCCTCCCAGGAGAACAGAGAGGACATTAACACTCACTGGGAAAGTTAAGAATTTTATCTTTAAGACAGATTTTACTTGATGCAAAAGGAAAGGGACTTAGATTAAAGTAACTTTTCCAATAGTGGAATCAGGAATTGAACCTAGATATTTGACTGCAAAGCCCTTGTTTATTCCACCATGCCACAGTTTTCTTCCTACAGCTGAGATGGCCAAACCTTTTGTAAAATAGTTACATGACGGGGTGTGGGGTGGAAATGCCACTATAAACAGTATCCAAATATCCCTAGAGATCAATTTTATGTTGGTATCAGGGCACCTGGGTGGCTCACTCCGTTGAGTATCTCACTCTTGGTTTTGGCTTGGGTCATGATCTCACCGTTCATGGGTTCAAGACCTTCATCAGGCTCTGTACTGGAAGTGTGGAGCCTGATTAGGATTCTCTCTCTCCCTTTCTCTCTCTCCCCTCCTCCATGTGCACATACTCTCTCTTTCTCAAAAATAAACTTTAAAAAAAATGGTATGAATTAGATCGTCTCTACTATACAAGCATGTAGAGAAACTAAAGTTTCACTTCAAATTTTACAAATCATGCTCAAAATGATGATGGCACCCTTGACTAGTTTTGACTACAAGATAACTCAGTGAAAAACCTACTCTTAAGATACAGAGTAATAAAAAGGCAACATGAACCTCGTGCTTTCCTGTCACTATTCAGCATTTGGGGGCTATGGCTCCGGTGACAAGGTTATTCCAGGCTCTCAGAGGTCAGGGTCACTGAGTGAGTCAGCCCCCGCCTCCCGCGTGGGTGCAGCAAGTGAAATCAGCACTTAATTTCACCTTATAATGAACCCCAGATCAGCTCTTAATTTAATTTTCTTTCATCCAGGAAATGCCTGACAAAAAGCAAAACACTAGTCCCTAAGCAGGAAAACTGGGAAGAGTGACCAAAATCAGTGAGACCAGCTCCCAGGAGGTGAACTGATGAAAGCAGGGCATCAGCCTCACCCCTCCAGGAGCAAAGAGGTTCCCAAAGAAGGGTCATGAGCCATTCCCTCCCCTCCTTGCCCAACTGCTCCCCAAAATGCTGCTCTGCCCATGAATAAAAGCAATCACCACCTTTATGTCCATGAATAGCTATATATACCTCGTCACCTTGCTGCCCGTAAGAATTATGCACATCATTAAGTATGTTAGGCTTTCGTGTAACTGCCATTCAATTTCCACAATGCCCTCAGCCCTCAGGTTCTGACTATTCAGATTTTTGCTTACATGGCCTGATTGTTCTCTTACTGTTTTATAAAATTAGAGACAACATTAGAAGCCAGGAAAATAGAAGAAGCACGGATGAAAGCAGAGAAGCCAGCTTTTGATTTTGGAGAAGCTAAATTAGAGGTAACAGTGGAGCACCAGGGGCCTCTGAGGGTGTCACCCTTGACTCTGTGCACTGGGGACTGGCAGCAAATGAGATGGTCAAAGGGGAGAAAGTGTGTGCAGGTGAGGGAAGACCAGACTCAAGGCATTCACGTCTGGGCAGCGGGAGAACCATGGGAAGCCAAAGGAAACCAGGCTGGAGAGTGAGATCATCACTATGTAGAGCCGCACTGTCCATCACATGTGGCCAGTGGGCAAGTGAAATGTGGCCAGTCCACACTGAGATGTCCTGTGTATAAGTTATAGAATGGGTTNAAAAAAAGAATCTTGCCACCTAAATCACAATTGCAGTGAAAACAGTTGAGTGGGATGCTTTTCTGTTGCACTGCTTTGGGGCATCTTCCAAGGCCAGAATGGCTGAAGGGCAAAGACCACTTCCTGAAGCTGGACTTGAAGATATTGTCCCTGAATTCATGAATGATTGGGCACGGGGACTAAATATGCTGTCCCCGGAATGCTGAGAACAGTGGCTGCAATTAATAATCCTTCATGTCAATAAAACATTACTTCCTATTTCTAGCCTTTAAAAAAAAAGAATGGGTTTTGAGGCCTAAACAGACAGTACCATCTGTACTAGGGAAGTTCAAGGTGACTAAAGCTAAGGGAAGGGGTTTGGCCACCAGGAATCTTTCAGACGGCTGTCCTGGAGAGTGGTGAGCCGCACCATACCAGGGCCAGTGAGTAAATAAAGCAGTGCTGCCTCCAGACGTTTTTGGCAGGGAAATCACAAAGTGAAGTTCAAAAATATTTTGTTTTGTTGTTTACGAAAAGGAAGAGCGGTGAATGCTTATCAACAGCGTGCCAGTCCCCTTGCTTTTTCCCAACAAGACACAGGCATGCCACCGCCCCAAATTCACGTGCTCATCCCCACGGAACACTGTAAACACTCACCAGAAAAGAAAAAGCGCAAGTGGCTACAGAAGGTAAGTCATGTGGTAACTTGTGGAAACATCCAGTCTTCACTTCATAAGCAACTAGGTTTTATTCATGCTTCTTGTGGTTTTTATAGTATTTTATAAGAATGGCAAGGAGATACAAGAATTAAGGTCACCTGATACCGCAGGTGTGGATGGAAACATTCATTTCCATGTGAATGGAGTCAATCATAAACTGGCCCTTTATTTCCCTTATTTTATTCCTTAAACAATGAACTGTAACAATAGCAGGGTCCAGTTTGACACTCTTTTCATATAGAAGAAACAGAGAAGCCCACACACACCTGCTTATTGGAGTTCTTGGTGGTTAACCCTCTGGTACTAAGAACTTGGTATCACTACATTTTGCAGAAGGGGGCAGCTCTAAGAGGCAATTCTCTCCTTGGTACCGTATGTATATGATATATACAGTAAAACCTTGGTTGTGAGCATAATTCGTTCCGGAAACATGCTTGTAATCCTAAACACTCGTCTATCAAAGCGGATTTCAAGAACCATTGGCTCAGTTGTGATCATGTGATGCTCAGCATCAGGTATGACTTGCATTGCAAGACATCACTCATATATCAAGTTAAAATGTATTAAAAATGTCTGCTCGGCTTGTGGAACACTCACAATCTAGTCACAACCTAAGGTTTTACGACAGACAGACAGATAGATATGTATGACGCATAATTTTCTTCCTAGAAACATAACACGAGCGTTTTAATTCCACAAGATAATGGGGCAATGCATAAAAGTGGCAACCCACAAATTAATACAAAGGTGCCCTGACAATAACATTTTTAATACTTCACTTCCAGACCACTAGAAAGATTTGGCACCTTAGCTCATTGATGGCCCCTACAACATACCTTTGTTTTAAAGCAGCCTGGGATAGCCATCAGCATGCAGGCTCTGAGTGCCAGCTCAAAATGACAAGCTGTGTGATTTAATCTCCCTGTGCCTCCATTAAAATGGAGACAATAAGAGTACAGACCTCACATGATCTTGTGAGGAGAAAATGAGCTAACTCACACACTGCTCACAACAGGACCTGACCCCTACTAAGTGCTCGATAACATTAGCTACCATTTTAAACAATTAATGCTTTTAAGAACCTGATCTTAGCAAGCCAGGATTCCAGCTGGTGACCTCAAAGACACAGTGTCTGACAGGGCCGGAAGCTTTGCCTCCATTAAGTTTTTGTCCCCATTTCTTTCCCCCTGTCAAACATTCACAGTGACTTTTGCAGCTGTTGGTTTTTCCCTTCATGAAGATCCCAATAAGTCCTGCTTTCCAGGGAGTATTTAGAAGAAAATAAGAGTCCAGTGATGGCATCCAGGAAAGGAAGAGCTGCACTGGGAGCAGAAATGGACAATTTTTTAGGAGTGAAGGTTTTGAGTCCTTAGACCTTACGTGGCTGTCTCCTACCAATATACTCAAGGGCAGCTAACTGGATGTACAAGTTTCCAGATAATCACCAACAAAACCATCCTTCACTCTGGATGGGTCACTGGGGGTGCAATACTATGACAAGAGAGGTGTGTAGCATACATGTAACGTGTGTGGCATATGTAACATATCTCAGCATAAATTCATGAAGAAATTTCTAAATTGCCATGAGGAATTGTATGTGGTAACTAACTGCAAGCACATTTATACAAACACTGACGTGTGTGTGTGTACGTAGGTAGGTGCATATACATATGGAGATGCATACGTGTGTGTATGTGTGGATATGTACACAGGAAGAGACCCCTCAGAGGTCCATGCCGTCCCCTTATATCTTATACATGCGGATGTCCACACACAGGGACTAAAGAATAAACAGACCACCTGGGACCAAAGCCAACGTAGATACATCACGTCTGTGGCTCAGAACTTTAGGTGACCTCCTTTCCCACAAACTTGCTTCCCACATTTTACTCTCTTCTGAAGGTAGGAAAAAAAAAAAAAAAAGGGCAGAAAAGGTAGAAAACCCTGAAGAAGCAGAACTATGAAACAGGCTTTCCAAAATTCTGCTTAAGAGCCTCAGATTTTAGGATCACAGCACTGACATCTAAGCATCCAACCTAAATCAGGATGGGTCCAGTTCTTTTGTCTTTTTAAAAATGTGGTTGTTTTTTTAATTTTTTAATTGATTTTCGAAAGAGAGACAGAGAGCAAGCAGAGGAGGGGCAAAGAGAGAGGGAAACACAGAATCCGAAGCAGGCTTCAGGCTCTGAGATGTCAGCACAAAGCCCAACACTGGGCTCAAACCCACAAACTGCTAGATCATGACCTGAGCCTAAGTTGGATGCTTAACCAACTGAACCACCCAGGCACCCCATTTCCTAAGCTTTTTTAAAAAGTGTTTATTTACTTATTTTTGAGAGAGAGAGAGAGAGAGAGAGCAAGCAAGCAGAGAAGGGGCAGGGGGAGACAGAGAATCCCAAGCAGGCTCTGTGCTGTCTGTGCAGAGCCTGAAACGGGGCTCAGTCTCACAACTGTGAGATCATGACTTGAGGTGAAACCAAGAGTCAGGTGCTTAACGGACTGAGCCACCCAGGCGCCCCAGGGTGGATCCAGTTCTTGAAGCTGTAATTCTCTAACAACAGGGCGACTCCCACACACCATTCTCTCCATGCACAGGGTTCCCAAACACATGGTATCAGCCCTGACCCCTCACCCCCAAGGCCCAGCCACACAACTCCAGCTACACTACAGTATTGCTACTTTAGCCACATAGCAGCTTAAGAATTGATGACTCATCACCATCACCCGCAACCTCTATTATTAAGACAACCATAGTTCCAATCGCACAAGCGTAAAACCCCTGGAGTCATCTCTGAAAGACATAATTCCCTGAGGATCAGGGACCAGGCCTGGGTCAGACTCTACACAGGACAAAGAAGGTGGCCATCTTGGCTCAACACAGGTCCTAGCTGATGCTGCATTTGAATATGCCTTAAACCCATGGTGAGCACTAGTCATCAGGTAACAGCATAAATACACCTGAGCAGCGAGAAGCTGGGGCAGTCGCAGACCATTTGAAACTAGTTACATACAAAGGAGCAGATGGCAGTGGATGCGTGCAGTGACGGTGAGTCCTGCTCGAGCCCCTTATGGTTCAAGGAAGCCTCACCAGTCTCCTATGACTGCTGCATCTTCCTCCCCAAGGATGCACCCATTCTTCCTGTTCCCATGACTATCACATAGCTTAGGGCAGCACTGCCTAATAAAATATAACACAAGCCACAGCTATAATTTAAGTTTTCTTATAGCCACATTTTTCGTAAAGGTAAAAAGGGGCACCTGGGTGGCTCAGTTGGTTAAGCATCCAACTTAGGCTCAGGTCATGATCCCGCAGTTTGTGAGTTTGAGCCCCGCGCCAAGCTCTGTGCTGACAGCTCAGAGCCTGGAGCCTGCTTTGGATTCTGTGTCTCCCTCTCTCTCTGTCCCTCCCCCACTAGCGCTCTGTTGCTGTTTCTCAAAAATGAATAAACATTTAAAACAAAACTTTTTAAGGTGAAAAGAAAAAGGTGAAGTTAACTTTAACCATATACTTTATATAATCTAATATGTCCAAAGTATTCTTTCAGCATGCAATCACTGTGGAAAAATTAATGAGATAGTTTACTTTTTTTTTCCCCCACACTAAATCTTTGACATCTGGTGTGTTTTCCACTTAACAACACATCTCAGTTCCCACTAGCCATATTTCAAGTGTTCAACAGCCACGTGTGGCAAGTGGCTGCCATACTGGACAGCGATCATTCTAATGATTATTTTCAATACAGACCACACCACTCACTAACTTGCTTCGTGGGCCTCCGACTGAATGTTCTCTCACAGAAGCTCTTCTCTGGCCCCAGCCCACTCTTACCACCCAGGTTCCATGGTGTAGCTGGATTAACCTACGGATCACCATCTGACTCACTTGTTCAAGGCAGGAGCCCACCCAAAGTAGGGGCCATACTTGTACTATCAACACCTACGACATCCAGTAAATGTTTGTTCTACAATCAAGTAAGTACTTCAAGATGAAAACCAAATTCCTTCAAATGGCATTCTGATTTAGTCTTTAACTCTTTAACTGTCATACCCTCCTATTTGTAAAGCCTCTACCTGAGGCCCTGTGTACCTATCACAGTGTAAGGGAGTGAAGGTCGTAAAAGGTCACAGAGTGAACATGCTACATCTTCCTAAAGTACCCGTTAAACTACCTGCTGAGTACTTTAAAATATTTTTATATTAATAAGTGCATCTCCCTCTCTCTCAAATTAAATAAACTTAAAAAATATATTTTTACATTGAAATGCTGACATACACTGAAAGAGAAGACTAAAACCCTAAACACTTGTTAAGATTAAATACAAGTCTCCAAATACATTCTGTGCTTAGAGCAAGCAGCTTTCAAACTGATACCCGCATGGGCTGCCTGCGTGGCTCAGTTGGTTAAGCATCTGACTTCACCTTAGGTCATGATCTCACAGTTTGTGAGTTCAAGCCCTACACCTGGCTCTGTCCTCAGATCCTCTGTCCCTTCCTGCTCTGCCCTCCCCTGCTCACCCTCTCTCTTTCAAAAATGAAGTATTAAAAAAGAATTTTTTTAAACTGACACCCACAAACCTCCAAGCACTCCTGATGGCACATGCTCCCCACTGCTGGCTGGTGCTCTGATGAAAATACGCTGAGAGGCCTGGCTGCTGGGGGCCAGCTGGTCTCGTCTCATGCCTCCTTGCCTCTGTTCCCTGGCTGGCAGTGCCCCCTCACCACTCTCTCCCTCGCCCTACCTGTTCATCAAGGATGTCAGGAAGCCCACCCTGACGGGTGGGAAGGAGAATGTCCCTCACTCCACCTTACCTCAATCAAAAGCTGCGCAGTTCTCTTGGCATCAATAATACCCACTTAACATGGTTAGGTGGCCAGCTTTCCCTTCCCTACATCAAAAGGCCCCTGAGAGCAAGGCCCCTGTATCTCACTGCTTCTAATTCCTTGGGGTGATCTGCAGTTGACCGACTGGATGAACAGAATGTGCGGCCTACTCTGCTTTGGTCAGCATGCAACATAAAACATTAAAAAATGCACAAGTAGGGCCGCCTGTGGTCATGATCTCACAACTAATGAGTTCGAGCCCTGCATCGGGCTCTGTGCTGACAACTCAGAGCCTGAAGCCTGCTTTGGATTCTGTGCCTCCCTCTCTCTCTCTGCCCCTCCCCTGCTCATGCTCTCTCTCCCTCTCTCTCAAAAATAAACATTAAAAAATACATTTTAAAAACTAACAAACGTCCAAACTCTTGGCTAACCCTACTTACAATGAAAAACTGGACTTTGTCAAAATACTTGAAGAAAATTATTCACTCCTGATAATTCATTACTTCTCTTAAGTTTAAAAAAAAAAAAACCGTGAAAGGCAATAGCACTGACTGATAAAAAGCATCATCAAGGATTTTCCTCGGGAAATATTTCTCTCTTAAGTTAAATGTTATATAAACATTCTTGATTTCTCTGGACTACTTTTAGCCATTCAGATGACAGATATTAATAATTAAGTCCAGTACAAAAGTCCACTGTGTACCCATCGTGCAAGCTATAAATGTCCAACTTGCTGTACCCACTTTGAAATGTATTACTTATACTAGACACAAATAATTTCAAAAATGATTAAATCCCATAAACAGTAAGTTTATGTATCAATACACATGAGAAAATCAGCCTTTTAAAATCACTGCCTTTAAATTCTATTGCTAAACATACGAGTGGTTTTCTTGGTTTTTCCCTCACTTTTTCTCTTCTCACAAATGACAGCTAGATCATCAGTAAATGATGGGTAACTGGGATAAGCTGTGAATATATCACATCAAGGATTCAAGGGCCTTAGAATACAGTCACTAACACTCTTCCAGAGCAATCTTTAAAGAGAAGATTTTTAATTCCATTTAAAAAACATTAGCAGCTCAAGATCACAATGTTCTAAAGGACAATTTACCCCCATCCATCATTAAACTTTTCTTGATTCAACAAACTCTTTTCAGAGGAGCACCTGGGTTGCTTAGTCAGTTGAGCATCTGACTCTTGGTTTTGGCTCAGGTCATGATCCCACGGTTTGTGGGTTCAAGCCCCGCATCAGGCTCTATGCTGATGGCACAGAGTGTCCTTGGGATTCTCTCTCCAAATAAATAAGTTAACTTTTTCTAAAAAATAAAAATAAACTCTTTTCAGAAATAGGCAGGTCTCTTGGGATTGCTACAATTATGCCACACTTCAAGAGATATAAGAGATTTTTGCCCCAGTACAATGTCTCCATTCTATATGTTTTTTCTCAATTGGCTCACCTAGGAGCAGGTTGGAAGACAAGGTCAGTTAAAGGCCACAGTAGAGGGAGATTCTAAAAATAGCAACAGGAATTTCTTTTCTTTTTTTCTGAGACAGAGAGGAGGTGCAAGTGAGCAAAGGCCAGAGATAAAGAGGCAGAGATAGGGAGACAAGCAGGAGTTCACCCGAGGTAGGGCTCATGTTCATCCAAAGCAAGCCTCATGCTCGCTGATACAGGACTCAAATTCATGAACTGTGAGCTCATGACATGAGCTCAAGTCAGATGCTTAACCAACTGAGCCACCAACACACCCAGGAATTTCATTTTGTACATCAAAAGCCAAAAAACAGAGCCAGTGAAACTACTTAACCTCAAAGTAAAAATGGATTTTGGTGTACAAGAATTCATTTAAATATTCACTTCAAGTATAGCAGAGTAGGACTTTCTTAAAGAAATTCCCATACCCGAACCCATTTTTACAGAACTCAGGACAAATGCAATCCTAATAAGAATATAGGTTGGATGACACTGCATTAACAAATGGGAAGTCGTTGTTTTTCATACCTAAGAATAAGAAACATTCATCCACCTGTGAAACTATGGAACTGGAGAATAAGACAGAGAATTAATTTACATAAACACCCACATTGGTAAGGGACAGTGGACAGTGAACATAGTCTTGTCTACCATAATAAGTTGCAACAGGATTGATGTAACAATAGCACCCTCAACTGTTCTTAAGCCATGTCCAAGGATCATGACCTATAAAACTAGTATATTGGCCAAGACACAAATTTTGCCTATTGGTAAGTGAGACCCCAGCCATTAGCCCAGTCCCTGCATGTTGGAGTTTTTCAGGCATTCAGGTAAAACTCTGGAAGAGTGATATCTTTAAGTACAACCAGACCGGAAACAAACAAATCTCAGGTAGATTAATAAAATGTGTCCATACTCTATTTACCTGCCAGATATTAATATACCTATGGCAGAATAGGGAATATTCTGTGGAATAATACATGTAGAAAAACAGAACATCAACCACACCTCTACAATTTTCCTTACATTATGTCCAGCTTTCAATTAAAAAAAAGATACAAGCCTGCCAGAAACTGAGACCTAATGAATGGAAAAACAAAAGACAATAAAAACAAATCTACATGTGACACAAACATTGGAATTATCTATTAGGAAAAAGCCATGATACATATTTTTGAAAACAGATAAAAAGAGGAAGACTATGACAAAAAAGTAAGCATACAGGAAATGAATCAAGGAAAATCTTATTACCAAAAAATAAAATACCTGCATATCTAAGATTTCAGTACATATGTTAACCAGCTTGACTAGACAAAGCAAAAGAGCTTTAGGAACAGGTAGAAAGGTCAGAAGACAATATCCAGATTGAAGTACAAAGAGGAAAAAAAGTAATGACATAACAAGAGTATAAAACAGACATAGGGAAAAGGAGAAAAATACATGTAATTGGAGTCCCAAAAAAGAGGGAAGAGAGAAAATGAGGCAGAAAAAACATCTGAAGAAATACTAGCCAAGATGGATGAAAAATATCAAGACACAAATTTGAGATACTTCAAAAATCCCAAACAGGTATAAATAGAAAGCATATATCATCTTTGAAAATAAAAAAGGGGGACCTGAGTACCTCACTTGGTCGCTCTCTCCCACAAAATAAACAAACACAAAAAATAAAGAAAAGAAAAACAGTAAGACCCTTCACACAGAAACAGTAGAAGCTACAAATGCTGAAAAAAAAGCCACCAATAATGGCCAATTCTATTCTCAGACAAGGAGAAATACAGATGTTTTCAAGCAAAAACTGAGAATTTATTTTAAGTAGACCCATGATTGAAAAAAAAAAAAATCCTAAGGGAGTTCTTCAGACAAGAAAGATTCTAGACGTAAGCATGGTAATTCAAGAAGGAATGTAAGCTACAAGGGAGCCTACATACAAATCAATTTAAATGAGTACTGACTATTAAAAGAAAAAGAAAAATGTCTTGTGGAGTTTAAATATAAATAAATATATACATAAATTACATATATACACACATATATATAAATTACATATATATATACATATATATAAATTACATATATATAATTAAAATAAATGACCAAAATACCACAAAAAATCAGGAGGGGTAAATGAAGCTAAAATGTTACAAGGTTTTTACAACACTGTTTTTGTCCAGTAAAATAGAAAAGTTCTCATTTAAGGTAGATACTAATAAGGATATATGCTATAATCTCTACCATAAACACTGAAAGAGCAATAAAGAATACATAACTCACAAACTAGTGTTAATAAATACTTGATAACAGCCAATTTCCTGATGGACACTGTTGCTGCTGCCACTGGCACTGGGAACCTCTGAACTTGGCCAATGCATAAGGAGGTGATCACTGCCCCGCCACCATACTTGCCTTTTCTGATTGGTCTCAGTCCAGATGATCCTCAATTGATATATATTCACCATGGATCTCTATATTTCAAAGATTGTGTTTCACCTGCTGAAAATTAAATATGATTTTAACATACCAAGATAATTACAAATCAATCAATCGTGATTAATCTAAAAGAAGGAAAATATGGGGGCACCTGGGTGGCTCAGTTGGTTGAGCAACCAACTTCGGTTCAGGTCATGATCTCTGGGCTTGTGGGTTCAGTCCCTACGTTGGTCTCTGTGCTGACAGCTCAGAGCCTGGAACCTGCTTCAGATTCTGGGTCTCCCTCTCTCTCAGCCCCTCCCTCACTTGCACTCTCTCTTGCGTGTGTGCACCCTCGCGCGCTCTCTCTCTCTCTCTCACATAAAAAAATAAAAACAAAACCTCTTAAGCAATCATAGCTGATGAGATTATCTAAGTCTTCCCTGAAATTGGAGGAAAGGATCAAAGATCTGCCATCATGTTTTCCAGTTATCATTTACTGAGCCCCTGGCCAGTGCAATGGGATAAGAGCAAGAAATAAAATGGTCATTATGCACAGATGACATAATTGGGTGCAGAGAAAATCCAAAAGAATCACCAGGTAATCTACTAGAATAAGTAAATTTGGCGAGGTTACTGGATACAAGGTCAATATGTAAAGGTAACTACATTCTTACATTCTAGAAAATAATTTTTAAATGATACCATTTACATTAACCTCAATAAGTTTCAAGTACCTAGGAATATATCTGATCCAAAAAGCCTCTTGTAGTAAACTAAGTGTAATTCCTGAGAGAAATTTAAGAATACCTAAATATAAACAGAAGGAGAGCTCATGTTCTTAGATGAAAGACTTAATACCATGAAGATACCAGTTCTTTCCACATTAGTCTATAGATTCAATGTCATCTCCTTAAAAGTCCCAGCAGTTTATGTTGTTGAAATGTATAAGCTAATTCCAAATGAAATGAAAGGAGCCAAGGATAAAAAGAAAATTTTTGAAGAATTAATTAGAGCAAAGTGAGAGGACTAACACCAACATATAACAAGTCAATCTAAAACTGGAGCAAGTTAGGAGACCCAGAATTAGAGCAAAACTTGGGGGGTGGGGAGGGGGAAGTGATCTTTGTAATGAATGGTGCTGAATTGAGTGGACATCCATGGTGGTGTCACAGGGAAACTGAACTCTACCTCAAGCTATAACGGAAAATCCATTCTACATGGATTACAGACACCAAGGTCAACTTTAAAATAATAAAAGCTCCAGAAGAAAACATTGGAGAAAATCTCCATGGCCTTTGGGTAAGGAAAGATTTCTTAAACAGGGTACAACACGCATAAATCATGAATGAAAAACCTGATCACCTGAAATTCACTGAAATGAAAAACTATTGTTCAACTACCATGACAGCAAAATGCCCATAAAAGAGGGGGAAAGCGACTGTGTTGCAGAAGGTCTCTGCAATAGACCTGACAAAAGACTCATGTGCAGCATATATACAAACTCTTAACAAAATAATGAGAAAAGGATAACTTTATTTAAAAACAAGCTAACACCTGAATAGGTATTTCACACGGGAATATCCAATAGCCCTCCCTTAAAGATACAAAAAGGTGTTCAATGCTATGAGTTATCATGAAATGCAAACTAAAATCACAATGAAATATACCATAGGGATTAATTTGTTTTTAGAAAAACTAAAACAGACTAAGTTATGTTGGTGGGAGCACTGACTGGTGCAACCACTTCAGTTAAGAGTTCAGAGGCTGAGGGGCACCTGGTGGCTCAGTCAGTTAAGCATCCAACTTTGGCTCAGGTCATGATCTCACAGTTCGTGGGTTAGAGCCCTGCATCAGGCTCTGTACTGACAGCTCAGAGCCTGGAGCCTGTTTCAGATTCTGTATCTCTCTCTCTCGCTGTTTCTCTGTCTCTCTCTCAGAAATAAATAAAACATTAGGGAAAAAAAAAAAGTTCAGAGGCTGAGCATAAATATCCCCAATGCGCAATTCCACTCATCGGTGCACATCTAAGAAATATGTACACATACCTGTATTTCAAGTGATCATTCAACATTTGAGAACACCAGCATTATTCATAATACCAGTTCTATTCATAACAGTAAAAACTAGAAATAACACAGTATCTATCAACCAAATGATTCAATAAACTGTGGCATAAAACAATAAAGAGCCACCGTTTGATACAACAACATGGATGCAACTCACAGATGTAATATTAGGCAAAGAAACTAGACACAGAAGAGCACATGTTGTAACACTGCATTTTGCATAAAATGCAAAAACAAGCAGAACGAATCTATTTCGCTAAAAGTCAGAATGGTGGTTACCTTTGGAGAGGCAGATTACCATTGGGATGGAGGATATGAGGGAGGCATCCAAGTGTACACAACATTCTACAGATTGATCTGAGTGGTAGTTACACAGGTGGGTTCATACTGAAAAAATTCATCAAGCTGCACTTAAGATTTATGTCCAATGAGGGCCATCTGGGTGGCTCAGTCAGTTAAGCATATGACTTCAGCTCAGGTCATGATCTCACAGTTTGTGGGTTTGAGCCCCGTGTTGGGCTCTGTGCTGACAGCTAGCTCAGAGCCTGGAGCCTGCTTTGGATTCTGTGTCTCCCTCTCTCTCTGACCCTCCCCTGCTCATGCCTCCTCTCTCTCTCAGAAATAAATAAAAAAACATTAAAAAAAAAAAGATTTATGTCCAATGATACTGCAATAGCAATATAATGATACAGAGGGTAGTTAACATTCATGGTAAACACAGCATAATGTATAATAAACTTATCAAAGCTCTAAGTTGTAATCTGAAACTAGTGTAAAATTGTGTCAACTATACCTAAAAAATGTTAAAAACCAATAAAAAATGCACTGAACCAACTTAACAAAACTTATGCGCTTTACTACAGGTATGATCTAATTACACTGTGATTTTAAGGTTTTTTTCTTTTTTAATTCAATTCAGAAAAATTCAACAGGAAAAAGAGTCTATGGAAGGCCAATAAATCAGTCTGAGGAAAAGTTGCCTACAGGTAAGAACAATGTCTTATATATCTCGTTATATCCATGGAGTCAAGCAGAATGCCTGGCATATAACAGGTATTTAGAAATGCTAAAAATATAACAATAATCATAATATACAAATTTATATGTACTTTCTATTTCTACTGTTACAAATACAAGGGTTTTCAGCCAGCATGTGATGATCCTTATTAGTTTCTCCTTGGACAAAATGGGAAAATGTGGACTGGATGATTGTAATATACAACTGACTTGACAGACTTAGAAGAAAATCTTATTAGGCCTCAGCCCTTTGCTATTGGGAGACTTACAAGTGACTCTATAAAAATGGTTTTAAAATACAAATGAAGAAAGAAACTCTAGGATAAACCCATAGCACCCCACAAATACCTGATACATGCAAGCTAGCAAATACATCTTTGCTTAAAACAAGTATACACACACACACACACACACACACAATCACGGTCCCTCCCACCCAGTATACTCAAAATATCACCACTCAGTGAAAACAGCGTAAAAAACTGGTCAATCTGGTATTTATGGGATTCATAACGAACTGGAACAACCACAAAGCCAATTGTGTAGTTAAATAAAAATGAATGCCCCAAAACGTATTAATTCAGTGCCTAAATATAAACACAGCTAGTCTCCTATAATTTACAGTAGTTTTTCTTCTCTCTACTTCACTCATGTGAAAAACTGTTATGTTCTCAGTAGTTCAGTTAATGGCACAGAAGAACCTTATCAAATCACGTCAGCAATAATTTTCCTCTGCCCATAGAAATAGGCTGAATTTATCTAACCTTAAAAATAGCCTCCATTTATCCACAATATTGGCCCCATCTTGGAAGTTGTATTATTAAATTATGTTGACTCCTGATGGTCTGAATATGCAAAGAGGGTTCCATTATTCATTCTCTCTCTTATGCAAAGACCTGCAAGCCCTTCTCCTTGATTTATTCACCAAACTCCGCTTTGGTCAGATATTCGTTTGCTCCATTATTCACAGCAGAGGGCAACAGCATCATCACTGTTAACGCTGAGATTTTAAAGCCCATTTCTGTAATCCTGAGTCACCAGGGTTATCTCTATACACTCCCCCTCTTCCAGAACTCTGGGCTTCAGGCTGCCCATTTGTAGAGGGAAGGGAAAAATGTCCCTCTCTGCTCCCTCCCTGTGTGACCGCATGACACCTGTGTGATTTATAGGATCACTGGTACCACTTTCGGCTGACATCAGTGCTTGCTTTGGGCTGTTTCAGAACAATATTTCTGTTTGATATAACTTATGCCCTGTTTCTTGCTCTGTCGATCAAAAATTCAAAATTCTGTTCTGCAGAAAATGTTCTTAGCAGGACAGAAACTAGAAAATGCTCTATGGATAGTAGATATGGCGATTTCTTACCACATTATAATAAAAATATTGGGTGGCTACTTCCCTCCCACCTTCTAGTTTGTGCTGGAGTGTTACCAACCTCTTTATCTCCCCTTCTCTCCAGATCAGCATCCATAAGCATTGCAACTGGGTGAAAAGATGATACAGTCCCAGGGACAGACAGGAAGAAGCCTCTAGATCTTTGGTGCAGCTCCTCTTTGGCCCCCATAGCATGCCCAAACCCTCTTTTACATTTGCACAAGAGTGGTTTCATTTTCTTTTCTTTTTAATAATGTTTTTTAATATTTATTTTTGAGAAAGAGAGAGAGCATCGGGAAGGGGCTGAGAGAGGGAGACACAGAATCCAAAGCAGGCTCCAGCCTCTGAGCCATTAGCACAGAACCTGACACAGGGCTTGGACCCATGAACCATGAGATCATGATCTGAGCCAAAGTCGGATGCATAACTGACTGAGCCACCCAGGTGCCCCAGAGTGGTTTCATTTCTAAGAAAGGAGTGAGAACTGGGTATGAATGGCTTGGTACACCTGAGTCCAGGCTCATTCTAAAATTTAATCCTGGCACATGGAAAGGTAGAGTCTTTGAACTTGTTTGTGCAGCAAATCCTGGCAAGACCAAAAAGACAGATGATGTGTCTATTTCGCCTACTACATTACTGATTGAAGAAAGTTCTTAAAAAGTTGCAAAGTGTATAAATTTGATATTTGGCATACACTCTACATGCACACATATTTATTACACATACATTACCTACCTAGTACAACAGGCAAGGTAAGATGTATCTAATTTAATAGGGGCAAAAGAGGACATACTTTTTTTTTTTTTACAGTTTATTGTCAAATTGGTTTCCATAGAACACCCAGTGCTCATCTCCACAAGTGCCCTCCTCCATGCCCATCTCCCCCCTACCCCCCACATCCATCGGTCCTCAGTTTGTTTCTCAGCATTCAAGAGTCTCTCATGGTTTGCCTCTCTCCCTTTACCCCACCATTTCCCCCCTTCTTCTCCCCCACGGTCCTCAGTTAAGTTCCTCCTAATCCTCCTATATGTGCAAACATATGGTATTTGTCCTTCTCTGCCTGACTTATTTCGCTAAGCATAACACCCTCAAGGTCCATCCATGTTGCTACACATGGCCAGATGTCATTCTTTCTCATTGTCATGCAGTATTCCATCGTATAGATAAACCACATCTTCTTGATCCATTCGTCCGCTGATGGACACTTAGGCTCTTTCCATGTTTTAGCTATTGTGGAGAGTGCTGCTATGAACATTGGGGTACATGTGCTCCTATGCATCAGCATTTCTGGATCCCTTGGGTAAATTCCTAGCAGTGCTATTGCTGGGTCATAGGGGAGTTCTATTGTTAGTTTCCTGAGGAACCTCCACACTGTTTTCCAGAGGGGCTGTACCAGTTTACATTCCCACCAACAGTGTAGGAGGGTGCCCGTTTCTCCACATCCTCGCCAGCATCTAGAGTTCTCTGATTTGCTCATTTTAGCCACTCTGACTGGCGTGAGGTGGTATCTCAGTGTGGTTTTGATTTGTATGTCCCTGATGAGGAGGGATGCTGAGCATTGTTTCATGTGTCTGTGGGCCATCTGGATGTCCTCTTTGGAGAAGTGTCTGTTCATATCTTCTGCCCATTTCTTCACTGGGTTGTTTGTTTTTCGGGCGTGTAGTTTGGTGAGTTCCTTATAGATTTTGGATATTAACCCTTTATCTGATATGAAAGATGACATACTTTTATCTCAATTCTGTGTGGATGTCTGGTGGTGAGCCTGTACTTTGGCTAGTTTGGGGCAGATCCTATAATAATCATCATCTCAAAAGCAGCTTCCTTTTAAGAAAGAGTTGCAGGCAGTGATTGAGGGCAATGAAGAGATTAAGATATGTTCTTTGTTGTTAAACACAGACATCTGCTGAAAGCTTTTACTTTTATATCACTGGTGTTCAAGTAGGAGACAAATTGGGATGTTCACACTTAAATGCTATATGCATTTACTACTTAGATTTAAAAACAAAACATAGAGCTTTGCAAGCTACAAATTATATCTGCCGTAGAGTGCCAATTACATAAAAATGTAATTTTTATGGAAATTAAAATATCTCAGAAAGTGTAAATTGCTTAATTTTCTGAAAAATTACTGGAATTTGTTTAGCCAGCTAAGCTATTTATCATCCTAGGAGAGCCAAGGGCAGTTACTATCAGCAGAATCCTTTTGTTTCCTAAGATATTTTGACACGTTCCTCTGATCAGAACTGTCAGAGAACTGTTTGAATATACTCCTAGGCTGTCCATTTGCTACAAAATTATTTGTAAATCCACCTATACAAATCCTGTAATCTTTCTGAGTCATTAGCTAAGGGGAAAAAAAATTAAACACCAGCACTTGGGACGTCTATACACCTTAATGAGATATGCTTGCTCCAAACCTAGGTGGATTATTTAATCACCAGTGCCATGCGGCATCCAAACAAAACACGCCCAGTTTAGAATCAACAAAGCTCTAACTTTAATTGCGAACCAAAAGGTCCCCGGCAGAAAATGAAATTATGCAAAGCCAACCTAAAACCAAATGAAAAGAGTGTGTGCTATCGAATTAGGTAAAGCAATGAGGAAGCATTTGCTTTAAGGGGCTGCATCAGTGTCTGTGTGTCCGGTTATGGTAGGGGGAGGACGGGTTCTCTCCTGCCCAGCACCTACACTCTAGCTCCATCAACTATCACCTGTCCTCCTTAACTTAGAGTATGGTCTCTCCCACAGGAAAGAAGGAATCCATAACTTCGTCAGGCTACCACCTCCAAACCCTCCTCATCATCAATGCATGGGATGAAAATGCCGTCCGTGTCATCTACCTCATCTTCCGGGCACCCTCACCTCTTCCCTGCACCTGGTGTCTGTTTTCACCTTCCTCTTAGAGACCACATCAAGCCTTCGCTACAAAGTGCTCTTCGTGCTCCTGATCTGACACCACCAATTGCACGGCTTTGCTGTCACACCCATGGCGTCAAAATCTGTCTCCTTAGACCCATCCTCTCCAAAACGCTAAACACACATCTCTAGTGCCGCACCTGTATTAGCTTCCCAGGGCTGCCGCGGCAAAGAACCACAACCGAGTGGTTCCGAAATTTGTCGTCTCCCAGCTCCAGAGGCCAGATGGTTACAATCAAAGAGTCAGCAGGGTTGGGTCGTTCTGAGGGCTAGGAGGTCCATCTCCTGGTTCTGGTCACCTTAGGCATCCCTTGGCTTCTGGGCACATGGCTCCAATCATGTCTTCATATGGTGCTCTCCCTGTATATCTTCACATCATCTTCCTTCTGTACATGTCGAAGTCCACATTTCCCTTTTATAAGGACACCAATCACCTTGGATCAGGGCTGACCCTAATGACCTTATTTTAACTTGATTGCTTCCTTAAAGACTGTGTCTCCAAATAAGATCCTGTTCTGAGGCACCAATGGTTAGGACTCCCATGTATCGTTTTGGGGAGTTAGTCCATAACAGACGACAAAATCAGTATGTCCACACTTAACCTCACTGCCCTCCCCTGAAACCTTCACTTGGGCCACGTTTCACTGAGTCTCCTAAATTCATCTTTGTCTTGTTCTCCTTCTTCCCACAGCATCTCTTAATCCTCTCCCCTCCTTCTCATCCACACAGCCAGCACACAAATTGGGGCCAAATTATCTTATGCCAACTCCACAGCGACTGTCCCCTAATAGGTTTCCAACCTGCAGTCTCCATCTGAGCTCTCCATATACCAATTCATCTTATAAATTGCTGCTGCATTAATCTTCCTAACAGAGGCTCTGACCCAGTTCCCTCCCCAGGCGGGGGGTGGGTGGGGGAGAAAAAGAAAACAGAAGAATAACTTCAAAGGCACTTCTGACCTTACGAATTCAATATAAATCCCTGCCCCTGGGGGTGTCAAGGCTCCCCACCCTTCCGGGATTACTACAACCCACAGCCCACAGCTCACACAGTCCCTTCCCCAGCTACAGCCCCACGTCTCCAGGCTGCACAGTCCAGGGTCCTGCCACAAAAAGAGATGGCACTTCCAAAACTTTCCACCACAAGGTGTTTAATGAAAGGAGCAAGGAGCCAGTAGAGAAGGAGATGGGGTCCCACAGAGCAGGACCAGCAATGATGGGGAGCGGTTACCAGCCCTGTGCCCAGAGCAGCAAGGGAAACTGAGTGCTTCCAGCGCTCAGGGAGAAGGGGAACCTCCCTCGCAGACAAGGAACAGGGCAGAAAAGAATAAAAATGCATCAGAGATGGGGAAGACAGAGAAACCCATCCCCTGCCTCTACTCACATTCCATTTCACCTGGGATCCTGTCTGCCCACCCTCCTCACCGGAGTCATCAAAACCTACCCATCTTTAAAAGGCACTGGTGACATTGAAGATTTCTTTTAAAGAGGTAAAAACACGACTCTTAGGCAAACATAAAATGAATGCACGTCTGAGGTTTTACTGAATTCCTAAGTAACAAAGGACCAGGATGGCAAGAAAGCAGGTTCAAAGGAGAATCCAAAGGACAAGTGCATTATCAAAGTCTTCCAGGAAAATGAACTTGAACTTGCTTGTTAATGTGCAACACTGCCGAGTGCCCACATTCCACCACACAATTTGCATTTTTCACGATCAACAACCAAAGACTTAGGAATAACTGTTGTGTGTTTCCCACACCTAAAGGAATTGTAAAATAGCTCAGAAGACCAAGGAAAGGCAGAGAGGACCCAAACAAGAGAGCGAGGCAGACAGGACACCCACAGTTCTTTGTTCACGGGCCACATCCACAGTCTTGCACAACTTTTCCCAACTGCTGGAAGAAAAGAAAGGCAAGGACAGGAGGAGGGAGTGAGGGAAAGACAAAAACAGGGGTCTAGTGCCACAAAAAACTTGGGCTCACGACCCACATCACGTCCTCACTTGCTGCCCTTTAGCAAGTCACTGGCTTGCAGCTACTCCTGATCTGGTGAAAGCAGTCAACTGTTGGGCAGACTAAATGGATTGCTATGGAAATCAAGTGAATGAATGGTGGCTATCCTGTCTTAGCTAAATAAATAATAGCCAAACTCTTGAGGAACTTTCATTTTCCTCCACTAGAAAATCCTTGCGTTGGACCTGACATTTGAGTCTGAAAATACTGTGACCTCCTTCCTCCAGGAAGCCCTGGGCAACCATAATTACCAGACACACATCCTTCCCTCCTCAACATCCTCTCCCGCAGCAGTCATCTCCCTCTTGCGTCCGATCTGTGGTAGGACATTCCCTGTTTCCTTATTCCCCACCCGACCCACCAGAGATATAATAAACTCCTTGAAGCAGAACAGGCCCAGGGAGATTTGAGTCCCAGCACCCAGCAAGGTGCTCGGCACATAGTAGGTAGTCAACAAATATTTCAAAATGAACTAAAAGAAAAGACCATTCAAAACCACCATGAACTATTACTTCACAACTGTCAGAATGCACATTATCAGAAGGATCAAAAGCAACAAGTGTTCACCAGGATGTGGGGAAAAGGGAGCCCTCGTGCTGTGTTAACAGGGATATAAATTGATGCGGACACTACAGAAAACAGTATGGAGGGTCCCCAAGGAATTAAAAATAGAACTGTCACATGATCCACTTCTAGGTATTTAACTGAATGAAATGAAAACACTAATTCAAAAAGGTATCCACACCCCCGTGTTCACTGAAGTATTATTAAGCAGCCAAGACCTGGGAGCCACCTAAGTGCCCACAGATGGATGAGTGGAGAAAGGAAATGTGGTATATATTTACTCATCATGGACTGTCACTCAGGCATAAAAAAGAACGAAATCTTGCCATTTGTGACAGCAGAGATGGGCCTCGAGGGCATGACACCAAGTGAGATTAAATCAGACAAAAACAAATACTGTCTGATCTCACTTCTATGTAGAATCTGAAAACAAAACAAAAAAAACCTCACAGATACAGAGAACAGATGGGTGGTCACCAGAGGTGGGGGATGGGAGGGGTGGGCAAAATGGGTGAAGGGAGTCAAAAGGTGCAGACTGCGAGTTACAAAATAATTGGGAATGTGATGTAAGCATGGTGACTACAGATAATAACACCGCACTGCATATTTGAAGGCTGCTGAGAGAGTAGATCTTAAAACTTCTCATCTGGAGAAAAAAATATTTTGTGATTCTGTGTGGGGATGGATGTTAACTAGACTTACTGTGCTGATCATTTCACAATATACACGAATATCGAACCATGTTGTACACCTGAAATTAATATAATGTTATGGGTCACTTATATCTCAAATAAATAAGTATATACATACATATTAAAGCAGTGCTGCAGGGGAGGGGGCAGGAGACACAAGACAGTAAACAGGAGAAGGAAGAGGTAAAAACCACAATTCTCTCTTCTCCTTTACAGTTTCTGTATCCTCATGTGTGTAAAGAGGATTTAAGCTGGGCCGACTTTGCAGGCTTTCCTAAAGGATGCTCTTCTCTGTAGCTGCAATAGTGGGCCCTTTACACCCTAATAATGATATCCCTTTTTCGGGAGACAATGGCTCCCTTTACTGTCACAGAGAGGACAGCAGAAGAACTGGATGCTGCCAGCTTCCTTGACAGCCACCAATCAGAAAGAATTCATCTCAGCTTTTCATTTTGTCTTTGGCTCAGGAAGAAATGTTCTCCTGATGTTTCATTGAACCTACAAGCCAGAGCTTGTAAGCTGATCAGAACTCCCAACCATGAGCTTGGGAAATCATGTCAGATGTGTTCCAGACCAGGGATGGGGGGGATGGAAGAGATATGCTAAGATCGAATAAGGAAAAAAATAAAACGGCATCAAGAATCAAATCCAGTAAGTACATGTGAGCATGCGTGCCTGTGTGTCTGCTAAATTTTTCAAGTGCCTCAATCATCCTTCAATATGCCGCTCTTCTCTGAAAGAAAGGAAGAAAAATACTTCCTACCCTATAGGCTCATAACTATACATGTCCTTGAAGGACAGTTCTTTAAAATCTTCTTTCCTTTCAAAACAGCACTTCAATGTGTGTTTTCACCCCTCAGCCTATTCCCCCACATTTCCATTGTTCCAAAAATAAAATAAATCAAAAATTTTAGAAACCCTACAAGAGGAATTGGGGTGGGTGGGGGCATTTTCAGAGATCACGTGGCATTTTTTCGAAGCTTTAATTCCTGTCTTGCATGTTGTTCTACATCCCGGATGCTGCCCTTTGTGTGTTCTTTTCACATCATACATAAAATTGAAGCTGCTTTTGTGGCCATTTACCCCACCTCACAGAGGTGGAGTCTTTGAGCCCCCCATTATGGCTACCTTCATCACTCTTCACCTTTTGTCTCCTCTGAATTTATACAGACCACCAGCCTCCAGGACCACGAGCTTACTGGTCCCAAGGTCACGTGTACAAGCTTCCGCTGTTTTGACACCTCAGCTCTAGCAGACTGGCTTCTCCCCGCAAAGTGTCTCCCACATATCTGGTATTATACTGTGAGCAAACTCAGTTTCCAATTTGTGCCTCTTGAATTAGGATAGGCTCATCAACTTTGCATACTATTGCTCTACTCTGTATTTATCATCAACATATTATCAACGTATTGTCTCACAGAGTCAGTTCAATTCAATTCCACAAACATTTAAGGAGTGCCTGTCACATGGTATGTACCCTGTGAGTTACTGGTGGTTTGTTTAAGACATTCACACTCGATATTATAAAGTACATTCCCACAGAGAAAAGCACGGCATCACGCTTCCCTCTGGTTTTAAAACACATTAATCTACAGCAGAAAGGGACCCCACACAGTCTTTAAGTGTGTGGGTTGTGCCTGGGCCTGAAACCCTAGTCACACAGCCCGCATCTGACAACTGGGGGCCAATGACTGAACTTCTTTGTACTTACCTCTGAGGGAGTTTGCAAGGATTTCATGAGGAAATACGAGTGAAATACTTAGAGCAGACATTATGGACAGTGCATATAAATAAACCTACAAGAAATTAAGTCACTAACAGTAATAAGTAGGTAATACTGTAAAACAGCTCTGGTCTCCTGACCACACCAGAGAGAATGGTGGCCATTCAGCGGTGCCACCATACTGCAGATGACTTCCGTCAGTCTCTAGGATTATCCAGATGTCCTTAAGAATTCCCCCAGACAACCTCAAAAGACACATGAGGTGATGCTGGTTTGTCTCTGGCCCTGCCACCATCAAAATGGCGTCTCTCACAGACAGCTCACTCACGGGCCCTGTCGCTTGCTCCTTTCAAAAAACAAAAACAAGACATTCATATGAAGAGGAGTAACAGAGAACAATATTTCACTGCCACCCCTGGGCTAATTAAATAGAATTTCACTTTTAGGGTCAAAATTTGGTAAAAAGAAATATGGAGGGTGCCTGGGTGGCTCAGTTGGTTGAGCATCCAACTTTCGCTCAGGTCATGATCTCCCAGTTCGTGGGTTGGAGCCCCGCAATGGGCTCTGTGCTCTGTGCTAACAGCTCGGAGCCTGGAGGCTGCTTCAGATTCTGTGTCTTCCTTGCCCTCTGCCCCTCCCCCTCCCTCTCTTCCTCTCTGTCTCTCTGAAAAAATAAATTAAAAAAAAAGCCACCCCAAAGCTTATTGGCTTAAAACAATGATTTTAAAAATATATATGGAGTACTATCTTGCTCTCAAGTGAGTGGCGTGTGTGTGCACGTGTGTGTATATGTGTGTGTGTGACAGAGAGAGACCAGAACTTCTTGATGAAAATTTCTTTGAATGTGAAAGAAATACAAACTCCACTGAAATCTCAAAGAAGTTAAATCATAATTCCTTTTAATTTGATAAGCAGAAACCTGCTGTGGAAAGTAAGTGAGCACAACTTTTAACGGCTATAAACTCAGCATGACATTTAGTACTGACTTTAACAATGTCCCAACTTACTCAACATTCAAGGATTTGATCTGTCCTGTATTTTTTTCTTTTGTCCTCCAAAAACATATCTTTTATACGTACTATACATATCTTTGGTTTATGTATTATATCTTTGGTTATGTATTAAAACACAAATAAAATTCATGGGTTCATGTGAACATTATGAGTCAGATTCTAAATTCAGAGAGAAATGAAATAATTAAAATTTTCATTAGTAGAACAAATGTGCAGAAGGTTTTTTAAATCATAAAGTTTCATAGGGGGGAAAAGTGCTGTCTGTCGAAGGAAACCTAGGCCACATGGAGTTCTTCCTGACGTGCTGATGGGGATGTGTGAGCCCGTGACCCTCACTCACCAATCACCGTGACTTTCCCATGCACATTAAGAAGGGTGTGTCCTGGGGCACCTGGGTGGCTCAGTCGATTGAGTGTCCAACTTCAGCTCAGATCATGATCTCATGGTTGGTGGGTTCGGGCCCTGAGTCGGGTTGTGTGCTGACAGCTACCTCGGAGCCTGCTTCAGACTCTGTGCCTCCCTCTTCCTCTGACCGTCCCCTACTCACGCTGTCTCTCTCTCTCAGAAATAAATAAAACATTAAAAAAAACTTTTTTAAAAAGAAGGGTGTGTACTTATGAACAGGTGAGTGCTCACAGCACCTCCTGTGTAACTCCTGCCTCAGCCGCCCTCAGACCCAACAAGGCCCCATGAGCCTGTGAGTTCCTACAGCATTTTCCATTGTTTTACTCACTTTGCCTTGCATTCGCTCAGCTCCCCAGCTAGATTTAAGGTTTTCTTCAGGGAAATTAGCAAATACTCTTCATCAGCTGGTGACAGTCAGTGCCTGCTCATAGCCACCTAGTGGAGCCCTCAATGGGGCACTCGGTGGCCCTGGCTCTCTCTCTTGGTCCCTTCCTCTGGAGAGAACTCTACCCAGTTAATGAGTCTGGAGACAATTACACACAGGTCCCCCGGACACTCCTAGCCAGTGCCAGGGAAAACTTCAAATTTCTTTTTTTAAAGGCAGATTTTTTTTTTTTTTCTGAGAGAGAGAGAGAGACAGTGTGAGCAGGGGAGGGTCAGAGAGAGAGAGACACAGAATCTGAAGCAGGCTCCAGGATAAGAGCTAGCTGTCAGCACAGAGCCCGACATGAGGCTCGTACCCATGAACCATAAGATCATGACCTGAGCCAAAGTCAGACACTCAACCGACTGAGCCACCCAGGCGCCCCTTCAAATTTCTGTTTAATTGCAAAATAACATCACTACCGAACTTTTATTGGGCCACAGGAACCAGGAAATACTCCTTCCATCTGGGCTCTGAAGCCAACTGTAATGTTTTAGGAAACCCCAAAGCTATGCTCACGCGTTCACTAACCCAAGTAAGAATAGGAAGCCAGAGAAATCCTCACTAAGACAATAGAGGAGATTAAAAAAGAAGTTCTTTCAGATTAGTTACTGACCCTGTGATCTACCAGGATGGGAATTTCCAAGGACCTCAAAGTCATTGAAAGTAGCCACTTCCAGCACAAGGGTAAGGTGTTTCTTCTTTTATTTAATATTTGTTTATTTTGAGGGGTGCCTAGGTGGCTTAGTCGGTTAAGCGTCCGACTTTCGCTTAGGTCATGATCTCACAGTTCATGGGTTCCAGCCCCGCATCGGGCTCTGTGCTGACAGCCAGCTCAGAGACTGGAGCCTGTTTCCAATTCTGTGTCTCCCTCTATCGCTGACCCTCTCCTGCTCACGTTGTCTCTCTCTCTCCTAGAAATAAATAAAACATTAAAAATTTAAAAAATATATTTGTTTATTTTGAGAGAGAGAGAGAGAGAGAGAGAGAGCAAGCAGGGGAAGGGCAGAGAGAGAGGGAGAGAGAGTATCCCAAGCAGGCTCGGCACTATCAGCAGTGCCTGATGTGGGGTTCGATCTCACAAACCATGAGATCATGACGTGAGCCAAAATCAAGAGTTAGACGCTTAATCGACTGAGCCACCCAAGCACCCCACAAGGGCAAGGTTCTTTGTTATACTCATCCTTCTAAGTGATTTGAGTTTGGATGACCCCAAGAACTCCTAACACGGCAATCTCAGAGGGCCCCTCAGGGCCAAGCCCCCACTTGACCTTTCCCAGAAGAATTTTCACAGGGCACCTCCAACCTCAAAGTCACACAACCGCTCATGTTCCAAAATTCTTCCCGGGATTCACAGAGATGAAAATAAGTGAACAAAACTGCCCCACCAGATGCCCCTGTGATGCCCTGGGAGTCACCTCACCATTTAGAAGCATCTTGTTTGAAATACAAATTCTGACAGGAACCCAGTGTCTCTCACTCAGACTCACTCAGGCCTTCATTTAGTCTTTTTCTCTCCTCAGGTCACTTGTCTCAGTAACTTCCCTCTCTGGAATGCTCCTCGCATGCCTAGGGCCAAATGCCCTCCCCGTGAGCCCCCGCAGCCCTCCCACAGCCCACCATAATCTCGCCTGTCTCACCCACACACCTCCTCTGACCTCCCACTCTTCTGCCCGTAGGAGGGATCTTACTAACACTCTTCCGTCCCTGCTATGTTTATCTACTTCCCTCATCACAAATAACTTCTTTCTGCATTTGAACACATTCACGTGATCTTCACAGCTAAGCGGGGAGGAGAGAGGGATGAACCCTTCTCTGGTCCTGGTCCTCCATTTCCACACAATTCCTCTCAAACCTGTCCTTGTAGGTAACGCTGGGCTAAGCATCATGGGAAACAAACACCCCAACATAGTCGCAGACTCCCCGCAGAGCCTCAGGGGAGCAAAATTAGGTCCACACATAAGTGCTAAAATGTGTGGAACGGCAATGCTCAATAGATCCTTTGAGAAAGGTAAAATTACAACTGGCTGGAGTGACAGAAGAGCGGCAGCAGGGTGGGCAACTGAAGTAAGGGGTTGAAAATCAGACTACAGCGGTCATGAACCAGGCAGAGCAGCTGGCCTGCATGTGACAGGAATCTGGAGCTGGTGAGCAGCGGCATGGACACACAGGGTTTTAGGAGGATTCAAATGCCAGGAGAATTCAAGGCAGGCTGCTATTGGCTGATGGGGTGGAGGGGTGATGAGGGGTCAGAACAAGTACTGGGGTGTGAAAGAATTCTAAATCTAAGATAGATGCTGAGGAAAACACAGGAGATGATGACCACTGAGATACAGGAGGAGAGGAGAAATAACTCAACAAATGCTTAAAGTGCCTACCATGAGCCAGGCAACGGGAAAGGCTTTTCACATAAATTCTATCACATAGTCTTCAAAAACCCTTCTGAGATGCCTAATATTATCTTTACGGTATAAGGGAAATTTAAAATTTTTTCCCAAGTACGTAAGCGACGTGTTATTGGAGAAAGACCTCAGAGCAGGTCTATGAAGGTTAGGACCACACTGGTGTTTCTGAACCAGAGCCCAAAATGGCAGTGTCACTGGCCAACACAGAGCCACTGGAAGAAGAGACTTAGGGGTCTAACTACCCATGAGCTCAGGATGGTATGTCCAGAGGCATGAGAGCTGGCAGTGAGGGGCAACGTGTGGTCCGTTCTGAGGTGGGTTTCTCTTACAGAAAGGAATGGCTTTGAGAAAGTTCCTGTAATTCCTCTGGCTCTCAGAGTTGGATGAGGTCACTGTGAAGTCTTTTCAGACTCTATTATTCCAAAGATCCCAGCCCCATCAGAAACATGTAAAACTGACTCCGAATGTGCCAGGTCTCCAAAAGCATACAGAGGGACTTCAGAAGGGAGGGCAAGGTCAGCAGAGTGTGTGAAGTCTGAAGGAACGGGGGTGGAGGGGTGCGTATCCACTGGGCATGGAGGGGGTTACTGGAAACAGGGGTTTTCCGGGTAGAAACAGCTTGGTAGCAATTACAAGGAGAGGTGGACACAAGCTGTGGGTGGAGCCCACATTTGGAAGAGCTGAGCAGCTGAACAGAGAAATTTTAGGGCGAGGGAAATCAGGGTGTCAAGATAGACCAGAAGGAACAGCAGAGAGGGAGGCAGAGCAAAGGATGCATATGTGCGAGACCCCCCCCTCGGACCAGGGTGCAAGGGCTGAGGTCTAGGAAGGACAGGGCTGGATTTGGACCATGAACCCTGTGAAGGAGAAGAGAAGGGCAGGACACGTGGGTTTTATGGGGAAGAACGGTGTGCTGGAAACCAGCTCGGAGACAGCTCTTCGGAGATTTTCCCACGCTTGGTGTGACTCTGCCACTCCTATGGACTGAATGTTTGCAACTCCCTAAAATTCCATACGTGGAAATGCTAACTCCCCATAGGATGGTATTAGGAAGTGGGGCCTTTAGGGGATCATTAGGGCGGAAGGCTAGGACCCTTAGGAATGGAGTGAGTGCCCTGATAAGAAGACACACGAGGCCAGAAGATTTTTCTCTCTCTCAGCCATGTGAGGACACAGCAAGATGGCCATCCGCAAACCAGGAAGAGGTCACACATGGCATCCGCCTGCACCTGGGTCTGGGACTCCCCAACCTCCAGAACCATGACAACTCATATCTGTTGTTTAAACTCCCCCTCCCCCACTCCATAGTCTCATTATAGCAGCGGGAACCAATCCCTAATTTGGAGTAGGACACTGGGCCAAAGCATCTCATCTCTCTGAGCTTTCGTGTCCTTATTTACAAAATGACTGGGGGAGGAGGGGAAGGGGGGGAGACGAGATGGCGTTTTTCTAAAGGTCTCTTCCTACCCTAATATCCTAGAGTTTTTTTACGTGTGTTTTCTTTCCTTCTGATTTCATGCCAGGCTCTACATCGCTTCTTTGCGATTGTAATTGCAAACCACATTTCTCCGTATTGTGGATTCTTCCTTCACACGGAATATCACGCCATGCATATGGAAGGTACTCAACAAATGTTTTTCTGAATTAATAAAATTCCTGTAATGTCACAGTTTTAGGAGCCAAACGTGTGCCTCCCTCCCTGTCTCCAAGGGCACTCCCAGAAGTTGGAATCTTTTCTCAGCTAATTCAGCCTTGATTAAAAAAAAATTTTTTTTATCTAAAGCCCAAGTACAAATAAGACTGAATGTCAAATAAATTAGAGCCCTAATTATTTTAGATCCTGCCCTTCCTGTGAATGTGTACACACCAATTTGACACACACACACACACACACACACACACACACACACGAGTCCGATTATGCAAGCCTGGGTGCACTTTCTATCAGTTCCTGGACAAAATACCACAGTGCACATCCATCCTCAGGCCTTCGTTATCAAGGGAGCAAGAGATGCGAATTCCCACCTCTCATCGTCTTTTCCTTTGTACTCCGTGACATTCCTAAAGCTGGGCACCCTGTTTGCTGTAGCGTTGAAACATACTTGAACCGCTGATATGCAGCCTTTCTCTCCTAGAAAGGACATTAGCCCAAATCTGAATTTCAGTCTTAGTTCCGCCCTGTTGAGTCACTGACTTTGTACAATTAACCTTCCCTGTATCTCTACAAATGAGGCTCAATATTCCAGCACAAGCTATTTCACACTGCTGGGTGCTGGCATTTATACTTTAGGATTCTTACTATTAATTGCTGAGTACTTTCTAAAATTCTTATCCTTATCCGCAAGATGTACACGCCATGAAAAGAAATCTACAGTGAAACTGTTCATTTTGCAAAGAAGGCCAAAAGAAAGCCAAAACATTCCCATCAGAATGCTTGCAGCACCGATTAAGTTTTCAATCTCAATCTATGCATAAACACCAAAAAAGAGTAACTGAACTTTCTGACTTTACAAATAAGAGAAAAGCAAAGTACTTGGGAAAATTAACACTTGACCAACGTCATTTTACATCATGGCTTTCTTGAAGGCAAGGAATTCCTCCTATAAAATTGTATAAGATTGCTAGAAAAAAAAAAAGAGGATGATNAAAAAAAAAAAAAAAGATCCATGGTTTTAATACCAAACTACAGTTGACTGATAATTTTAGAATAAAATAAACCACCCATCCCAAATCATGGGCATTTTTGGATAGGACACTGAACAAATGCATTATGGGCTGCAGGCTTATTTTATGATAGGATTAGGCCCTTAGCACATCCAGGGTTTACACGTCCACATTCTCAGTTTCTCTCCAACATAAACACATCAGAGTGGGCACACTTCCAGCCTGTGGGGGAGTCATTGAATCAAAGATGATCGTTCATCTCCATAACCACTTGAAAGAAATGTTAGCAAACTCACAAACGCATAATGATAAAGCCCGGCACAGGCTAACCAGTGACAAAGCCCCCCTTCACAAATGAAGAATTAACTCATGGCAGTGGACATAACTCACGGACGCAGTTCATTAAAGATTTCACCTTTGCCTCCCTTAACAGTGATCACCGACCTCTTCGAGAAGAAGAAATCAAGCTTTCTGTGGACAGAAGGATTGCCAAGGATGTGTCAAGAAGCCATAGTGCTTGAATAAGAACCCAAGATAAAACTTAAGGTGTTCTAATCAGATACATGAAATAATCAATCAACTTCACAATTAAGGTCTCCTAATGACTGTGTGATATTCTTTTTTAAATTTTTTTACCATTTTATTTATTTCTGAGAAAGAGAGACAGTGTGAGAAGGGGAGGGTCAGAGAGAGAGGGAGACACAGAATCTGAAACAGGCTCCAGGCTCTGAGCTAGCTGTCAGCAGCACAAAGCCCAATGCGGGGCTTGAACCCACAAACCGTGAGATCACGACCTGAGCCGAAGTCGGCCACCCAGTTGACTGAGCCACCCAGGCACCCCTCTTTTTTTTTTTTTTTAAACACAGTAACTTCATCCATGATCTATAACTATTTTATCTAATATACAGATTGCTAACACTCTCTGGGCCATTTGTGAAGAAGAAAGAAGAAGAAGAAATTACTCACAATGAGAAGATTGCAAGATCACACACAACAGAGAAATGCCCAGAAAAAAGAGAGAGAAAGAGAGATGAATTTACTGTAAGAACTACATTCTCTCCATTAATAACTCCATTACCATCTCCGAACCATTAACACAGTCTCAGGTTAAAAGAGTAAAATGGAAAGGAGCCAGGGCAGAAGGCAGTGGAGTTGGCGGAAAAGGACTGGAGAATTTCCACATAGAATTGTAAAATTTAGAGGAAAAGGCATGTTTTCCTTTTAGATGTTAAGCGACACCAAGAAAATTCCCCTGCTCCACTGTGCCACCTCCTTCAAGGTCATTTATCATCAGCACAACCCACAGATGTTTTATTAAAAGAAAAATCCCAGCCTAGGACTGCCAGATCTCTACACAGGACCCACTTATCAAAGGTGTCGCCCCAGCTGACAGGCATTTGCTGAGTGGCACAGAGCGAACATTACTTTATATGTGCAGAACCCCATCAGCACGCACACTACCCCGGTCTCTATTAAGTATTCTGATAACACCACCTCCACCAGCTTGGCTTAACATTTAAGCCTGCAGGAAGCCCTTGAGTGTGTGAAGCCTTCCAAAATTTTCTAGCTGATTTTAACCCTATTGAGTTTGAAAAAAAAAAAATGAATTGAAAAATTACACAGCAAAGAATACTTTCTCCACCTGAACAAAAGATCTTGTGGTTTGGAGAAACATATTCCCATGTGCCTTTTCTTAATTTTTTTTAAAACCTTTGGGACAGTTTTTCGCTTAAAAAAAAAAACAAAACACCTGTGTTATGAGTAGGCTTAAAACATTCCCCATGAGCAAGGTTTTAGCCCACAGGCTCTTCACAGCCCCGTCTTGGGCCAGTAGTACTTCTAACAGCACATTTAATGGTGCATAACATGTAGCCGTTAGTTCACATCATTCTCCATCTGATGCAGACGCTGGATCTTATCCTTTGCAAAGGCTTTCCACCCCCACCATAAATATCAAGCAAAAATGAATGCCTTAAAAATTTAGAAAAGGAAAAGGAAAAAATGGCCACTTACAGTGTTCCTAGACAAATCGACCATTTTCACTTGTTCAGCTCCTGTATACATCATCTACACTATTTTCACACCGAAAAGTTACTGTCTGGTTAATATTTCAAAATTTAAATCTGTGATTTTCGTGACTGTAGAGGTAACTGGGAAGTGATCTCTTTTGCNGCAGTCCTCGGGCGGGGGGTGGGGGAAATCCAGGAAGGAAAAATCTTTCGGAGGGGAGGAAACAAGTGCAGGAAAAGGAGCGACGGAAAGGATGCTGCAAATGCTAACTAGGTTATTCCTAACGCCAAGTTACGGCGTTTTCTTTTGCCAAGAGGCTCTCCAGCCCCAGCTTTGAGGTGAGCAATGCCTCAGCCTGGGAAGTATCTGCAGCGTTCGAACAAATCAGCGAGGGGAAGGAGCAGTGCCAAGAGGTACTTAAGGAGAAAAAATTGTATCCGTGTGGAGCCAACCTTTCCCTGCTGCCACCCAGTGTGGAAATTCCGGGCAGTCACCCTGCCCTTACACACGCACACACACGCGCGCGCGCTCACACTTTGCTGCACTAGGCATTCAGTAAGCCAGCACTGAGAGAACGACACGTTCACGATGTCCTCGCCACCCCTGCGCGCGCGCACACACACAAACACACACACACACACGCACGCACGCACACACACTAGCTTCCCATCCTTTCCACGTTCTGCAAACGGTCGCAGCACCGTGGCCCGCGGGCCGGGGAACCTCGGTGACCACGGGGGCGCCTCCTCCTCCCCTCCGCAGCACCCTGACTTGGGGGAGATCTGGGGACCACGTCCCGCACCTCCTCTGGGACCAGTCTGCCTTNGCGGGGCCACCGGCCCCTTTGACCTTCGGTGACACCCGGGGCTCAGCGTTCCTTCCTCCTGCAGGGGCGGTAACTCGCGCGGCACTCCGGACGGCGCGCAAGAATCCGCTTTCAGCTGGATGCACGAAGTGGGTAATTACCACTTACCCAACACAGGGTATTTTAAAACTTGGATTTCCTTTACTCCTGACCGGCAAGGGAGTTCTGCAGGACCTAGTCTCGGTGTACCGTGCTTTTCACAGATCATCCACACAAAGGGCACGGTGCACAGAACTTTAACAAATTCATTCCGCAAATATATGGGGAGTGCCTATGCCAGACACCTGTGGTGCAGGGCAGACAACAGTGTCAACTCTGATTCGACGAGGAACTGCAGTAAAGGAGGGGATAAAATAAATTTGAATCACTGATGAGCTAAATAGACTTTGGTACCCATTATCCTCACTAGGAAGCCATTTATTTCTGAAGAAACTCGAGCATCTCACCATATATAACAATATCTCTACCTCGCGTAAATCCACGCAATAGTTCACCACATGGCTGTTTGACAAATGGCTGTGCTCTTAACAAAATGCAGGGTGCCTGCGATGATTTGGACAAGAAAGCACTAATCTCTTGTTCCTAGCCCACAGCAGCCACCTAAGATACTTAACAATAAGTATATGCAATGTTTCCAAACGTCAGTCCTACAAAGATGAAGGAACTGTAGGGGCACCTGGGTGCTTCAGTCGGTTAAGCGTCAGGCTTCGGCTCAGGTCATGATCTCGCAGTTTGTAGGTTCGAGCCCCGCGTCGGGCTCTGTGCTGATCGTCAGCTCAGAGCCTGGAGCCTGTCTTCGGATCCTGTGTCTCCCTCTCTTTCTGTCCCTCTCCTGCTCACGCTGTCTCTCTCTCTCCCAAAAATAAATAAAACATTAAAAAATTTTGTTTAATTAAAAAAAGAGTAAGGAACTATAAAATGAAGGTTTTGCGTCAGTTTACCTACATTACACATTTTGCGGCATCTAATGAGTTACTAAAATCTGCCAGCAAGTTCTATGCAGTGTACATTTTATTTTCAGCTTTCACCAACTTTATACTTGCTAAGCTGGTTTTACCTATTTCCAGGAGAATTAATAAAAGAATATGTCTGATAATATATCTGATAACTCTCCCTCCCTGGTTAAAAGTAGTAATGTTCTATTTAATGATACTAGTCACCTAAGTGCTTGACATATTCTTGTGTAGTGATCCATGACAACTAAGTCTTAAACTATTACAATTTATGTGAATTTTTACCCCTAGGAATCTCTAAATCAGCAATCAGAGTTCTCACAAAAGATAAAAGTCCTCCCTGAAGGATGACTATACTCTGAAATTGGCTCATAATTTCATGTTAAATGGTTTGAGCTCCCAAATTTATGACTTATCAAACTGAACTTTTCTGTATTTTATGCAGAACTATGCATACACAGACTGTTTCTTAATTGAACATACACACTGTATGTTTGGGAATTACTCCATTCTACCCACACAGTAGATAAAACATTAAAACTCTAACTCGGTAGTTTTATGTTTTGGCATATTAGCTAAGCTATACTTTTTCTACTAAGAGTTATAGTTACTTCTTTAATTCTCTCAACGTAAGTGATAGAATGTTAAATGGCCTGAGTACGTAATATTCACCATATAGTAAGTCTTCAGTAGCAAACGGAGTGGAGGATTCTTGTAAAACATACCATTTATGTGGACTGTAACATAAAAATACAATACTCTGAGGTTTATCAATCTCTAATCTGTACTAGAAGTATAAAAACATGTTTGAGAATGATACATCATAATCATTTTTTAAAGAACTGAAGGAAATACAGCAAGTGGTCTAATATTGGTGGTGAGTATACAGATGAATATTATTTTTGGTACTCTGATGTACCAAATAGACGTTTTCTATATTTCATAATCAGAAAAATTGAGGCGACTTTCACAAGAACACTAATAAGTTACTAAAAGCTATGGGAATTTTTAACTTAAAATATTTTTAAAAACTGTTTCGACACACGAGAAGATGCTCAACATCACTGATCATCAGGTAAATACAAATCAAAACTATAATGAGATAACACCTCACACCTGTCAGAATGGCTAAACTCAACATGAGAAACAGCAGGTGTTAGTGAGGATGTAGAGAAAAAGAAACCCTCTTGCACTGCTGGTGGGAATGCAACCTGGTGCAGCCAGTGTGGAAAACGGTATGGAGCTTTCTCAAAAAGTAAAAATAGAGTTACCCTGTATTCCAGTGATTGCACTGCCAGGTATTTACCCAGAGAATACAAAAATACTAATCCAGAGGGATACATGCACCCCCATAGTTATAGCAACATTATCTACAATATAAATTGTGGAAAGAACCCAAATGTTCACTGACAAATACATTAAGAAGATGTGGTCTATATATACACAATGGAATACTACTCAGCCATAAGATAGAAAGAAATCTTGCCATTTGCACTGACATGGATGGAGCTAGAGAGTATTATGCTAAGTGAATTAAGTCAGAGAAAGACAAATATCATATGATCTCATTCACGTGTGGAAGTTAAGAAACAAAACAAATGATGATAGAGAAAAAAAGAGAGAGAGGCAAACCAAGAAACAGACTCTTAACTACAGAGAACAAACTGATGGTCACCGGAGAGGAGGTGGGTGGGTAGGGCGATGGGTTAAAACAGGTGATGGCAATTAAGGAGGGCACTTGTGATGAGCACCAGATGATGTATGGAAGTCCTGAATCACTACGTCGCACACCTGAAACTAATATAACACTGTAGGACAACTAACTGGATTTAAGTTAAAACTTTTAAAAAGCTGACAGTTTCAGTTTGTTTAGTTCATATGATTTCCTAGTTTCTTCTGGTGAACAACTATGGTAAGAAAAATTGGTTTTGACTGAAAGTATCATAGCATGATAGAATGAGAACTTATGTCCATTTTAAATATAATTTTAATTAAGAAAAGGAAATGTTTTTGTTACAGCTTGAAATTTATGTTCAATGTCTTTAACTCTGTAGACTTAAGCTATTGTGGGTAGCATGTACATATTTTCACAGGTACAAAACTAGAGTTCATAAAGGAGAAAAAAGATCTTGTCTATTTAGAATTTTCACAAGTATCCAACACTTACTATCTCTGGGTTTTGTAGAACTTTATTTATTTATTTATTTATTTTTTATTTAAATTTTTTATTTTTATTTTTATTTTTTTTAAAAATAGTTTATTGTCAAATTAGTTTCCACATAACACCCAGTGCTCATTCCCACGATATTTTTATTTTTATTTTAAAGATAGAAAGAAAGCGAGTGGGGGAGATGGGCAAAGGGAGAGAGAAGGGAATCTAAAGCAAGCCCCACGTGGGGCTCAATCCCACCACCTTGGGATCATGACCTGAGCTGAAATCCGGAGTCGGACACTTAACTGACTGAGCCACCCAGGTGCCCCTGGTTTTTGTAGTTTTTGTAAAAATGTTTCTTTTCTTGGGAGATGGGCATGGAGGAGGGCACTTGTGGGGATGAGCACTGGGTGTTATATGGAAACCAATATGACAATAAACTATTTGTAAAAAAAATAAATAAATAAAAAGAAAACACTAAAAAAAGTTTCTTTTCTTATATTACATATAATTTTTTCTTTTTGTTACTGAAGTTTGTCATCTTAATATTGTTTTATTGGAATCTTTGTACTCTGTAGAAACATACATGTTTCCCATAACACTCCATTTTAGGACTTCATTAATTATAAAATCACTTAGAGGATGTTATTTCCATACGTTTTAGTCCAAATCTGGATGGTATTTTACTTTATGACCAATATTATGACCTGCAAGTGAGGGGAGAAACCATATTTCCTGTTTTGTTTTCAATTAGAATTTTTCTACAATCATCTAATTCAAAGTGGGCCAGTGTGGCCCAGTGTATTCCCTCGGAAGAACTCTAGACATCCTGAGAGAAGAAAAAATTAAGACAGGTAATAAGATTTTTCCTTTACATGTACAACTTACTAAGCTCAGCAATGATATATACATGAGTATTAGAGAAAGTAACTTCTTACTGAGGATTTCTATAGGAAATGAGCTAAATTACTTAGTGTTATCATTTTAATTCAACTTCTTCCAGTGACAATCACATAAATTAAAGACCCTAATGCTGAGGGGAAAGCCTCTGCAACTGTCATTGGATCATAATAAAATCAGGGCTGGAGAGGCCCCAGGATGTGAAGATCGAGCCCATTGCTTATCAACTCAGATTCCCAATTTCAATACCTAAGGCAGTTTTCACGGCATTTCCTCCTAGCCTGCTTTAGAAGTTAACAAAGAAAAAGTTTTGAAAATAGAAAATGTCTATTGCATTTCCATCTTTATCGTGTGTATCCTAAAATAGTACAGTTCTGATGTGGACCTGAACTAAAAGTAAACTCCAATAAATCCTTGGAGGGCATAGTCTGAATCTCTGGGTCTGCATTAATACAAGGTGGTCAGGAATGTCATCAAAATGATGATGATGATGGTAATGGTGATAGTGATGATAAAGGCTCACTTACTGAGCATTCACTCCCAGAGCAAGTGCTCCAGGCATTTCATTTTTATTGTTTCTTTCTATCTTTATAGCAGCGCCATTTTAGAGAAAGGGGGACCAAGGCTTAGAGAAGCTAAGTAAAGACTGAGATCACCCAGCTGCTGAGTGGTGAGGCCGGGGTCAGGGGTCTCCAAACCTGAGCTCTTTATCACTGCTTCAAGCCATTGGCCCTCCCCCACCCAGCATTGAAAGCATGAGAAGAGTCTAGACTAACACAAACTAAAAAAGGCCCTGGCAGCCCCTGAAGATTTATTCCTGAGATTTATTCAAACCAACCCTAGGGGTCCTGTGAGCTCATGGAATGCTAAGTGAGTTCTGGAAAAGGAAACAAGGATTATTATGTGATCTGAAATAAAATCCAACCTGTGCCCTAGTCTGTAGTTTGAGTTCTTAGGGAGGGATCAGTTTTTCAAGACTTGTAAGTTATTCGTCACTATCTTATCAGTTCCTTCAACTGAGCTTACCGTTTTTGAAACCCCAAACTATAATTAGTATTCTGCTATTCAGGGTCAAGACCAAACTGCATACAGATGGTAAAAGTAAACATGATCTATCTCTTGGGGTCAGCAGAGCCTTTGACATCATGAGGGGGTTGACCTTACATGACTAAAAGTTTGCTAATTAATCCCTTCTCTGCTGAAAAAGGTGTTCTGAGGAGCTGTGTGCTCCCCAGAGGCATCTCTACCCCAAATTGCCATTGTGCCTGCACAAGTAGGTCATTATGACTGTCATATCCTCCCTAAGGCACATCTTCCTCCCAGTTTGCCTATGCCTATTGTACCACAACTGGTATCTAAGAGCTAATCATCCTTTTTGATTCCTCCCTATTTACACTGAATGCTTATGCCCCCCCACCCCCGCAAATTTATTCATTAAAGCCTAACCCCCAGTATGACATTATTGGAGGTGGGGCCTTTGGGAGGTGATGAACCTTGGATCAAGTCATGAGAGAGGGGCCCCCATGATGGGATTAATGCCCTTATAAGGAAAGGAAGGGAGAATACAGCGGTCCTGTGAGCACACAGTGAGATGGCAGCTGCCTAAAAGCTAAAAGAGCTCTTAGGATGAAACCTACCTTGGGATCACCTCCAGAACCTTGAGAAATAAAATTTTATTGCTTAAGCGGCCTGCTCAGTTTGTGGGATTTTGTTATGGCAGCCAGAACAGACTGCAACACTCCCGGACCTTCGCCACCCAACAATCAGTGTCCTTTCCTACGTCAAGAGATATCTTCCTGATTCTTCTCTGTAGCTCCCCAATTATTTCACTAATTTTTTAACTAGTCTTCCTGGGTTTTGTTCATTTTACCGTGAGCCATATTCCTGACTCCACCAGAATAACCTTCTACAACAATACTTCCAAATAGCCACTTCCTTGCACAGCAGGAATTGGAGCTATTGGAGAATGACTTCCAGACACCTACCATATTACATTCAAACCCCTCAGTCTGGCATTTCAGGGCCTCCATGATAAAGCCTTCCACATTCCTGTCCAATATTTACTTCCAAGTACTCTCTTGTGTTAGTCCCAAACCAAGCTACTATTCCTCAGATATAATATGGGCATTAAGCAACCAGGCCTTCTCTTTTGCTGTCTCTTCTGCCACCTAGGGCAACAAAATCTTTTCAAAATCTGTTCCATCCTCCAAGGATGGCGAGAGATGGTAACTCCCTTCTGTGAATCACGGTCCTTCATCCCATATTGTCCAGGATTATAGTCACATGTCTGAGGATAGTATCCCCCAAATGCTCTAATTGCCATCTAGAGGCTTCTACTTCTTATTGTGCTCATTCTGCATACATAGTAATTAAGAATCTCTTCCCTTCATGGTCATAGACTGCTGGTCACTTTGTACACAATTTTCCAGCTTCATTTTCCTTTTGAGAGAATTCCACTTGGAAACACCATTCTCCTTTCTATCTCTTCCCCTACATGGAGATCATTCATGACTTGCAAGGTACTAACCACCCTGATGTACTCACAACACAAAAGTAAAGTAACCCAGAAACCTTTGTGAATGTAGAATCTACCCCCAAATAAGACCAATCTCCCTAATGTCTTCCCAGTTTTCATGTAATAACATAACGTATGAGCAGATTCTTTGAATTCATTCATTCTTCATTCATTCATTCATTCATTCATTCATTCAATAAATACTTACTGGACCAGGCATTGTCCTAGTGAATAATGCACAAGGTTGATATCATGGAAATTCTTCTAGGAGAGAAAATAAACATAAGTAAATAAATCTAGATGTCAGATGCATTCAATGCTATGAAGAAATACAAAGCAAAATAAGGAGACAAAGAGTAACAGGAGAGACCATTTTGCAGATAAAGTGGTGAAGGGAAGGCTGGTGCAATCATGTGGCAATGACTGGAATCAAGTGAAGAAACAAGCTAATGGCTCTCTAGAGGCTGAGCATTCCGTGCAGAGGAACTGCTGTATGTCAAAGCTTTGAGGTGAGCTGCCATGTTTCTAGGACAGCAAGAAGGGACATGTAGTACGCAGAGCAAGGGAGCAGGAGAGTGGTGGGCAATGAGGCCAGGGAGTCAGTAAACATGGTACATATCCTGCCCCATTCCAAGTGGGAACACCCACCATTGTTTTTAGGAAAAGGCCCTAGCATGCCCAGTCTGTTTTAAACTAGGCCCATTTGACTACACACTTTAACATCTAACCTGAATCTCCATGGTCTATGCATGTCAACTTCCTTGGTGTTAGAAATCACCTTGAGTATCTTTACCTGTTGAATTTTGCCCAGAGGTACAACTTGATGGATCATATATATACAAAGGCATCCTGCATTCCATCACCCTTGCTGTTGAGTTGGCGAATGCCTACAACAAAGGGGCTCATGCTCATCTGTTCACATCACAGGAAATAGGACAGGTAGCAATCATAATCGTGGGCTTTAAGGCTAAACAAACTCAGTTCCAGGCCTTTCTTTGCCACTTATTCTGAAGTTACTTAATTTTCTATACTTCTGTGTCCCCAATGTATAAGATGAGCATAATATTAATAATAATACCTCACAGGCTTGCTGTGAACATTATGTGAGATAATGAATATAATTTGCAGAATACAATGCCTAGAATATGGACACATTTACTGAATTGTGTGTGTGTGTACATAATTTAAATTTAGAACTAAAATTATATTCTCTGAAATAAAATCAATCAGATGGTATGCTCAGTACTTCAAAAATAAAAATTTTTCTAATTTTTTCTAATTTTTTCATGATTATTTATATGAAAGGAGTTTCTTTGGTAGGCAAACTACTTTCACATAAACATGCCATTGTCTTTCAATGTTTTGGTTACAAACAACAAAGACCTAAAAATCAGGGAATTAGGCAACGTAGGGGATCATTTCTTCCATGTAACATGCCTGAAACTAACAACTCTAAAACTAGGCCATCCCAAACTGGTGCAGTGGCTCCATGATGTTATCAATGTGCCTTTGTCCTTGTATGTTTCAGCTCCAACATCCCTAGGTCATGGAATCAAGCCTCATCGTTGCAAATGACTGCTGTGGCACCAGGTGTCAGGTCCCAGTTCCAAATGGGAATAAGGAGTATATGGTGGGACAAACGTGCACAGGCCATGTGAGTTAACATACCATGTAAGGAGCTTTGCTAGAATCCCCACCAATAACCTTCATCTCTGTCTCATGGACCAGAATGTAGTCGCCTCTCTTTATATGAGAGGCAGTGAAATACAGGTTTTGATCTTTACAGCCTCAACGAAATCAGGGATGTCTTGGGAAGAAAGAAAAAGAACAGGAACATTGGGTAGACAACCAATTTTTTTGACCTCAACTTCCTTACAATTGTCTTTGCATATGAGATAGTACATACTTTTACAAGTTATAGTTAAGAGGGTGGTCTCAAGAATGTCTGCAATCCCTTAAGAAAAGAAATATATTTTATGTCATCAAGTCAAAACATCCATTTGCCTAATTCCCAAATGGAAATGCTTCAGGCATTCACCAAAACCTAAGAATGTGGATATGTAACTTGCCAAAATAGGCTTCTCCCCATTTTCATCTTCAGTTTGATCAGATACTGGTGTCACACATAGTAAACTGCCTCTACATAAAGCACTGAATTTTTTTAAACTACAAGTTCCTACCATATTCTAGCTTCAACTTGATTTGACGATAAGAGATCCATTTGTCTAGGGTACAGGTGGTGCTGGGAAAAGAAAAGGTGACATGCTCATCCAATGTTTTAATACTTTTGGAAGAGTAGAAAGCCCAGAAGAATTTTAACACTGCTACAGTGCTCAACTGCATATGAACTGACTAACAGTGTTATGATACAAACAGAATTATATTTTTTAATTTGCCATTGGATGTCATGATCACGGTGACATTTCTAAAGATGGCGGACTAAAGAATATGAGTTTGAGAAAAGGATCTATAGACCTCAAAATGAAAATAACTGACCAAGCTCTGTGATGTGATACTTGAGCACAATTCTCTACTTAAACCAGTTAGCAGGTGCTCCGTGCACCAAGGGGAGCCATAAAGGATGAGGTGGCCCAAACCAGCATGCTCCCTTTGACATATGTTGGGGTGTAATGAGAGCTGAAGGCCATAGGCCAGGACAGACCCAGCCATGAAACCCAACCTACGAGGCTTTACAACTGATACTCTAGTGTCCATTCATTCATTCACTTATTCATTATTATTTACTGCCTGGTTCTGTGCTCTCTTCTTGGAATGCAGAGTGAATGAGATAGTGCTGGCCTTTCTGCAGCTTCCAGGAGGACACAATGCAGAAAGGTAAGTGCTGTGACAGGTACTTAGGATGAGGAGTATGGGGGACCAGGCTGATGAAGGCAATAAGGAGGAAGTGATTTGTAAGCTGGATGGTAAGGAGGTATCATCCAGATTTGGAGGATGTGTCCTTGGGTGGACACACAAAGAGCAGTCCTCATGATTGAGGAGCACAGGGAGGACCAAGGCAGAAGGTGAGATCTCAGGGATGGACCTGAAGCTGAAAAGTAGCGGCACCATCCTAAGATCCTCCACTTGAGCTGAAATGGGCCAACACATCACATAAGAGCCTTTCCTATTGTGCTTTAGAGAGCCAGGAATTGAGCGGTCACTCTGAATTCCCTCACGTCCTGTCTCATTTCGATTGTGAAATCTCAGGGTTCAGGGAAATATCTTGCATGTGCTAGACTAATGGATTGTCTGGATTGGGAATCGCAAACCTCCTTTTCTACTGTAGTTTCTTATTAATAATTAATTGGTTCAAAAACCAGTTATTGGGTGTCTACTCTACACCGGGCACTGAACTCGGGGCTAAAAATACAAACATAACAAAAGATGATAAGATGGTGATCTCTCATCAGCCACTTCAGCCAAGGCGCCAAAGCCAAAAGCAACAAAATAAGTGACAAAGACTCCCACATAATAAAGAGAAGCTCCAGAACACCCATGTGGGACTTGCAGAGAAGGTGCTGGAAACTGACTTTGAAGCCCTTAGTGCTTGGGGATATAAAAGGGTAGAGTCTGAAGTGGCTGAAAGAGCCAATGTCTTTGGAGAAGGTGAAGTGCTGCCAGAATCCTGAACCTACTACCCTGTCTGGGGGAGGAGAGGACAGGTGCGTCCCTCACTCAAAGCCAATGAGGGGAGGCAGAAAGCATGATGTGGGTCCCCTAGAGATTCATATCTGATGGGTGCCTGAGAAAGGCAAATAGTGAGAGGCTTCCCCTGGGGAAGAGACACAGCCACACCAGCAGCCAGATGCATTTAGCACAAGCAGAGACATTTTCCAGCAAGTTAGAGCTTTTTTTTTTTTTTTTTTTAAAAGCAACCTACCCAAGAGGGCTTCCAGCCAGGGGCAAGACAACCATAGCACAGAGGCTGGAGATGGATGCAGAAGCTGGGAGGAGAGGGGGCGGTGGGGAGAGGCATTGCTCCTTCTAGGGAGCAGAGGTGGGGAGGGGTAGACCCTCTGAAAAACCCCTGAAGACATCTTGGAGAGAAATAATCACCTATAAGGATCTGTCCAATGGGAGTAACTTAACTCACGCTTCCTTCCAGTTCTTCTTCCCTCTCAGTGACCCTTTCCAAGCCTGGAGGGGAAGAAGGAGGAAGAGGAGAGGGACAAGGTAGGGAAATAAAAGAGAAGCCAACCACATCATCCCCCACCTTTAGGATTCCCTGCCAGATGCTCTCAATCTCCAGGAAAGGAGATGAAGTTCAAAGGCATGACTATAAAACTGGCCTAGGGGCACCTGGGTGGCTCAGTCGGTTAAGCGTCCGACTTTGGTTCAGGTCATGATCTCACGGTTTGTGGGTTCGAGCCCTGCGTTGGGCTCTGTGCTGACAGCCAACTCAGAGCCTGGAGCCTGCTTCAGATTCTCTGTTTCCCTCTCTCTCTGACCCTCCCCTGCTCGCTCTCTCTCTCACACTCTCTCTCTCAGAAATAAATAAAACGTTAAAAAAAATTAAAACTGGCTTAAACATTCTGGTATTGAACTGAGACTGCTCTTATGACTAAAAGTGACAAGAGTATCCTCTAAATTAGGGGCCTGAGATTTCATTCATGGAACAGGGACAAACAAACAAACAAAAAACCCAAGGAAGAAGCAAACAAAAATGAATGTCTGAATGTCCTTACTCAGCTCTGGTCTTCCATGTAAGGGATGTACAAGGTTGTAGAGGGAAACACACAAAGTCTAAGAGGGAAACGAGGTTTACAGCTGTTATAACCCCACGTACTAAAAAGCAGAACTACTGTGTGGGGGGCGTATGTAATGGAGAAAGAGGAAGATATATGGAAGCCTTCAGACTCTTGTAGATGTTCAACTAGGGATGCCAAATAAAATATGGAACATCCAACTACATTTTAATTTCAGATAAACAATGAATCAATGTGTTTAGTACAAGATTATCCCATTCAATATTTTATTTGCTACTTTGGTAAAGCTATGCTCATGGGACAGAGATTGGCCCTGGAATCCTTCTCTCTCTCTTTTTTTAATGTTTATCCATTTTGAGAGGGAAAGAGATTGAGAGAGCAAGCAGGGGAGGGGCAGAAAGATGAAGATAGAGAATCCCAAGCAGGCTCTGCACCTTCAGCATGGAGCCCAATGCAAGGCTTGAAACCATGAACCATGAGATCATGACCTGAGCTGAAATCAAGAGTTGGATGCCTAACCAACTGAGCCACCCGGGTGCCCCTGGAATCGCTCTCACTGATGTAATCTGTCCTCCTCATTGCTCTTATTCTTCCTGGACTTTGGGTTCTATGGACACACCTGGTCACACCGAGGGCACTATACACCCACCACTCACCTCTTGCTATGTATAGCTACCTCACAGAGAAACCATGAGGATCCAAATGAGGTCATCTCAATATCATCCCTATGCTGTGACTAATAAATGTTCTGTCTTCAACACTAACCTTGCTGCTTGAGCTCCAGAGTAGTTGTTGGAAGTATCCAACTACCTACTCAACTCGTCAATGTGGATGGAGGGCAGACAGTCAAAATATGAAATATCCCTAACTGAACTAATGATTCCCAACTTTCTTCCCCAAACCCCTCCTTTTTGAGTCTTCTCCCATCTTGGCTAATGGTGGTGCAGAATTGATTAAGCCAAAGACCCAGGCATAATCCTTGGGTCAACTCTCTTTGCTCACTCCCCACATGGCAAGTCCTACCTCTAACTGTGTTACAGATCCAGCCCTCTGACCTATGCCCACAGCCAGCACCCTAGTCCAAGTCTTCGCCCTCTGCTCTACTTCCATAGCCCCTCTCCACTTCCCCCATCACCCACTCTCGGCACCCCACACAGCATCCAGGGGGACCCTTTACAAACATATAATGGATCATGCTATTACCCTGTTTACAATCCTCAAACCTCTTCCAATTGCCCTTAAATAAAATCTGTACCCTCTATTACCCACCCTCAAGGTGCTGCATCCTCTGTCTCTTCTGAGCCCTCTTATCATCCATATTCCAACTTTGTTCACTACACTTCAACCCCACTGGCCTTCTCTCTACCCATCAAACAGGACAAGGTCACCCACCAGCCACTCACTCCATGGGGCTCTCCCCCTTGGATTGTTGCATGATGGGCTCCTTGTTATTGCTTAAGCATCCTCACCAAGAAACTTTCCTGACCACCATGTCCAAGGCAGATGCAGTATTCTCAATATTCTATCCTATTTCCTTCTTAACTAGTTACCACTGCCTGAAATTAACCTATTTATTCACTTCCTAAGCAGAAATCAACATCCTTGATGAAGTCCTGTAATATTCTTATTTATATTCCATATCCTATATTTTGCTTAGTCTATTAGTTTTCCTTTTACATTTTTCTTTTTCCATATATAGAAATTACTATACTGTTCTTAATAAAGTGTAGGCAAAAATGCCCAATCTTCTTGCTCTGGCTTCATTTTATATTTCAGTTTCAGTTTCTACTAATTCAATTTGCATATCCTTAAAATGTATTTTATTTATTTTTTTCATTTTTCATTTTTTTCACTCTTTTTTAAATAGGCTTCATGCCCAGCATGGAGCCCAGCATGGGACTTGAACTCACAACCCTGAGATCAAGATCTGAGCTGAGATCAAGAGTCAGACACTTAACTGATGGAATCTCCTAGGCACTCCATAATGCGTTTTAATTATTTGTTCATCAATCTTATTCTGTTCAGTATAAAATATCTTAGGAAAAAAACAGATCCCTCTTGTTTCCAAACATTGAAAGTCAATCCAGAGCATCAACAACAAAAGCCTATTATTTAGGGAAGCACAGAAGGGGTCACTAGATTTCATACACATGCTGAGTCCCTCCCCTCTGTCCCTAAATCAGTCTGAGCTTGTCTTAGTCCATTTGGGCTGCCATGCTGCAACAAAATTTCTATAGACTGAGTGGCTTAAGCAACAAACATTTCTCTCTCACAGTTCTGGAGGCTAAGAAGTCTAAGATCAAGGCGTTGGCAGATCTCTGAGCCCCCTCTACTTGGTTTGCAGACAGCCATCCTCTTACTGTGTCCTCACATGGCAGAAGGGATGAGGAATCAATCTGCGGTCTCTTACATAAGGGCACTCATCCCATTCCTGAGGGTTGCACCCTCATGACCTAATCATGTCCCCAAAGACCTACCTCCTAACACCATCACATTGGGGGTTAGGATTTCAGATATAAATTTTGGGGAGGACATGAACATTCAGCCCCATTACAGAGCCTAAGGCAAGAAACCCTCTCTGCAGCTGTGGCCTCATGGTCTAGAGCAAACTTATAATGGAGAAGGTCGATCAGGTGCTAGGTCCCTCTGGGCACAGCACCTCAGGCTCTGCCCTGAGTCCTATTCTGACTCCTTGTCTTTTGTAAATTGTGCCTGATCTTTGTCAGGTCCCACCCCAGGCATAGGAGTTTTGCCCCTGAAGCATGCACCGGCCAGGGGTTGCCCCCACCTATGACTGTAATTACCACCAACCCTACTCACCCTCCCTCTGTCCTCTGTCAGAGCTTCTTGCTCTGTCGTGGCTCTCCATTCTCTACCTCCTCCCTCCACGACACCTCCCCAAATCCACAGCACTACTGACTGCTGCAATCACCTGTGGCTGCATTTTACAGACCCTTAGAGCTGAGCCCCTCACCAATCTGGAACACTATCCTCTCTGAGAGAGATAAACAAACTTCTATTTGGTTTAGGTGATTGTAGTTTGGGAGCTTCTGTGCTACTATCACTTGAGCTTGACCCCTAACATACACTATACATTAGAACTAGATAAAGAATATAAAGCCAAGGATAAAGCAGATGTTTTAGGAAAGCCACTACCTTGAGAAAAAAAAAGAAACCAGTAAAAACAGGAAAAATGACCTCAAGACACAAAAAATACAAGGTGTAGAATAAAGCTAAGTAATGACAGGAGCAAGAAGGAATATCAACACTCTACTTAAGATATTGCACTGATAAAACAAGAACAAGTGCCTATGCAAAAAGAATAATAAGAAAATAAGTAAGAATTCCTAGGAATTCAAAATGTTAACAAAATTAAAATTTCAACCAAGTGTTATATGTTAAAACTGAGGAGCTTTCCTGGAAGTGGAATAAAAACAGAGATGGAACATAGGAGAGAAAAAGGAGACACCTGGGGTCTCAGTTTAGGTGATATGGCATCTAGCTCATAGGAGTTAAAAAAGAAAAGAATGAAGAAAATAAAGGGAGCAAATTATCAAACAATAATACAGAATTGAAGTGTCCAAGTAAAGTTTGAGGCGGCATGTTGGCTCCACTGTGTTTGAGCTCTATCTGAAAGAAGAGAGTGTCTTCTGTTTGATAACAATGTGCCCATTAAGTACCAGGGGAGGCAGGTATTACTGGGGAAAACAAGGACCAGTTGGCAGATTGATGTGAGAGTTGAAAAACGTTGAAGCAATTCCATTGTTACCATGCAGCATCCTCAGTACAATCAAGAGAGAACCTTGCCCAAACTTCCTTATCTAATTCTCTCAGTTAGAACACTTATCAACCCTGAGAAGCCAATCGGTTGTTGGGAGTGACCTAATTCATTGCACTCAAAGCACTCTAGTTCCCAGTGCCTGGTCCATAGGAGGGAGTCAATGGACATTGATTGAAAGAAGGAATGAATGAACTACTAAGTGAAAAAAGAACTCTCCTGGAATGGTGGTACGGGGTGGCTATTTGGAAAGAGGAGGCCTTGTGTGTCAAGATTTGAGTTCTTGTGTTCATCAGGTGAGTCAGAAGTGCTGGAAAGACAGAGAAAGTTAGGGACAGGGACAAAGTGGGACCATGAGGAGTAATGCCATGTAAGGTGAGGAGGGCAGCCACAACACTGAGCAGAGAAAGCTAGCAGCCCTGGGAAATTGTCAAATTAGACAAGTTAGTAAGAATGGAGAACTTCAATAGCCCACACAGAGATATAGATGAGGTTTGGGATAAGAATCAGTCATTTTATTTTTTTAATATTTATTTATGTATTTTTGAGAGAGAGAAAGTGCAAGCTGGGAGAGGCAGAGAGAGAGAGAGGGACAGAGAGACAGAGAGACAAAGAGAGAGAGAGAGAGAGAGAGAATCCAAGCAGGCTCTGAGCTGACAGCAGGGCTCCACCCCACAGATCATGAGATCATGACCTGAGCCAAAATCAGGAGTCAGGTGCTTGACTGACTGAGCCACCCAGGCGCCCCCCAAAACCAGTCACTGTAGAGGCCACAAGAAAAGGAAATCTACCAAGCAGTTCACCAAAGTGTTAAGAGAAATGGGTGCTGAGTAACTCAGTGTAACAGTAATGACAGTACAATTAAATTCAGTGTTCTGAAGAAGAGAACAAGCCAGTCCCTCCCACCAGAATGTAGAGCACTGACAATGAAGAAAGCAGTCTTTGAAAAAAGAGCAAATAACTAGGAGAAAATTCCATTATTTTCAAAACATCTTATTAAAAACATAAGGTAAATGTAAGAGGTACATGACAAATCCAAAAGGTCACATTCTCTAAGAAAAATCCTTGGTGACTAGGTGGCAGTGTGTTTGTTTCTGAAAGAACAGCAAATGAGGCAGGGAAGGGGCTAGAGAAGAAGAAAAAAAGAAAGGAAAGAAGGAAGGAAAGGAGCTTTTATAGCTAAGTTAATTGACTCCTCTTTGAGGGTATGTAAATTACACTGAGATAAAAATTAAGTTAATGATGGAACTAGTTGGGGCGCCTAGGTGGCTCAGTCAGTTAGGTGTCTGACTCTTGATTGTGGCTTAGGACATGATCTCATGGGTCATGGGATCAAGCCCTGGGGGCAGGTCCTGCACTGAGCATGGAGCCTGCTTGAGATTCCTTGTCTCTCTCCCCCTGTCCCTCTCCCCTGCATGCACTGTCTCTCTCTCCCCCCCTTCCTCTCTCTTTTTCTCTCTAAAATAATAATAATAATAATAAAGCTAGCTATCATTTTTTGAGAATTTTTCATGAAATGAGCAGGGAACTAGCTGAAAATACATTCCTTTCCTCTAACTAGATTTAAGCTCTGGGACCTGTTAAGTTTAAATTTAATTCAAGGCACAAGAGGAAACTGTTGAAAGGTTTTAAGCAAGAAGTGTACCATGATATGATTTTTTTTGTATAATAAGAAACAATTTTTCTTATTTTTCTCATTGTTAAATTTCTTTAAGTGGTAGTTAACTAAGGCAAAACTAATGATCATGTGTTTTTGAAGTTTATAATACATGTTATAATATTATGTAAAATGTTTGACAACAATAGCACAATGGATGCAGGGAAATGGAAGAATACAGTTACAAAGTTCCTACCCTATATAGGAAGTGGTATGATACAACTTGCAGTCTGAACTGTGAAAGTTAAAGATTCTCTTTTCAATCCTAAGNAGTTAAACACCTGACTCTTGATTTCAGCTCAGGTCATGATCCCTGGGTTGTGGGATGGAACCCCATGCATGCTTAGCATGGAGCCTGTTTGGGATTCTCCCTCTATCTCTTCCTCTGCCCCCCTCCTCCTCTTGATCTCTTTCAAAAGGAAAAGAAGAGAAGAGAAGAGAAGAGAAGAGAAGAGAAGAGAAGAGAAGAGAAGAGAAGAGAAGGGAAGAGAAGAGGAAAAACTCCTGATTGATCCAAAGGAAGGTAAAAAAGAGGAAAGCAGAAAAAAAGAACAGATGGGACAAATAATACAAATAGCAAGATGGTGATTTAAACACAAGTCACTAACTGCATTAAATATAAATGGTCTAAACATTCCAATTAAAAGGCAGATTGGATTAAAAAAAACTTTCTTTCTACCCCCTCTTCCTCTCCTCTTTCCCCACCCCCTCTTTCTTTCTCTCCTCAGTCCCCATCCCCTGCTCCCCAAGGACTTTCTCCTCTCTCTTTCCTTCTCTCACCTCTTCCGTTCTGTCTCTCACCTCCATTTCTCTCCTCCGCCTCTTCTCTGTCTCCTCCTCACCTTTTTCCCCACTCTCTCTCCCTTGACATCTTTATATGTCACCTTGTCTCCGTTTCTTCAAGACCCTTCTCCTCTTTGGGACGAATTAAAAGAACTCTAAGTTCTTCTCACTTTTTCATCTCAAGAAATTTAAGTCTTAAAAAAAATTAATTTTCTAGACTAGACTCCAGAGGCACAATCTTCATGATCTGTAAGAGCCTCTCCCTTACTATCCCACTTTCCTCCCTAGCCACTCAGCCAAAACTTCCCATCATTTTTCTTCCTATTACATCTGCATCGCTGAGCAGCTATGTATGGAGAAAAGGTGTACAAAGAATAGAAAATAGGCAGAAAAGAGATTATCTTTCTCTACCATGATCATTATACTAAGTTCACTTTTCCACACACCTTGGGAGTTCATGATCTGCTTTTTGACTACCAAGTAAATAAGGAAACATCAACATCACTATTAATCTTAAATGTCCCACTGTATTAGTTTCTAAGGGCTGCATAGCAAATCATCACAAACTGGGTGTCCTAAACAACAGAAATGTATTCTCTCCCAGTTCTGGAGTCCAGAAGTATGACGTCAAGGTGCCGGCAGGCCATGCACCCTCCAAAGTGTCTAGAAGGAAAAAGCAGGNACAAAAAGTGTCTAGAAGAGAACCCATCCTTACATTTTCCAGTCCCTTTTGGTGTTCCTCAGCTCATGGCAGCAAACTTCAAATCTCTGCTTCCCTAGACATGGTATTTGCATGGCCTTCCTCTCTGTATATAGATATCTCAGTGTCCTCTCTTCTTCTTATACAGGCATTGGATTTAGGGTCCACCTTAAAACCAGAACAATTCCACTGTGAGATCACTAACTAATTACGTCTGCAAAGATTCTATGTCCAAATAAAGTCACATTCTCAGGTTCTTGGTGGACACTATACCTACCAGCCTGAAATATACAGTAGCATCCAAGGATTAACAGTTTAACTTTAAATTGCAAATATTTTCCCCTAACATTTTCAGCAAAGTTTGTCACATTTTCTACTCATTCATTCACACACTGAACAAGCATTTTTTGCACATTGACTATTGCGCTAGACATAGGAGTTGGGTCCTTTTAATAAGCCTAAGCATTGCTGCTACTCTTGAGCTTTCATCCTGATTTTGTATCTCTAATTTCCAAAGGGAATCTTCTGCCAGACAGGGAATTTCTTCCAGGCTGGAGTTATTTTCACACTTCAGTTTTTAAATTAAAACAACAGTAAAGTGCACTGACATTTTGTTCCAAGAGCATGTGGAGTAATATTTTTTGGTTACTCTGGCAACCACAGAGGTAAGAGTGGGCAGGCAGAAAGGAGCAGAAGGGCTGGCATCAGTAGCGGATGGTGGAAGGAGCACCTCTCTGTGGTGTGCTGGCTCTGATCCTCACAGGACAAGGCCAGGAGTCCAGCTACTGCCCAGAAAATGGCCCAGATCCCTGGCCTGAATCATCATCCTGTGACTGGAGAATGTGGACAGATTACTTTCTCAAGAAACTAGTGATAAACCAAAGGGTGTAGGAATTAAGAACTTGTTCTAAAAAAGAACTGTTTATACAGAGCCAGACGTCAGCACACGAAGGGCAGTCGCTGGGTGCCCTGCTACTTGTAGACACCAGGGACATATGTCACCAAGTCCACAGAGGCTAATGCACTGTCAAGGGCCTGATTTTCCCAGTAGCACTAGATTCTGGGACAGTCTGAGCTGGGTCCTACCATCTCTAGTATCTCTGCGTTTAGGAAACATGGCTCTACCATTAATTACTCAGTCTTTATCTACTGTGGACCAAGTACATGCATAGCACTGAACCAGAGGCTTCTGGGATGGGGGGAGCGGGGAAAAACTACCGTAATCTGGGCAAAGATATAATGCAAATGAGACAATAAACTCATGCTTGTGTGATTCACACATTTCACCATCTTAAAAAAAAGTACTTGTGGGAAGAAGAGAAAATCAAAAATCCTGTTGGACGTCAACATGTCTTAATAGTTAAATGTGTGAGCTTGACTTCATGTGGTCCTGGATTCAAATTCCAACTTTCCCTTACTCCTTGTACATCCTTGTATATCCTTGCAAGTTGCCTATACATACTGACTGTTTCCTTAATTGCAAAAAGGAGGGGGAAATTCTTACCTCATGGGTTTGTCATGAGGATTAAATGAGAAAATGTTTGAAGGGCATTAAAACACTGTGTTGGCATATCACTAATACTCAATACATGTCACTATTGTCATCTTTCATAGGTTCAGTTCCACCTTTGTCATAACTCAGGACATGGGCACAGATATGATGGCCTGCTTCCAGAAGTTCAGTACTGGCAGGAAAAACCAGGAGCTGGGAACACCATGAGGCTATGAAAGCTAACTTCTAAGGCCCAGACTTCTGGAACAGAGAATGCACAATGATCTGACCATCAAGGTCAGGGACAACCTAAGCATCCAGTCATCAGATAGGACCTATTCAGTAGGGTGCCTGGTTCCAACTATTTACCCCAGAATTTACTGGCCTCCTACTAGTTCATTAGATATCTTGTCAGCAGGTGGAGAACATGGCCTGGGTGGGGTCAGCTGAAGCCTACTCTGTAGAATGCTCCAATGTTGGGAGAAAAAGTGACGAGTACAGGAAAGAGTTGCCACACAGGGAAGAAGCTGGTCTCTTCTGGGGGCCCTGGTATCATTCAGGACCCCACCTCTCAGTCTTCATTATGAATCCTGATAGGGGAAGGGCAGAGCCATTCATGCAGAAACTGGATTGGGTCTTCACAAGAATGGTCCAGGGTCCAGAAGCTGGGCAAAAGAAACGTGGGGTGATGAGCAATGTGGTGAGGAGGCTGCCCTTGACCATGGTCCCTGAAACTCAGAGAAATCAACTTGGGTGAACAAGAAGTCTTTCTACCTCTCTGTTACATTCATCACCCAAATACAATTATTTTTAAGATAGTGTTCTATTTATGCACCAAAGAGCTAACTATGGAACTGTGTGACTCCATAAGCATTCAAAAATATTCCACATGCACTAAAATGAAAATATGAATTATAAAATAAAGCCAGACCAGATTACCTCAACTTTCAGACTGTCATGTCTAGAAAGTAGACATTGTTAACATTTGATGGCTTTTTAAATCACAGAATGAGAGGACAATGTTCCCATTTGTCAATTTCTTAAAAAAACAAAAACTCAAATCTCTGTAAATAAATGAAATGATTTTGAATGTAAATAATCATTTTTTCCAAATGTGGTCAAATTGGTTATAAGAACAGCTTTATAAAGGCAAGTGGTTTTATATAGTCTCTGGTGAAACGATATAATTCTGACTTTCCTTGACTAATAGAACTGCCTGCCAAGCTGTCTGGCTGAACATAGAAAATATTACAGAATTAGGGTGTAAGTGCTATAAGTTCCAGAACAATGGGTTTGTGGAGAGAGAACTGGAGACTTGAGTCCTATTCCCCTGCCCTGGATGATGAGAAGTGCTGAGAATGTGCTAAAGCATGGTTATGAATAAATAAGTGCTCTGGGAGAAGAAAGGATTGGTCCCTTCCCTGAAGGGATTTACCATCTAGTTGGTGTCACAGAATTGCAACTGAAGGTATAGTGATGCCAATAAGACAGTTTACAAGAAGCTTCCACAGTGATGTACCATTCAGAGGAATGAGGGAAAGGGAGATCCCATGGGATCTGGGAACAGACATCAGGCTGGCCCTGGACTGTTATGAAACTGCCAGTGGGGAAAGGGAAATGTGTACCACCTTCTGGATCAGAAGCCCTATGCAGGAGCATGGGTGGGAGCCAGCGTGGCATGGGAGCCTGCATGGGGCTCTGGGAGACCCCAGGAATGGACCATGCACAGAGAACTAGTTAGCCAGACCAGGGAGTTTCAATACAGTGTGGAAGGAGTCTGTTCCCCAAAGGTTCATCCAATACCTGCCACTTGACAGGTACTGCAGAGACATTGGGAAATGACACTGATGTGAGGAGGCATGAAGGTGGTGCAAAATTGAGGTGGGGTTGGGGGAAGGCAGTAGGAAGCGAGTGGGCTCAGCTAGAGGACTCTGGACTACATTGGTGAGGACCCAGGAAAAATGGAAGAGAAAAGTGGGATATCTTGAAAGAAGTGAGAGATATTGCCCAGACATGGGACAGACACAAGCTTTAAATGACTCAGAATCACTGGGTAAGCAGGTGATCGTTGGTGCCAAAGATAGAAACAGTTGTCAGCTGACCAGGGCAGGGTCCTTAGTTGATCCACTGGTCAAATGAGGGTGTGAAGAATTTCCTTCCTACTTTATAGGATTGTTGTAAGGTTATGTGAGAAATTGTTTTAAAAATAACCTAAAATCCACATCTCACATGGGATTAGAAAATGGACTTAGTACACTAGTCAGCGGGCTGCTGTTCTCTTGGTAGTGGTTTCACGTCTTCATTACTCATTTCAGACACACACAGTTGCTTTCTGACTCTAGATTATACCACTTTTAGAAATATTAACAATAAATGCCAACACTTAAGCCACAGCCCTACCATTTACGCTCAAAGGCCACAGTTACTGTGTGTGAAGCATGTTCTATTTGCAGTTTTATCTCTTTGCTTTGTGGATTCCTAATCTCAAAAGGGCTTCTCTCGTCCTGATTGGCTAGGTCAAATTGTTCTAATTCTGCTGCTCACCAGCGGGACAAGGATCGCAAGTAAAGGATATTGGATGTCAGGGCAGCCCCGCGGCACTGTCATTTTTTCTGCTCATCGTGCTTCAGTGACTAGAGACTGAGCACCCTATCTTATGTACCCGGTTTGAGTAGACCAATTACTTTTAGTAACAGGACTTTTTTTGGGCGGGGGGGAGGGTGACTGGATTCTTAATGCTGTATTAAAGAGTTTCTGTGGCTGTACTGGCAAAGACCGGCAGTGTGTAAACATTACTGCTCCCCAGTAAAGGGAGCAGAGAGAGAAGGAACTGAATAGTTTGAGTAAGAACCAAGCCCTCCTCTTCTGTCTCTCCTATTCTGGTGTCTCAGCCTTCACCAGTACTCCCACCCTGCCTTCCCTTTCCTGTTGCTGCGGTGGATCCTGTAAAGGTGGAGATGATGGGAGAAGTAAGAAGACATAGAAGTAACATCCTGTGGGGGCATCTGGATGGCTCAGTCGGTGAAGCGTCCAACTTCGGCTCAGGTCATTATCTCACAGTTCGTGGGTTTGAGCCCCGCATTGGGCTCTGTGCTGACAGCTCAGAGCCTGGAGCCTGTTTCAGATTCTGTGTCTCCCTCTCTCTCTCACCCTCCCCTGCTCACGCTGTCTCTCTCTCTCTCTCTCAGAAATATATTTTTTAAAAAAACATTTAAAAAATTTAAAAAAAAAAAGTAACATCCTGTGAAACTGGAGGGAAACTAGTGAGATCAGGGGCATCCCCAGCTCCTTCCTGCTCATTCAACTCTTACCTTCTTTCCATATCATTTCCGATCTTTATTCTTTGTTCTCTGCTTGAGCCCTTAGAAGTCCCTTTGCGGGGCACCTGGGTAGCTCAGTCAGTTGAGCATCCGACTTCAGTTCAAGTCATGATCTCATGGTTCCTGAGTTCGAGCCCCACATCGGGATTGCTGCTGTCAGCCTGTCAGAGCAGAGTCCACTCCCGATCTTCTGTCCCTGTCTCCGGCCCTTCCACTGCTTGCACTCTTCCCAAAATAAATAAATATTTTGTTTAAAAAAAGGAGTCCTTTTGGCAGTAAAGTACGAATTTCAGGATGGAACTCCCTTCCACCCTTCGCTCTTTTGTCTTGGCATTCAGAAAGTGCCAGATCTCTGTGTTGTTTAAAACCGAGTGTGGGCCCCCTGGCCTCAAAGATGCTGAGATTCACTGCCTGCAGAGGGGAAAAAAAACCAAAACAAAACAAAAAAACCTCGCTTGACTTTGCCTTGAAAGAAAAGCTAAAAGCATAGAAAAGATACAGCATCATTGCTGCACAAAATGGACTGTGTAGAATTTCAGGTATTTTTCAGAGCAATTCATATTTGCACCATAATCTCCCATTTTCCTGAATTCTTAGCCCTTTCTTTAACGGCAAAATCAGTTAACGTCTGAGACATGTGTTGCCTTCAAGCTATAATAGTTAGCTCCCAAGAATGTTGTGAGGATTAACAATAGTTAGTCACATATATTCCTCACAGGAATGACCTGAAGGGAATGAACATAATTAATTACAAAATGTTTAACAAATATTGGTGCTGCATATAAACTTGTATTACTAACACCCATAATTATTGCATTACCACATCCAAAAGATCTACATAACTTTCTATATTCTGCCTAAATAGTAATTGTTAAATTGCTAAGGATCCTAAAGCATTAAAAACTGTATAAAGAAAATTTCAGTGCTATCCTGCTTTATATCCTCAAAACACAGTGATTAACATCCCCAAAATTTATCTTCCAACCTGCTCATAAAATTGAAAGTATACACACAGTGGAGAAAGGGAGAATTAACTTGGATGATGAAATGGTTTAGAAATGAAGACAACTTTCCAAAGAATGAGTGGAAATACCATCTCCAACAGTACATGATTATGGTTTGACAAGAAGGAGGAAAGGCTATTATCAGCTAAATATTCCCATAGATTTGAGTTTCTATACATACTTCTTGGCAATAAGCCAGGAGAGGCAATGGTTCTATCTGTGTGTGTGTGTGTGTGTGTATGTGTGTGTGTGTGTGTGTGTGTGTGTGTAGTTCTCTCATGCATTCACTTGATCCGTGTTAACTGAGCACCTAATTCATAACAGGTACTGGGGATGGAATAATGAAGAGCAGAGACAAAAATCCCTGCCTTCCTAAAATTACATGTTAAAAGCTAGCAATAAGCAAATGTATAAATCATCTATATGTATATATATATGTATGTATATATAGGGGGAGAGAGAGAGAGAGAGAGAGACTCAAAGGTATATGGTGTACATAGAGATATGTATTCAATTAAAATACTTACATCCCTTCTATCTATAATACTTCCTTCATAGTAAAATAGTTATAAACTATAGTTACTATGTGTTTTCTTCTTCTGTGAACCTTTTCAATTTCTCCTTCCTTGGTGGGGACCTGAATGGCTACCCCAAACCCAGAATAAACAGCTGGTCCCTGAGTTCAACCAAGACAATATCCAAAAGTGAATTCTTTGTTTAAGTTCAAGATGGTGAACAAAGGGAATATACATGACTAATGCTCTTTGCTTTCCAAATCCTGTTCACTGAAAGGGGGGGTGGGGGAGATACAAATGGAATTAGACCCAAAATAGTGCAAGAAATGGGAAAAGTAAGCTATCAAGGAAGAATTTTTGACAAACTCTAGAATATGGTACAAATGTGGAATATTTTAATAGTTAAAAAAAAACAAACAAACAGAGTGGAAGAAGCTACTGTCCAGAAGCTGCATTAGGGAAGAGTACAGGGAATGCCAGTAAGGGAGCTCCATCCGTCAAGGCTTCAAAATCAAGAGTGGATTGGGGGGGGGGGGGGGGGAGGTGAGAAGTGACGTCACCAAGATGAGGAGTTAGAGAGCCTAGCCTCTGACCCCCCACAAAGATCAATAATTAGATAGCCACCCATGAGCGAAAACAGCTCTGAGACAGCTCTGGAGTCCACTTAAGAGACTTCAGCAACACAATGGAACACAAAGAATAACCACACATGAAGAGAAGACAGCCTCCTTTTGCCTTCATCATCCCCTCCCCAAAACCAGCATTGCTCAGAACCAAGAGGAAACTCTCCAGCTAGAAAGAATATCCTTCACCAGGAAAGGGGGAGCAGGGTGACTGCCAAGCTTCTCTAGCCTTTTGGGGCACAGCTCAAAGGTCCCGCTTTGATTTCACCCCACCCAGATTAGCAAGGCTTAGGTATACAGAGATGGCTAGGAGCCAGGAAGGAAAGCAGTGACTAGCAATAGCAGACGCAGGATGGAAGTAATGGAGGTCCCCAGGGATGCCCAACATGGGCCTCCGCTGCCGTGTGCACCCCCATGGAGAGAGCATTCAGTCACAGGAAGGCACGCCAACAGCCAGAGCCCCTGTAGCTGCTGGTGGGCCTGGATCTGGCCCGTCTCCTGTCACTGGCCCGTAGCACTAGGCTCACCTGCGGAGAGCACCTTCAGCCGTGCAGCCGCAAGCCCCAAGCCTGACCCCTGACACCAGCCTCCGCTGCCGTGAACCCATGCTGAGAATCGGCCCACATGGTAATCCACACCAATATCCAGGGTCCCTGAAGTTGCCAGGGAGCCTGCAGCTGACCTCAGCCCTTGCTGCTTTGCCCTGGCCCCCGAGGAGGGCAAAATGGGTAAAGGGAGTCAAAAGTACAAAATAATGTACAGCACAGTGACTATAGTTAATAATATAGTTAATAATACCATATTACCTATTTCAATTTTTTAAAACTTTTTAATGTTTTTTATTTATTTTTGACACACACACACGCACACACAACATGAGCAGGGCAGGGGCAGAGAGAGATGGAGACACAGAATTTAAATCAGGCTTCAGGTTCTGAGCTGGCAGCACAGACCCCGATGTGGGGCTCGAACTCACAAACTGTGGAGATCATGACCTGAGCTGAAGTCAGATGCTTAACTGACTGAGCCACCCAGGCACCCCCATATTGCATATTTCAAAGTAGCTAGGAGAATAGACCTTGAAAGTTTTCATTACAAGGGGAAAAATATGTAACTATGTATGGTGATGGATACTGACTAGATTTATTACAGTGATCATTTTGCAATATATACAAATATCAAATCATTACATTGTACACCTGAAACAAAAAAATTATAACAATAATTTACTGACAGATACACAATATAAAGAGATAAAAATTTAGATATGAAAAACAAAGGGCGCATGGGTGGCTCAGTTGGTTAAGCATCCAACTTCGGCTCAGGTCATGATCTCATGGTTTCTGAGTTCGAGCCCTGTGTCGGGCTCTGTGCTGACAGCCAGCTCAGAGCCTGGAGCCTCTTTCAGATTCTGTGTCTCCCTCTCTCTCTAACCCTCCCCTGTTCACGCTGTCTCTCTCTCTTCTCAGAGAAATAAATAAAACATTAAAAAAATCTTTTAAAAAATGATATGAAAAACAAAGCATGGGAGTGAGAGAATAAAAGGATAGAATTTTTTTTAATTTTTAAAAACTGAGAGATTTCTCCCTGAGATCAGGAACATGACAGGGATGTCCACTCTCACCACTATTGTTTAACATAGTGTTGGAAATCCTAGCCTCAGATATCAGACAACAAAAGGAAATAAAAAGCAACCAAACTGGCAAAAAAGAAGTCAAACTTTCACTTTTCACAGATGACATGATACTCTACATGGAAAAGTCAACAGACACATAGGCCAATGGAACAGAATAGAGAACCCAGAGTTGGAGCCACAAATGTACGACCAACTAACCTTTGACAGAGCAGGAAAGAGTATCCAATGGAAAAAAGACAATCTGTATAGCAAATGGTGTTGGGAGAAGTGGACAGCAAGAGGCAGAAGAATGAAACTGAACCACTTGCTCACACCATATACAAAAATAAACTCAAAATGGATGAAAGACCTAAATGTGAGACAGGAAACCATCAAAACCCTAGAGGAGAAAGCAGGAAACAACCTCTTTGAACTCAGCTACAGCAACATCTTACTCGACATGTCTCCAAAAGCAAGGGAATTAAAAGCAAAAATGAACAATTGGGACCTCATCAAGATAAAAAGCTTCTGCACAGCAAAGGAAACAACCAACAAAACTAAAAGGTAACCAATGAAATGGGAGTAGATATTGTAAATGGCATATCGGATAAAAAGTATCCAAAATTTATATAGAACTTACCCAACTCAACACCCAAAAAACAAAAAATCCAGTGAAGAAATGGGCAAAAGACATGAATAGACACTTTTCCAAAGAAGACATCCAGATGGCCAACAGACACATGAAAAGATGCTCAACATTGTTCATCATCAGGGAAATACAAATCAAAACCACACTGAGATACCACCTCACACCAGTCAGAGTGGCTAAAATTAACAACTCAGAAAACAACAGATGTTGGTGAGGATGTAGAGAAACAGGAACCTTCTGTACTGTTGGTTCGAATGCAAACTGATGCAGCTACTCTGGAAAACAGTGTGGAAGTTTCTCAAAGAATTAAAAATAAAATTACCCTATGACCAGCAATAGCACTCCTAAGAATTTATCCAAAGAACACAGGAGTATTGATTCATAGGGGTGTGTGTACACCAACGTTTATAGCAACACTATCAACAATAGCCAAATTATGGAAAGAGCCCAACTGTCTGTCAACTGATGAATAGATAAAGAAGATATGATGTGTGTGTATATATATATATATACACACAATGGAATACTACTTGGCAGTGAGAAAGAATGAAATTTTGCCATTCAACAACATAGATGGAACTTGAGGGTATTATGCTAAGTGAAATAAGTCAGTCAGAGAAAGAAAGATATCATATGTTTTCACTCACATGTGGAATATTGGAAACTTAACAAAAGACCATGAGGGAAAGGAAGGGGGAAAATAGTTTCAAACGGAGAGGGAGGCAAAACATAAGACTTTTAAATACAGAGAACAAACTGACAAGGGGGCAAGGGGAGGGGAAAATGGGTGACAGGAACTGAGGAGGGCACTTGCTGGGATGAGCACTGGGTGTTGTATGTAACTGATGAATCATGGGAATCTACTCCCAAAGCCAAGAGCACACTGTATATTCTGTATGTTAGCTAACTTGACAATAAGTTTATTTTTAAAAAAGTTTTTTGAGAGAGAGTGTGCGTAAGTGGGGGAGGGGCTGAGGGAGAGGGAGAGAAAGACTCTTAAGCAGGCTCCATGCCCAGTGCAGAGCCCAACGTGGGTCTCAGTCCCACAACTGTGAGACCATAACCTGAGCCAAAATCAAGAGTCAGACACTTAACCCACTAAGTAACCCAAGCACCTCAAAGTATAGAGTTTTTTATGTGATCAAAATTAAACTGTTATCAGCTTAAAAGTAACTATTATAAGATGTTTCAAGTAAGCCACAGGATAACCACAAAACAAAAACCTATAGTAGATATACACAAGATAGAGAGAGGAATCAAAGTCTATGACTACAGGAAAGTCACCAATTCACAAAAAAAGATAGCAAAAGAGGAATAAAAGGACAAAAGAATGACAAAACAATTAAGATGGCAATAGTAAGTCATTACCTATCATAATTACTTTTAGTATAAATGGATGAAATTCTCCAATCAAAAGGCATAGGGTGGGGCACCTGGGTGGCTCAGTTGGTTAAGCATCTGACTTTTGATCTCAGCTCAGGTCTTGATCTTGAGATCATGAGTTCAAGCCCTGCACTGGGCTCTGCACTAGGCATGAAGCCTACTTAAAAAAAAAAAAAAGGGACAGAGTGGCAGAATAGACTTTTTTTTAAAACATAGAGAAAATACACACACACACACACACACAAGGCCCAACTATATGCTGCTTATAAGAGGCACACTTCAACTTCAAGGACACACATAGGTTCAAAGAGAAAAGATGAAAAGAGATATTCCAGGCAAATGGAAACCAGAAGAAAACAGAGGTAGCTATACTTCTGTAAAACAAAATTGACTTTAAGTCAAAACTGGTAATGAGAGACAAGGTAATTGTAATGGTAGAGGGGTCGATTTATCAAGATGATATAACAATTAAGTGTAAAACAATATGGAACCAACATCAGAGCACCTAATTATATTCAGCAAATACTAACAGACTTGAAGAGAGTAATAGACCATAATACAATAATAGTACGGGCTTCAATACCCCACTTTCAATAACGCATAGACTATCCAGACAGAAAACCAATAAATAAACATTGGACTTGAACTATACTTTAGACTAAATGAACCTCTCCATAATAAGAGAATATTAAGTTACACTTATTCATACATTACCTTACTATATACATTCATATACTGTATCAACTTACCAAAAGAGTCAGCAAATTTAAAGATAATTGAAATCATATCTTTTCTGACCACAATGGTATGACACTAGAAATCAATGACTGAAGGGAGACAAGAAAGTTCACCCATATGTGGAGAAAACACTCCTGAACAACTAATGGGTCAAAGATGAAATTGAAAAATATCTTGAAACAAAAATGGAAACACAACATACCAAAACTTATGAGATGCAGAAAAGGCAATGCCAAGAAGGCAGTTTATAGCAATAAATGCCTATATTAAGAAAAAAGAAAAATATCAAATAAACCACCTAACTTTACCACTCAAGAAACTAGAAAAACAGGAACAAACTAAGCACAAAGTTAGCAGAAGAGAGATTAGAGCAGAAATAAATGAAATAGAGAATAGAAAAAACAAATGACAAGATCAACAAAATGAAATGATGGGGGGTTTTTTTGAAGACATAAACAAAATTTACAAACCTTAAGCTAATCTTACCAAGAAAAAAAAGAGGGGACTCAAAAAAATAAAGTTATTAATGAAAGAGGAGACATTATAACTGACACCACAAGACATACAAAGGATTATAAGAGACTTATGAAAATTATATGTCAACAAATTAGGTAATCTAGAAGAAATGGATAAACATCTAGAGACATGGAACCTGCCGTCTAAGACAGAATCATGAAGAAATATACAATCTGAACAGACTGATAATATAGGAGACTGAGTCAGTAAGGAAGAACCTTCCAACAAGGAAAGGATCAAACGGCTTCACAGATTAACTGTACCAAACATTTAAAGAAGTAATACCAATTCTTCTCAAGCTCTTCCCAAAAACTGAAGAGGAGGGAACACTCCTGAACTCACTTTATGAGGCCAGCATTCCCTCGATACCAAAGCTAGACAAGGTCACTGCAAGAAAAGAAAACTATGGGCCAATATCCCTAAGCAACATAGATGCAAACATTCTCAACAAAATACTAGCAAACCAAATTCAACAACACATTAAAAGGATCATTCGCCACAATCAAGTGGGATTTATCCCTGGGATGCAATAAAGATTCGACACATGCAAATCAACAAATACACCCATTAATAGAATGAAACACAAAAATCATATGACCATCTCGGGGCGCCTGGGTGGCTTAGTCGGTTAAGTGTCCAACTTTCGCTTAGGTCATGATCTCGCGGTTCGTGGGTTCAGGCCCTGCGTCGGGCTCTGTGCTGACTGCCAGCTCAGAGCCTGGAGCCTGTTTCAGAGTCTGTGACTCCCTCTCTCTCTGACCCTCCCCTGCTCACGCTGTCTCTCTCTCTCTCTCCTAGAAATAAATAAAAATATTTTTTAAAAAATCATATGACCATCTCAATAGATGCAGACAAAGCATTTTACAAAATTCAATATTTTTTCATGATAAAAACTCTTAAAAAATTGGGTGTAGAAAGAACACACCTCAATATAATAAAGGCTTATATATTAAAGTCACAGCTAACATCATATTAAATGGAGGAAGGTTGAAAGCTTTCCCTCAAAGACCAGGAACAACACGAGAGCACCCACTCATACCACATCTATGCAACAGGGCACTACATTAGTGATGGAGATGCTTTTTATTGAATGCCCTCCTTTACCACTTGAATTTCTTTAAAGCTTGCAAACACATTACTCTGATTAAACAAAAACAAAATCACCACAACAAAACAGTTTGGGAGCTTTGTTGTTTTAAAGATGTAATAGGAATTTTATTCTTTTTTTTTAAGTTCCCTTAATGTTATTGCTTAGGTCTCCACTAGCAATCAGTAGGGTATGACCACCCCCAAAGGCATGGTCAGTAGCAGCAGAAAGGGTAGGGTTTTCTCAATCATCCTGGTAACTTCAATGGTGCTCACTTGGCTTGGCTAGAGAAAATCTAGCCACCCAGAGATTCCTGAAGACTCAGAGCAGCTTTGCAGGAGAATTTCCCTAGTTACTTGCCCCTTGTTAGTTTAAACAACAGTTTAACATCTCCACAAGTGAAACTACTTTGAGTGGCAAAGCTGTTATCTACTGCAGTGGAATTGCCCAACACCTAGTGGCTTAATAAAACAACTGCCATTTTACTGCATCTCAGTCATGTGGGTCAGGAATTCAGGAAGGGCTCAGCAGGCAACTCTCCTGATCCATGTGGTCTCTCTCAGTGCTACTCACTTGGCAGGGACCTGACCAGAAGGGTCCAGAATGGCTTCTGTCACGTGTCTAGAGCCTTGGTGGTGACAGCTGGAAAGCTGGGCTCATCTGGGACTGACTCTCAGCGCATAGCCTCTCTGGGAAGACATATTGCTGGTCTTCTTATATGACGCTTGAGCACTCACTGGGAACATGCCACTCACATCTGACATAGAGAGCACAGGCTGAGCCCTTTAGACAAGCTGAGGTTAATGAGTGGAGATTTACCCAATATTGGGATCTCAAACCAAGGGTAAGACAAAGGTTGTGAGCTGAACCCCTGAGCCAAATGGATAGAAGTGAGTATGAGTTCTTTTCTATTGTGGTAAAACATATATAACACAGAAATTGCCATTTTAGCCATTTTAAGTGTACAGTTCTGCGGCACAGAGTACATTCACCTTGCGGTGCTACCATCACCACCATCCATCTCCACAACCGCTTTATTCGCCTAGACATTTCAGTTTAAGGAATGTATCCATTAAACACTGACACTCCATTGCCCTTCCTCCATCGCGTGGCAATCACCATACTGCTTCACTCTGTATGAATTTGGCTACTCTAGGTACCTCATAAAAGTAGGCTCATACAGTATGTACCCTTTTGTGACTGGCTTCTTTCGCTTAGCGTTATGTTTTCAGGGTTGGGCCATATTGCAGCATGTGTCAGAATTCCCTTCCTTTTTGGGGCTGAATAATATTTCGTGGCATGGATGTACCACATTGGATGCCACTGTTTATCCCTTCATCCGTCGGTGGACACCTGGGCTGCTTCCATTTTGGCTCCTGTGGAGAACACTGTTATGAATGTGGGTGGACAAGGATCTGTTGGAGTTACTGGAACCGATTGTTTGGAGGAATCAAAAAGTGGAAAACCACGGGCGGGAAACTGTAGAGCAAACAAGTTAGAAGTGATCTGGAAGAATCCCTAAAAATAAATATAAAACACAGGCTGCTGTCTTGCAGCTGCCTTCCACACATCTCGAGCAAGGACTCCTGTGGACAGATGACACTTGTGTCACAGCACCAGGAACAGCAAGCACCCTGCTCTGATTTTTTAACACATCTGAAATATTTCTCCCGATTCCCTTTGTGGCCAAAATTATGCATGTAAGAACCAGCTGGCTGAGATGAGGGAAGGTGACTGTGGTGACAGCCTTGGACTCACTAATTGTTCAAGAACTATTGGGGTGCCTAGGTGGCTCAATTGGTTAATCAGCTCAGGTCATGATCTCACAGTTCATGGGTTCGAGCCCCGTATCAGGCTCTGTGCTGACAGAAGCCTGCTTCAGATTCTGTCTCCCTCTCTCTCTGCGTCTCCTCCACTTGTGCTCTCTCTCAAAAGTAAATAAACATTAAAAAATTTTAATGTTTAAAAAAACAGAAATATTGTCTGAGTGCCTTCTGCACACCAGACACTGTGCTTGGCACATCGGATGTACCTGTGAACAAATCAGACAACTCTGGCCTCATCCTAGTGAAGAGGGATGGGAAGATGCTTAAAAATGTGCTTCATAACTAAGTGACTTATCTACTGGTACATATCAGCATCACTGTATTCATCGACTCACTCATTTATTTAATTGTTCAACAAATACTCACCGAGTGCCTTTTTCTTCTTACAGAAAATGGTATTTTTTATTTAAAAATAGAGGAGGGACAGAGCTATGCATTGAACAACATGCTACTTGCCCTTCAGAGCTCAGCTAACCAGCGTCTTATGTGTGAAACACCATGAGCTGTGTTTTCTTTCCTAGCACTACTTTTTACATTAAAGAAGATGTGAAATTAAGATTTGAACTAAAGAGAAGATTAGAGATTAGGTGTGTTCAGTGACTGGAAACTCCATTGTGACAGCAATTAGAATCTCTATGATAAGTCCTCTTAATGGCATTACAAATGTGGATAAAATAAACACGGCAATTCTGAGGCATTCTTGTAAAATTTCAGATCTATTCCTCCCTTGTGTTGCAATTAGAAAATAACAAGCCAGACTTCCCAAAAGCCTGAAACAAAATCACTGGATTCTAAAAATGTGTTTCTGCATATTTAGTGTCTCAATGGTAACAGCTCTCTTTTATGCTTTTCGTTTCAGAATATTACTAATATCTGGTCAGAAAGCATATCCATAAAATTACTCCTAAGATCTGATGTGTATCCAAATGGTAAGAAATATTCTATTGTGCACCGGTTCAATTTGATGTTCCTTAAAGAATGGCATGTCACTTCACGGCTGCAAAAAGAGAGTGAAACATTCAGAAACCATCAAGAGATTAAAAAGNGGGATGAGCACTGAGTGTTATGTGGAAACTAATTTGACAATAAACTATTAAAAAAAAAAGAGATTAAAATGTAGAAACTAGGGCACCCAGGGGTGCCTGGGGGGTACAGTTGGTTAAGCCTCTGACTTCAGCTCAGGTCACCATCTCACAGCTGGTGAGTTTGAGCCCCACATCAGGCTCCGTGCTGACAGCTCAGAGACTGAAGCCTGCTTTGGATTCTGTGTCTCCCTCTCTCTCTGCCCTTCCCCTGCTCACACACACTCTCTCTCTCAAAAACAAATAAACATTAATAAATGAATGAATGAATGAATGAATGAATAAATAAATAAATAAATAAATACATAAATACATAAATAAAAGTAGAAGCTAAGACCAGTCATCCAGTTGGCCTAAAAAATGGATTTCTGCCTCGGTCTGTGGTGGGCAGGGGGCTCCTCTTTGCCGTTCTGGCTGGAGGCAGGTGGGAGGTGTCCCTCTGGAGTTCAGTCTGTCCCTGGGACAGAAAGCACCAGAGACAGGCAAGCAGGAGACCGCACAGCCCTCACCTCCCCTGCCTCTCAGGCTCCTGCTTTCTCCATCAGCAAAAAGCCACCATACACATGACCAGTGTGTTGAGTGTCTTGTGAATACAATATTTGATCAAAAATAACTGCAAAAAATGTATGCAGTGTAGACATGTGACATTAAACTTTCTGAGTGTAATGGATGTGCCTGATGTGAAGCCTTTGATTGCCAAGATAGCCACAGCAAAGACATCCATCTCCAATAAACACATGGCCAGCTGTAAGATGCAGCTACTGGCCAGACTGCCAGATAAGGAATGAGGCCATCCCGACCCCTAAAGTCCCCTCTTTCAGACAACCCTGGGGAAGATACGTACTGACAGTTTGAGTGGCCCCATTTCTCCCACCGGTGCCTTCATGCCCACTCTTAGGCCTTAAATGAGACAAGAAAGAGAACCTATGAAACCCTAGACATCGTACCCTCAGAACCTCAGGCCCATCTTCTGTCTCTGCTTTGCTGTGTGGCACTCGGGTATGCTGTGTCCTCGGCAGGATCTGTGAGTCATAAATCTTGTTCCTCAAAGTTCCCTGACAGTTTTGGCTAAAATGCATCCTGCAGCCAGAGTAAGAACGAGAGAGCTGGCCAGCCCCAGCGCCTGCTCCGGTGAGGGAATGTCCACAGGGGCCTCACCAGGAGATCTAGGCCCAGGCATTCTGAGGTGATAGCATCAAAAGATCAATACCAACACCGCACAATTGCTATGTGGGGTGAAGGAGGCTCATTCCCTTCCTGAAGGACTCGGCTCCAACCTCCTATCCATATCCCCGGGTTACTGAAACCATGTGGCTGGAGGAAAGAGCAAGGCTTTGAGAGGGAAGCATCACCCGCACTAGTGAGCCAGCCAGTGCTAGCCGATCAGGGAGAGGATGGGGTTTGGGGTCCACCAGAGAGCAGCCACTAGGACTAACCCCCTTACCTTGAGTGGCCCCGCCTGCGCCCTAGCAAATGACTATGATCAGATTTCCCAGCTGTGTGGCCTTTGCCTCGGTTTCCTTGTTTGTGAAGTGGGGATGTCGTGTGGCTTAAAGGGTTAAGGGAAAGGACTGGGGTGCCTGGGTGGCTCAGTTGGTTAAGCGTCCAACTTTGGCTCAAGTCATGATCTCACGGTTCGTGGGCTCAAACCCCACGTCAGGCTCCCTGCTGACAGCCAGCTCAGAGCCTGGAGCCTGTTTCAGATTCTGTGTTTTCCTCTCTCTCTAACCCTCCCCTGCTCATGCTCTCTCTCCCTCTCAGAAATAAATAAAACATTTAAAAAAATGTTTTCAATAAGAAGGGAAAGGATTCAGTAAGTATCAGCTTTAATCCTGGCCTGAGTAATCATGACGGAGTCAGATCCCCAAACCCCAGGGAGAGCTTATCTGTCAATCCAGCTTATCCTGGATTCTGAAGTTCAGCGGTTCCTTTGAAGGTGCTGTCCTCAGACACAGGGCCATGAGGAAGTTTCTGCAGTCCTTCACAGAAGGAGGAAAAGGAGGGCAAGTCGGTGGGTATCTGTAGAAGGTAGGCCACTGTCCTTTATTGGGAAAGAATGTCCTTTGTTCCAGGATTATCAACCTCAGGGCCCACAGTGCGGCCATCACTGCACACCACCAGAGGTACCTGCCCACGTTCACCACAATGCCAATGGCCGCCCAGCCTCCTCATTTGCTGACATGGATGGTGCTTGGTTTTCTTGTCTTTCTCTTCTTTTTCCTCCTCCCTATCTTTGCTCTCTTCCTCTTCCTCTTCGGTGTCCTCACTGGTGACAGAGAAAGAAGGGAAGGCCACCAAGAATGTAGCTCAAGAGCCAGCCTTCACCCGGGAACAGAGACACAGGCTGGGTAAGAGTAGAGAAAAGAGAGATAGGATTAGCTTACTTCCCAAGTTTCAAAATAGACATAGCAGACTTAACAAAGCAAACTGACAAAAGCTCCCCCAGGAAACCTTAAGCGTAAGAGATAGAAAGGAGGAGATACGAGAATATAGACCTATGACTCCTTTGTCCTATCCGGAAAACACATCTACAAGTCCTTCGTGGATAGCCAGTGAATGAGACAAAGACGAGTACCCACATTCTGAAGCAAGCCACCTAAATACTCTCCTTACTATTCATTTCCTACACTAGTTTTCCAATTTCTCTTCTTTAAATTTCATATGGTTTCTATTCTTAGAAGAAGTGAATAAACAGGAGTCAGGATAATATGGTCAAGATAGTATAGGACCGCAAAGCAGAATTTCTACTAGGCAGTTAGTAGAGGCATTTACCAATGAGGAACTTGATACATATTCTCTCAGAACCTTCTTGTTTCAGAAAACGAGGGAACTGCCCTAGATCATCTCTAAGGAGATCATTTTGAATTTCAGTGTGTATTTTCCTAGCTACATCAAAAAGCCTGGAAATGAAGCCAGGGTATTTAATACACTGAAAGGCTTGAATTTGGCTGACCCCCTTTATTTCCTGTGCTCAGATGTCACTGTCTACGGAATCCACTTCCATACACTGTCACTGCTCAGTCTAAATGCCAGAGCTCAGGCCCTCCAGGGGAAGATACAAGCTGGTCTCATATTTATTTCCCACCCACTGGACAACTATTTGATGGGCACTTCCTGTGTGCCTGGCTCAGGATGAGATCCCGGGAACCAGACCTGTAAGGAAGACCTCTCTTTGGAGCATTCAAAATCCAGAGGAGAGAAATTCAATACAAGCAATTCCCAACACTGCGATGTCCACTTGAACAAAGTGTGAAGAGGGCGCTGTGGTCACCCATGTCGGTGTGCCCCAGGCCAACCAGGTCTCCAGAGCCCTGTGGAACATGACTCACAGAACTTTCCTGATAAGAGAAAAACAGTCCTCCAGTAGCAAATGGTCACACACAGTACTATCTTCAGTGATGATTTGGAAAGGTCAAAATGTACTCTGGTGAGAGAAGCCAGTCCTGCTTCAGGGAAGGAACCAGTAGGAATTCAGGTTACAATGGTGCCATTTCTTACTTGGAGAAAGCCACTGGGCCACCCTGGGCTCCAGCAACTGTTGGCTGGGAAATGACCACCATCCTCTGGGCCCAAGGAGGGCAGGTGTGGCTTCATCATGGGGGGCAACTGCAATCCAATTATTCAAACCACCCCCCTCTGCTCTTTCTCTCCCACCCCCACCCCGCGTTCCTCTCCCTGTCTCTCTGTTCTCCTTTCCCAGTTCCTCTCAGCCACACTACCTCCGAGAAGACAGAAGGGATGGTGCTGTCCCCCCACTTCCAGACGCCCACTGGGACTCAGTGGCCATTAGGTGAGGGAGCTCAGCTTATAGCTGACACCCAAAAGCAACTGACAGTCCACTGCTCAGCCTTTTCTGGTGGGAGGAGTAACAGCTGCCCATGGAACATGAAAAATTAATGAGGAGAATATGAGTGCCTGGGGTTCCTTTCTCCTCAGATCAAACCAAATCAATAAAAGCCTCAGCTCCTGCCAGTAAAGGGCAAAAAAGAAATGTGCATCACCCATGGACAGCCAGAGAACCATTAGAACCACAGAATATTTGGAGCTGTAAGGCTCTGAATGTCCCCCCCCACCATTCAGAGAGGAAAACGGATGCCCAGAATTCCAGTGATTTAGCCACTAACGTAGCAAGTTGGTAACCAGGGTCTTGGTTCAGACTCGTCTCTCTGAATAGGCTTTGCCGACACAAGTCATAATCAGGAATCCCACTGGCCTCACAAAGTAATGGGGACATAGGCCAAGGGTGACATGTTGCAGAGAAACCCCAACTTCCTTGCTCTCAAAAGGAACCCCCAGGTGGGAATGGAGAGAAGGGAGCTACCCAGACTCACCCACTGCCTTGACCCTGCCTGGACCCCGGGGCCCTCTGGTTTCCTCTAGGTCTTTGGAGTAACGGCAGAGATCTTAAGAACTGGACGCCTACACAGTGACTGGGGAGGCTGGAGGGGAAACCACAGCCAGTGAGCCTCAGCCTGTGCTAAACCAACAGTCCCTGTGCATTCTGGGCAGCAAGGCACATCCAGGGCCCGGCCCAGCCTAACTGGCTTGCAAATGAGGTAATGAAAACAAAGCTCTACAGAGCCAGTGGAGTTTTCTAGGTAGAGTCCAGTAACCCTACTTAGTTCTATAATTTAAGCCATTTTTTTAAAATCATGCTTTGGGAATCTACAATGCTTTATTTTTTTTAAGACTTTAATTTTTGAGAGCAGTTTGGGTTCACAAAAAAAGAGAGAGGAAGGCACAGAGAGTTCCTATACACCCCCACCCCCACACACGCACAGCCTCCCCTGTTATAAATGGCCCCCACCAGAGTGGCACGTGTGTCACCATCAGCAAACCTATGCTGATGCATCATTATTGCCCAGAACCCATAGTTTACATCAAGGTTCACTCTTGGTGTTGAATTTATGGAGCTTTTTGAGGCTTTTTATTTAACTGGTAGTGTTTTCCTCTTTTTCTTCCCCAGCTGCAGGTTTGGAGAAAAGTCCATCCTTCTACAAAGTGGTCTGGAGGTAAAAGGGCAACCCCAACATCACAGCAAACATAGCGTGCCTGACCCTATTTCCCTTCTGGTGGGATGTGAAGTCACTGAGAGATACAAAACATCAGTGACCCTCAGATTCGTGAGGGAAATGAGGACACTGACCTATCAAAAGGGTCACAGCCAAGAAGGAGACAAAAGGCCACCCTGTATAGGAGCCGTCTCAACAGCGGCATGACACAAAGTGATTCTCTCTGTCAGCTTTGCCAGAACTCGTGAGTACAGTCCTGTCAGCAAGGGGCAGGGGAGGGGAGGAGTGACAAAGGACACAGAGCAGGGTGACGTCCACAGAAGAGGCTGGCCAGGTGCTCCTGACATGGACAGCCCTCTGTGTCTCCATTCAAGGACATTGGGCAAGAGATCATTTAACTAGAGTGACTGGGCCAGAAAGACAGTCACAGAGGAGAGAAGGACACCAAAGGGTCACAGATGTTTTCTCAGCATCTGGGATTTTTAGAATATTCTTCCCCAAACCTCTGCCTACCAAAGGCCTTATCATCAATCATACTGAATAATGGGTACCCACCCCTCCCCACTTTGTTCCCATGCACATTCGTGAGAGCACCTCAAGGAAGCTGATACAGCCCCACATCCTTGCTCCTGGGACATCTCCCTCCCCGAAAGTCCCCAAATGAGGACTGCAGTGGAGGCTGGTAGCCCCTGAACACCTGTCTGCTCTGGGGAGCTTGCTCCTCCTGTAAGAGATACCTGTGGCCAGAAGTCTTAGAATGGTCAAATACACTGGGCTCTAATATGGATGTCTGCCTCACCTTCCATTAAAAATGTCAGCAGAACTACCCCATTGGACCCTTCCTCTCTGCTCTCCTCAGCCACCAGTAGGAGCTCAAACCTCCTGTTCAGCATCGCCCGACTCACTGCACAGCTGGCTTTCTGCCCTTCTCACCTACCCAACCCCCACCCCTCACCACTAGGCCTTGGGGAATTGTGGTCTGTGGGCAAAACATTCCTCTGGACCTTCAAACCCTTCTCTGAATTATCCATTTGCCTCTGAACTCTAAGTGAGGACCCTGATTACTTTGCGCACTCCCAAATTGAGAGTGAATTAACCACCTCAGAAAAGACATCTTAGACCCATTATGAAAGGGTCCTGCCATTTCCACCCCAAGTCTCTCTATTTGATACCCTGTTTTATTTTACCAATAGAGAAGAGGAATGAGTGTGGAGAGAGAATCCCTGTCTGCTTAGATGTGCAAAGATAGCTGAAAGCTGAAAGTGGAATGAGGAACACCATCTGGCCACACAACCCCGAAGGAATATGGAGCCATGGTACACTGAGGGTAACAAACAGCAAGAACACTCAAAGCTTGCTCAAGTAGACTGACACAGTCCCACCACACACACACACACACACACACACACAAACACACACACACAAGCACACACACACACCAACAAATGAAGCAGAGTTTCTATTTCCAGATGTAAATACTGCTTACCTAAGTCTCTAGTGTTCTATAAATGATGCCCATCATTCAGTACAGATTACAAGACACTGAGAAAAGCGAAGAAAACACAACCCATGGTCAAGAGACAAAGTAATAAAGAGAATCAGATTCAGAGATGACCCAGATGTTGTAACTCTTGGGACTTTAAAATAACTATGATTTAAATGTTAAAGGATATAATAAAAAAAAAAAAGATGGACCAATGCATAAACTTAATTTCAGCAGAGAGACAGAAACTATTTTTAAAAAGTTAAATAGAAATGCCAGAAACGGAAACCATAATATCAGGTATGAAGAATTTTTTATGGGTTTATTGGACACAGAAGAGGAAGAGGAAGAAAAATCATTACACCTGAATTTCTATTTTTAAAAATGATCCAGAATAAAGCAGGTGTAAATACTGGGTATGTAACATACTACATGGTGACTATAGTTAATAATATGCTATATATATGAAAGTTGCTAGGACAGTAGATCTTAAAAGTTCACATCATAAGAAAAAATGTAACTATGTGTGGTGATGGAGCTAACTAAATTTAGTGTGGTGATCATTTCATTATATATACAAATAACAAAATCATCACATTGTACATTTGAAGTTAATATAACGTTAAATGTCAATTACATCTCAATGAAAAAAGGAAAACCAACAAAAAATAAGACAAACATTATACTTAAAAAATAGTTAATGGAAAAAAGGGACAATTTGATTAGACATTACCCCAAAGAAGATATTTTAAAAGCCAATAATCACATGAAAACATACTCAGCATCATTAGTCATTAGGGAAAAGCAAATCAAAGCCCCAATACGATATCAGTGCACACCCACCAGAATGGCTAGAACTAAAAAGACATTAACACGTGTTGGCAGAATGTGGAGAAATCAGAACCCTCATGGTTGATGGTAAGAATGTAAAATGATACAGCCAGTTTGGTAAACAGTTTGAAGTTTCTCAAAAAGCTGAACATAAACTCAGCAATTCTACTCCTATCCTAGGTATATATCCAAGAGAATTAAAAACAAATGTTTAGACAAATATTCATAGCAGCATTATTCAGAATATTCAAAAGATGGAAACAACCCAACTGTCCATCAATGAACAGATGGATAAGCACAATGAGGTGTATCTGTGCAATGGAATATTATTCACCTATAAAATAGAAATGAAGTCCCAATACATGCTTCAACACAGATGAACCTTGATGACATTATGTTAAGTAAAAGAAGCCACTCATGAGGGCCATATATTGTATCGATGCATTTATATTAAATGTCCAGAATGGGCAAATCCCTAGAGACAGAAAGTAGATGAGTGTTTGCCAAAAGCTGGGAAAAGGAAAGAAGGTAGTAACTGCTGAAGGGTTCATGGTTCCTTGTTGAGTTGAAGAAAATGTTCTGAAATTAGACAGGGTGATGGGTGCACAACCTTGTGAATGTGCTAAAAGCCACTGAATGATGTACTTTAAACAGGTGAATTTTATGGTGTGTGAATTATATCTCAAGAAATTAACAGGAGGAAGATGTTGATAAAGGCAGTCTAGACAACTCTTTCTCCATAAACTTGAAGGATGTGACAGCACTGACAGAGAGGCAACGTTTAATGACAGAAGAAAAGAGATGGAAGAAGTGTTGGAGTCCCTGAAGAAGGCGATGGGAGAGAATCTAGAGCAGCTTTACAGAAACCAGTCACAGCAGGAATAAGTCTTTCCATCTATGGGAAAAGAAGGATGGAGCTGCATATATACAGCTAAGTGAGTATGTAGAAAGCCCAGAAGGTTAGAGGCTTGTCAAGACACTGGAGAGGCCAAATTGGATGTGGGGCCTGAGGGGAAGGTAGGTGTCAAGGGTAATTGATGGATGCCTTTGGAATCTGGACACAATACCTGGGGAATACTGGTTAGGAACAGGACCAACTTGAGGACTTGATGAGATCCATTTTGAATATGTTGAACTCAATGCATGAGCAGGACATCTGGGTGAAACAACAGGCAATTAGACACTGAGAATTCCAGAAAGCAATCAGGGGTACAGATGGGTTCTGGAGAAGAAATACACAAAAATAGCAGCTGAAGTTGTAGAAGTGGACAATCTCACTTACAGAGACGATGAAGAAAGGAGAGAAGGCCAAGGGCAGATGTTTGAGATATGTCTGCTTCTGGGAAAAAAGCATCAGAAAGCCACAGGATGGAAGCACTCCGTGGACAGAAAGGGGTGTGATGGTATAACATGTTCCCACAGAAATCCTAACTACTAACAGGCTACTGAAAATTATGAGATCTGCAGCAATTCTGAAGGAACAGTTCTTTACAAAGAGGGCTAGTAGGATCCAGAGTCCTCTCTGTGATCAAACACTGAGAAAGCTTAGTGTGGGACTACTTAATACAATTCACTGCTCTTGACTTCCCATAAGAACAAAGCCAGAGTCTCACAGTATGACATTCCACTATAGAATAGAGCACCATGCATGAATATTTCAGCCTGAAAGCCAGAGTCAGACCAAAAGGCTCTCTGGAATTCCATAAATTGGCATGGCATGTCAGGGTTAAAACAGTCAGGACACCATCCAGTCCAACCCTCTCAATTTTTAGATGAGGAAATTTTAATTTAATTAATTTTCCCAAGGAAATTCTTTTGGTGGAAGAGCCAATTCCATAACTAAGGATCCCTGCCTCCTTTACTGACATTGTGTCTCTGCCAAAAATATCACTCACCTTTGCAAAACAAACTCCAATGCTCTTTAAGAAATGAGAGAGGAAGCAGTTGAAACACAAGGCCCAGGAAAATCTGCTCCTTAGCCTCTCCTGTGGGAAATCTCAGCCTATTTGGTAGTGGTCTCCCAGCTGTGAAAGCAGACACTTGTTCATTTGTTATTGATTTGGTAAATCTAGTAGAAGATTCCCTTCCTTTCTTTCTGGCTATGATTCTTGTTGCAGTATGTCAACTGGGATGCCAGTGAATGACAGCATTTACCCAACAATGACTTACCTTTAATACCAGTCATACAGAAGAAGCTTACTAAATATTATTTGATGATGATGGTTATGATGGTAATGATGATGATGATGACGATGGTGATGATGATGATGATGGTGATGATGGTAATGATGATGATGATGGTGATGATGACGATGGTGATGATGATGACGATGGTGATGATGACGATGGTGATGATGATGACGATGGTGATGATGACGATGATGATGATGATGATGATGATGATGATAATGATGATGGTGATGATGACGGTGATGATGATGGTGATGATGATGGTGGTGATGATGATGGTGATGATGGTGGTGACAATGGTGATGATGGTGGTGATGATGATGATGGTGATGATGATGGTGGTGACGATGATGCAGCCATCTGCAGCCTATATCCCCTTGTCACGTTTTCCTTGCTGCTCATAATCACAAAGAAGAATCACACACACACACACGCACGTGTGTATTTTTAGCTTCCTATCTCAAAGCATTTGGCAAGCTGAAAATTCATGCACCAGACACCTGCAAGGACCATCTTGCAGCTCGCAAAACTGCAGCCTGCTCTGAGACAGCATCTGTCCTGCAGTGCAGGGCAATGGCACGGAAGGGCTTGGGGCAGGACCTGAAGACAAATGACACAGGAAGCGAAGCAGCAGGTGGAATTCCAAGTAGCCAGAACAGAAGGAGCAGATGGTAGAAACAGAGCAGCCAGAAAAGATTTCTTTACCCATAGTGCTGTGGATTCTTTCATGACCCCAAATGCCTGAAACCTGAAACAGATGATTGCTGGATCTAGAAAACAAGGGGAGGAGGGGGAGATACTTTAAAGAAACACATTACAGCCATCCAATACCAACAGCAAAGTCTCCCTGAAGCCATCTGTGTCTCGAGGGCTGGGTGGCTGGGACGTAGGCAACATTCATGCAAACACAGTTTCCATATTTATATTTAGATTTGCAGTTTCAAGGTTATAACCAAAGCTGGCTACAGGTGGCCATCAAATGCTTGCTGGTTTTGCAGTTGTTCAGAGAACATGCCTTTACTGGATTTCACTAGTCCGTTATGGTGGTGACAGTGCAAAGGTTCTGATTTGCCTGAGCAAATCAGAATTTAAGTCAGAAGGGAAATTTAGGTCTTTCACCTGATTCTCAATGGTCTGGAGATAAGTATGAACAAAAGAGGGCCTTTTTCAAACCAGACACAAACACAAACATTGCCTCTATTCTTCTCCCTTCCCCTCCATCTCCTCCTTCCTCTTCTCCTTTTTCTTTCCTTCCTTCCTCCCTCAAATATGTTTTTATTATAGTTTTTCTTTGACTTCTACACAATTGGATAAACACATTTCTTTTGAAACACTGGAGTGAATGCTAAAAATATCAGATAATTTGTGTTCCCGTTTAGATTTTTGTGGTAGTGCTGACTTAAAAGCACAACAGAGGAAATAACTTGTTCATAATCACATCATTCTATCAGTCATGTATTTTTTCCCTTGTTTCCTCCTAGCTAGTCCTTGTTCAGGACTTGGAACATACATTGCATAGAAAGGACCATGTTGTGCTTACGATCTTTCTTTTCTGTATTTTTTCCCTGAATTCTGAACCTTCAGTTCTTTTTCTGCTGTGCCACACACACCACAGTCGAAGCCAGCAGAAGAAGGGACCCGGTGTGCTTGGTTCACTATTTCAGTGTCTGGCATACTGCAGGCATTCAATAAATATTTTTCTTGAATAAATCTAAATTCTACAATTATACTTTTTAACAGCTGCCTGGATACCGTTGAGTAGATCATATGGTTATTTCCTGCTTTGAATGTTTGCTTCCAACTTTTCTCCAACATATACAGAAAAAGTATATGTATCACAAAATATGTGTCATGAAATAACAGCCTCCACTTTCCTCCCCTTTAGCTATTTTCTTAATATGATGTCTCATGAGGGCTATCCATGGTTTAAATGGTCTTAACGTTCTTATACCTCTTGATATGTATTTCCAAATTACTCTTCCAGGGCAGACAGTCCCCTGCAATGGCTGAGCACGCGTTGTGGGAGAAGCTTCTGGCTGACTCCTACGGGCGGAGCTAGCAGCACCTGTAGGATCTCATGACCTTTGGTCCTTGGCTTCAAAGAGTAACCAGATGCTTTTCTTGTCCTCTGTGCATGTTCCCAAGTGCTTCCCGATAGCCATCACCTCTATCTTTCTGGGTGTAAGTCACTAAAAGGAGGCTAGGTGCGGGATCCCATCTAGGAGTCGATGCTGACAGCAAGTTCAACTGCAGTAACGCCTTTTGGAGCTCCTGGCTACCACGTGGGCTGAACGCAGCCTTCACACATCTGCTCCTCCATTGTGGGACCTCATCCTCTGCTCTGGCATTGCTTACTTTGCACAAGATGTGTCTGCGTAAAAATATTGTTTCCCCACCCACTCCTTCTCAGCAGCTGCCTGTGCCCAAACCAGCAGCTGTCACACGGCATCTGTTGGGCATAAGTGGGGCATCGGCTCTTAGAAGAAATTCATAGGGAACCTACAGTCCAGCCATATCCATGGGTTGCGAGCTACGCTGCCATGTGCCCATTGAGAGGATAGTGGAAGACACTGGATGCTAGTGTAGGAAACTCTTGTTCTATTTCCAGAAGCTGCAAGATCATGGGTGAATCACTCACCACCTACGATCTGCAGTCCTCCTCTCTGTGAAAGAGAAGAACAGCTCTCCTATGTGTCCCGCTTGTGGTGTGCATCAGTGAAACAATGTATGTGAACACTCTAGAACTGTGAAGCATTAGAGGATGTAGAGCACTGTTGTTACCCCTGTAGTGCCAACTCGGAAGTACACAAGAGACCGATGGGGGACAGGCACCCTCGTTTACTTTCTTGACAGCCACGTTCTACTCTGTCCTGCCTCGCTGAAGCCCCGCTGTGTTCAGGTGGCAGGTGGCTCTCTGCTTCGCGCAAGGAGTGGATCATGACTGAATGACAGGAATCATGGAAACCCCATCCCCTCTTTGCTACTTTGAGGTAAACATGTGATCTGATTCAGAATCATGACACCTGTAGGAACACGGTGTAGTGAGGGGTGGCTGATCTGGTGGGAAAGACAGTCCCCCCTGACATGAAGAGGAAGCCATGTGAGGAGAAGCCCTCCTTCTTTCTGCTTGATGTTGCCATGTGAGGCAATGGCACTGGGCACTACTGCTGCCCTCTGGCACCCAGCAAGGGAAAGCCAAGAGCAACTCAGGTGCTGATCCAGAGTCCTCACTTGGTTGAATCAATGCATGGACACCATCTGGAAATGCCCATCTCCAGACTCCTCATTTTGTGCAATTTGCTACTAAAACCATTTTTTTATTTAAAAAAATGTTGGGGCGCCTGGGTGGCTTAGTCGGTTAGGCGTCCGACTTTCGCTTAGGTCATGATCTCGCCATTCGTGGGTTTGAGCCCCGCATCGGGCCCTGTGCTGACTGCCAGCTCAGAGCCTGGAGCCTGTTTCAGAGTCTGTGACGCCCTCTCTCTCTGACCCTCCCCTGCTCACGCTGTCTCTCTCTCTCTCTCCTAGAAATAAATAAAACATTAAAAAAATTTTAAAAATGTTTTGTATTTTTGAGAAAGAGCACGCACAAGCACAAGCTGGGGGAGGGGCAGAGAGAGGGAGACACAGAACCTGAAGCAGGCTCCAGGCTCTGAGTTGTCAACACAGAGCCCGATGAGGGATCAGAACACATGAATCGTAAGATCATGACCTGAGCGGATGTGGGGCGCTTAACCGACTGAGTCACCCAGGTGCCCCAAAGCACCTGTTATCCTCTTAAAGGTGCAAAGGTGAGATGCAGGGGGTGATGCATGGGACTGAACACAATTCAGCTGGCACGCTCCATTCCTCGTCTTCTGCCTCTACCACTTTGCTTTAGTGTGGTTCACTCTTAAAATTACAATAATTAATACGCCTTGGAGGCAAAAGCAAAATCATATACAAATTTAGTAGAAATAGAATAAAAATATGACAAATATGTGATGAGGTGAACTGTGGGCACGGGGGCAATGGGCCGGCAGGTCTACCCACCGCGGACACAGAGAGGCAACAACAGAGAACTGGGCAGAGCATGGGCAAATGAGGGGTGCTGGGGCTTGAGGAGATACTCTGAGGAGGAGAAAGGCTTACACCTGGAATATTATCACCTACCCCTCTGTCTGGGCTGTCCCCAAATGCAGCTCTTATTCCCACGAGAAAGCTGGAAATTCTGTCTTTAATATCACACAAGTTATCAATGAGCTTTTTGTTTAGTTTAGCACCTTAAGTGCATGGCCCTGCACCAAGTGTATTCCTTGGCTCCCGACGCATAATCATCACTTGTCCTTACATAACCCCTCTTGCTTTCATGAGTTATCTTTATTACATAACAAATACCACCAAGCCAACCTCACCTGAGACTTAAAAATTTTCCCAGTGACATGCACGCACGCATGTGCTGATCTACTATCCCACTTCCCTGCTTGCTCCCTGCAGCAAATTAACACCTTGGGGTTTGCCTTTATCATTCTTAGCCTTTTCCCTTTTTTGTGTGTTATACCCCTTCCATATGTCTGTCTACCAGTACATTGTTTGATTTTGCTTCCTACTTATCAAGCGTAAAGACTCATCCAAGTTGTCTCACGTGGTTGGAGCTAATCTATTTTCACCATGCTGTGATGGTCCATTGTGTGCATATATACCACAATTTATTCTCTTGCTGAAGGACATTGGGTTGTTTTCATTGTTTTACTGTACACAACAAGGCTTCCATGAACAGTCTTGCACGTGTGTCTTAATGCACAAGCACTATGCAAATACTGAAATGGACACAATAATGCCAAATTATTTTACAAAGTGGTCACTTCTTTATTTTCCCACTGGCAGTATATGGGAGATCCTAATGACCATGTTATCACTAATACTTAGCATCGTCAGACTTCTTAATTTTTATAATCACCTGGGTATCAAATAGAGCCTACTTGGGCAGATGCTTTGCAGTACCCCAGGGGCTCACCATCTTTTTATGTGTCTAATGGCCATATGTGGTTTGTCTTCAATAAAATATATTTTTATGGTTTTTGCCCATTTTTCTATATTGGCTTGCTTTCTTTTTCCTATTGAGATGTAAGAATTCTCTTATTCTTGAGTAATCTTATTGGCTAGTTACGTGGTGCAAATATTCTCTCTGCTTCCTTTCTTGCAAGGATACACAATTATTCTGAGAAACAATATATTCTAAATACACATTAAGAAAGACTTCAGTATTTGGTATTGTCAGCTTTTTGGAGTTTGGCCATTTTAGTAAGTGTGCGATAGTATCTTATTTTAATTTCCAATTCCCTAATGACGAATAATGTTGAACAGCTTTTCATATGCTTATTTGCCATCTGTGTGTCTTCTTTGGTGAGGTGTCCAGATATTTTGTCCATTTTTTTTAACTTGGGTTCTTTGTTTTCTTATTGTTGAGTTTTAAGATTTCTTTGTATATTTTGGATACGAGTCATTTTTGCAAGTATCTTCTCCCAGGCTGGGTCTTCTCTTTTCATTCCCTTAACAGTATCTCTTATAGGAAAGTTTTGTTGTTGGTTTTTTTTTAAATTTGAATAAAGGCCTACTTAACTAATGTTTTTCTTCTGCAAATCATGTTTTTGGCATATCTAAAAGCTCATCAACAAACCCAAGGTCTTTCTTTCCTATGTTTTCTTCTCAGAGTTTTTTTGTTTTGCATTATGTATCAAGTCCAAGATATATTCTGAGTTAACTTACATGGAAGTTGGACAGTCTATGGGTAGCCTTTTGTTTTTTAGTTGTCTGTGTGTGTGTGTGTATGTATTTTTGCATATGGTCATGTGCCATTGGTTGAAATATCTTTTACCCATTGTATTGCCCTTGCATCTATGTCAATGATAAGTTGACAAACATCTATGTGGATCTATTACTGGGCTCTCTATTCTGTTGCACTGGTCCAATAGTCTACTCCTTCACCAGTATCATGCTGTCTGAATTACTGTGGCTTTATAATATGTCTTGATATCCAGCACTTTGCCTCCCAACTTTGTCTCCTTTTTCAGGATTATGTCGGTTGTCCTGAGTCTTTTACCTTTTCACATAAACTGTTTCATGTAAACATAAACTGTCTATATCCACGAAAGAACTTGCTGGGGTTCTGATTAACACTGCATGGAATCAAGGAGGAAGAATTGGCATCTTAATACTGTCTTCCTATCCGTGAACCTAAAAGATCTCTCCGGTTAATTTTTTTGAACATTGTATTTTATTTTTGTCTTGAATTAAAGGAATAGAGCATGAAGTAGAAAGAAATAGCTGCTAAGGAGGTGACTCAGGGAAGGACATGAGACAAATGTCTTCTTTTTAAATACAACTGAGAAAAATATCATCCAAACAAGGAAGAAGCAGACCTTAAATCACATATACAACAAATAAGCAAAGAGCAGGAGCTCTTTTGGTATTTAGACAAACCATATAGTGTATAAATAGGATTATATATAAAGCTCTTTGTTGAAAGAATTTGGCACATATAAAGAGTCATCTGTTTGGAGTACCTGAAGAACTCCATATGTAAATCATAGTCTTAAATTTAAAGAATTGGTAAGTTGGACTCATTTTTAAAAGAGATAAATTGGAAACTTCATTACTTATCATTAGTTAGGCAGCGATCCATGACAGCATCAGGCTAAAATCTAATTTATCTCAGCAAACTAGGGCGTGGCTGTCACTGACAAAATGAGGAAGTAATTGGAAGCAGTTCTTATTCTATTTGGGTCAAAATATAGTCTGATCTCAATTTTCTAGGTCACTTAAGTAAAAGTTGTCCCTGGGACTGGAAAACTCAGTAATTGCTCCATTTCTCTGTTTTCTCCAGTGGAGGATGATTCCATGCTGGTATTTCTCTGAAGAAAATACCAGCACAACCTGGATCCACTTTAGCATGAAGAGTGAATATATGTTAATTATCCATCCTTCATTTATTTAGTCAACAAGATTGTACTGAGCACTATGTGCCAGACTCTGTTCTAGGCCCAGAAGAGAGGAGCGCTCTGAGGAAAAATAGAGCCAAGGAGGGAGACAGCTCACAGGTCCAGTTTTACATGGGGTGGTCAGAGAAAGCTTCTCTTACAAGGTGACCTTGGAGCACACATTGACCCAAAGGATGAAAGAAGTGGAGCCATGCAGGTATCTGGAGGCAAATGTTTCTAAATAGAAAAGGCAAGTTAAAGACAGGAGCACCCCTGAGGTTTCAGAGGAACAGCAAGGAGGCCAGGATGGGGGTTATAGGATGCAATGAGGAGGCAATCAAGTCAGAGTGGACGCTGGAGCCAAGAGGACCACCCAGGGCCTTGTCAGTCTTGAGGTCTTCCAGGAAGAGACTAAAATACCTTGAGTTCCACTTTTGAAGGCTCACTCCTCCCTTCACTCTGTAATAGAAGCATTTTCTAACAACTAGAGGTAAGATAGGAGCTCAAAGCTCAGGTCTGTCACATGACCTTTTACAGGAGCAGGTCAGAGGCCATACCACAAAATGTTCTGATATATTCCAGAACCTCAGCCATAGGATGCTGGTGAGAAATTGCCCAATAAATGTATTTCTTTATTGTATTTTATTACATCTTTATTAAGACTATTAGTCTTAGCAGAATTATTTTCTTCTACCATAAGGAGACCTTCATACTCTCATACTGATAGGGAAAGGGATGCTTACAGAGCCAGCAGCATTTTCTAGAAGCTCTTTATGTGTGGGTTTCTCCTTTCCTTGGTGATTTGGGAGATTTGATTGTTTGCCCACAGGAGCTTGAACTCTGGACATAAAAGCTGTAAGTTCAGAGCTTCGGTGGGGATTGGGAATGAGTTGTATCTATACCACATCATTACAGGGCTTCCTAGGCACTCAGACTAGTAAGGAAAGTGCTTAGATTGCTCAGCAGTATGTTCTAAACAAAGCAATGGCTTTCAGGAAAGCAGTTTTCTTTATACCTAGCCAAGTACAGTCTATGGAATTACATAAATGTAAGGGGCCATCCTGGTTATCCCTTATCAACTAGGTGACCTTGAGTAAATTACCCAGTCTTGCTGAGTCTTAGTCTCTTCTGTAAAATGGGAAGTTTTTTTTTTAATTTTTTTAACATTTATTTATTTTTGAGACAGAGAGAGACAGAGTATGAGCTGGGGAGGAGCAGAGAGAGAGGGAAACACAGAATCTGAAACAGGCTCCAGGCTCTGAGCTGTCAGCACAGAGCCTGACACAGGGCTCGAACCCACTGACCAAGAGATCATGACATGAGGTGAAGTTGGAGGCTTAACTGACTGAGCCACCCAGGTGCCCCATCTTCTGTAAAATGGGAAGTTTTGGTGACGAACTAAGTACATGCCTGTAAAGTGCTAAGCATAGTGTATAGTAATTATTAACAGTCCACACCTGCTGGGTGCTGTTGTTATTACTATTATGATTACTACAACCATTATGAACTTCCTTCCATTGTTCCCACCCACCCATTCTAAGTAATTACTCTCCACATTGGCTTGTTTTCCACACCTTCAAGGACCCACAGGCCAACACATCATTGCTATGTCATTTAGTTTTCCCATAACCCAACCCTTGCTGTCACTTCCTAGCTCACATCTTTCGTGGCTGGTCCCAGTAATCCCCACAACCTCTAGGCTGTGTGTCTGTGGCTGGGCAACAGTTAATGTGTTTGGGGGTCTGTTCTTTTTGGGGAGTAAGCTGGGTGGAGGATGGAGACTGGGCTTGCAACAACACATCCAGGGTCCACAGAAGGATCTTTGAGACTGAGTAGGGGGATAGAGTAGAATTTTCTTGCCTGGAAAGATCTGGGATGGTCAAACACCAAGGCATGGGAGCCTTCTTGAGAAATCTCTGAGCCCCAGCTACAGAAAGAACCGTATGCCCTGGGGCAACATGACATTTCAATAATGGAAAATCACACTGAAAACCAGAAGATCCTTGTCGTAGACTGAATAGCGGCTCCCCAGAAAACACCCATCTCAAATCCCTGGAAACTCTGAAGGTTACCTTAATTGGAAAAAGGGTCTTTGCAGGTGTGGTTAAGGATCTTGGGAGGAGGCAACAAGCCCAAATTATCTTGGTGGGCACTAACCACCATCATAAATATCATCATAAGAGAAAAAGAAAATAAGACAGAGAAGACACAGAGGTGGTGTGCAGACAGAGGGAGAGATGAACCAATGCAGCCACAAGCCAAGGAATGTCAAGGAACACCACAGCCATCAGAAGCAGGGCGAGGCAAGGAAGAATTCTCCCCTAGAGCCTTCAGAGGAAATGTGGCTCAGCCAACAATCTTGCTTTAGGACTTCTGGCCACAAGGGCAGTAAGAGAATACATTTCTTTTGTCTGAGGCCACCAACTTTGGATTAATTTGCTACAGCAGCCACAAGAAACTAATACAGTCTTCTTTTGGATTTTCTGGGAAGTATTTATCTCCAACCCTAAGAACTCTTAAATGATTTTAGGGGGTGGT
>NW_027551579.1:1800036-1829686 GCF_008692635.1 Crocuta crocuta | reverse complement strand
TACTCAAAATCCTGATAAGTAGGAGTTGGAGCTAAATCTAAATCACATTTTTAAAAACAAAGCTATCCATGCTTCCACTGGCTGCCGGAAATTCCAGAGGGAAAGAAAGTAGAAGCAGTAGGAATCACTTCCCTGAACCGTCATGGTATCGTAGCACATTCCCAGAGGACCTCGTCTCAGGAAGTCAAGGACAGCTCCCCCTGCCCACAAAGGGTAAGGCTTTTCTCTGGAGCCACCATTGGCATGGGTGTCAGGAAGACATCATCTCAACTGAGTTCCAAATTCTCAAAGAAAATAATCCCACTAGCACTTTTCAGTCTAATCCAGTATGGTCTAGAGAAAGCTTTAGGAGTTCAGATGTTTGTGCTATGATGCAAAGGATGTGGCAAACCTCCCTAATTTTCTAATATATCATCATCCTGCCCACACCTTCCCCAGTGATCTTTTAAGCATTAATTCGTTCCACACCGAATTTACAATCAGATTAGTTTTTGTGGTTTCCTCCTCTTTTGTTATTTACTGGCCAATGACCCCCAAACATCCTAATTTTCTGTAGTCTCTTTGATCTCCCTAGAGGCGGGCCCCATGCCTGAATCTAGTAGCACAGACATCTACTTTGCTGCTGATTCTCTTCCGAGATATTTTTTTCTTAAAATGTCAAGTTAGCCTAGACCTAAATCCAACCTTTGCAGCAGCCTCATTAAACTCAGCTCAAAATCCATTTCTCATTTTCATTCCTTTGAACCAAGTCGCTGCCCAGCCTCCCACTTCTATCTAACTGGCTTTTTCGTGATGGAAAATCATCACCAATGTCTAAGCCCTTCTCCCTTTCCTGGGGCTCCCTGGTAGATCTGACTATGAGATCAGAAAATGTACTGATTTTATACTCACTGACAAAGTTTTAACTCTTTCTTTACCAGATGATATAAAAAAAATAATGGCAACCTGAATTTATAGGTTTCTTTCTGTAAGTGCTAAACTCTTATTTTAAAATTAAAAGGGGTATGGGGTGCCTGGGTGGCTGAGTCAGTTAAGCTTCGGAATCTTGGTTTCAGCTCAGGTCATGGTTTTGTGGTTTCATGAGTTCAAGCCCCACATCCAGTTCTGTGCTGGCAATGCAGAGCCTGCTTGAGATTTTCTCTCTCTCATTCTCCCTGCCCCTCTCCACTCCTGCTGTCTCTGTCTCTCTTAAAATAAACAAATAAACTTAAAAAATTAAAAATAAGTTAAACTGGGGGGGGGTTTGCACCTGGGTGGCTGAGTCAGTTGAGCATCCAACTTTGGCTCTGGTCATGATCTCATAGTTTGTGGGTTCGAGCCCTATATCAGGCTCACTGCTGTCAGCTCAGAACCTGCTTGGGATCTTCTGTCCCCCTCCTCCTCTGCCCCTCCCCAATTCATGCTATCTCTCTCAAAAATAAATAAACATAAAAAAAATTCATATGGGAAGAATTGCCATAAGACTGAGACAATGGGGGTCTTGATACCAATCAGTGTGCCCACCTTCCTTCTCTTTCTTAGGACCAGGAAAATTGCATGCGAAGAACTTTACAGAGGAAGCAGAGAGTAAAAGCAGCTCCTTTCCTTGATTTACAACCCACACCACTGACACATTTACATGGTGAACTTTGCTGAGGATTCTGGGAGTTAGAGCAGGTGTTTACATTTAAGCCAGTTTAGCAGATCATTTAGAGTAGGGCACTAGACATCCCTGTTCTTAGGAGCTCTTCAGCTGTTCCCACCATGAGTGGACCCTTCTCCCCGGGCATCAGCATCCTGCCTTGGTTCTCGGCATTTCTTCCTCCCCAGACATCCCCTATCTTCCTGCCACCAGCTCTCTGCAACTCTCACTCAGAGACATTCCAATGTCTTGCAGTTCCTTTAGCCCACCCAAGCCAAGTCTGGCAGCTATCATTTCGCAGGCCAAAAGGTTGATCACGCTGCTGTGCTAAAAACCATTTCCCCCCTAAAAGGAATTCTGCCGCCAGGTTTTGCATATTTTCTTATCACTCTGTCTTGAGGAGAGATATTTTTACGTTTTTATATTTGTGGAATGCAGGGTGTCTTTCTCCCGGCCTCCACTGCCTCCCCCTCTTCTACCAGAAACAGAGCCCTCGAAGTTTGTGATTGACAAAAGCCAGGAAAGCAAAGCATGCAACTGATCCAAGCTGTGAGATGGGGGATGATGGTAGAAAATGAAATTCTTCCCATGGTCACCGTGACCTCTCCTCACCAGTGGGCCATGATGGGCCCTGTTTGCCAGCAAGGTGGAGCAGCCAGACAGGCAAGTGGCTGGCAGGGTGCTTGGTCCTGCTCACCCACAACAGCCAATGGCAGAGGAGATTCCACTGAGAATGTGAATCCCAGGAATAAAGAAAGGAAGGTGGAAGAGAGGGAGGGAGGGAGGGAGGGAGGAAGGAAGGAATTGAGGGAGGGAGGGAGGAAGGAAACGGAGAAGGAAGAAGGAAGGGTGTCTGAATCCCAGGGAGGCACTGGGCACAGAAGAGAAAAAGTGCAGAGTAGAATAACACCTCTTACAAGGTGCCACCAACCAGAGAATCCTGATGCTTCATGAGGAAATTTTCCTTTTCTGAAATCGTGGCATCTTGGGGCTGTAGGAAGAGTTCTGACCACAAAGGCCCTGAGAAAGGCAGGTGGGCTAGATGCTGCTGAGTGGTGTGCCCCTTCCTTTTGGGAATTTGGGCAAACTAAGGACCAGTGGGCGACAGGTAGTTTGGGAATCTACCTGCACATCCTGACTTGTACTTAGTGGGGTCCTCCATGAAACTATCCCTTGGGTCACTGTGTCCCAATCCCATGGAAACACCTGTGTGCCTCTTAATTACCCCAAGATGAGGGGCAAGCTGGGCTGAACACCAGCAGAGAGTGTATAGGGATTCTCTCTACTATCCTCGTGACTCCCTGGTAAATCTGAAATTATTTCAAAATTTCAACATTTAATTTAAAAATCAGAAGTTGTAGCTTACCCCTCAAAACCCCCATGGGATTCACACCGTACCCTGGGTAAATCCTTCTCATGGCCTACTTGGTCCTGTGCGATCTGGTAAACCTCTCATTTTGGCCTTATCTCCTCACTCTCTCCCTCTCTCCAATTCCCCTTATTTATACTGGCCTTCTTACAGCTTCTCACACCTCAGAGGCTCTGTCCTCCAGGTCCTCTCCACCTGGCATAGTCACAATTGCACAGGGCTTGTCCCAGGGCTGGACCATATGGTGGTCTATTTTTAATTTGTTGTGGACCCTCCATACTGTTTTCCACAGTGGCGGCACCAACACATTCCCATCACCAGTGCACAAGGTTCCCTTTCTTCCACACCCCTGCCAATGCTTGTTCCCTCTTGTCTTCTTATGACAGCCATGCTAACAGGTGAGAGGTGATACCTCATTGTGGTTTCAATCTGTGTTTCCCTGGTGATTACGGATGCTGAGCATCTTTTCCTGGGCCCTTTGTATGTTTTCTTCTGAAAAATGCCTGTTCAGTTCCTCTGCTCAGTTTTTAATTGGATTGCTTGTTTTTTGCTTTTTTGTTTTTGTTTTTGTTTTTGTTTTTTGGCTATGGAGTTGTAGGAGTCCTTGTACATTTTGGATGTTAACCCTTTCTGGATTTGTGGCTTGCAAATATTTTCTCCCATTCACAGGCCTTTCGACCATGTCTGTGTCACTGGTTACAGTGCAATAGGAAAGGAGTAGACTATGCTTAGTCACCCCATGGGCTTCCCTTCCCCTGTAAGACATTTAAACTCCGAAGTGCTACAAGTTCATGTCTGCTTCCCCACTATACTTTCTTCCCTGGTAGTCTAGCTTATTTCAATGTCCTTATATACCATTTAAATCTTGATGACTCTCAAATTCTTATCTTCAACCCAGACAACGCCTCTCAGTGCGAAATGTATATATTCCACAGCTTTCTTCACCTCTGCGTTTAGAGAGAATATGCAAACCTGTTCCTCCCCATCTTCCGCACCTTGGCAGTGGCCTCTGCTACCTCTCTCGACTCAGCTGACCGCTGAAGCCGAGAATCTAGGTAACATCCTGGGCTCCTCCATACTCTCATCCTGCCCACCGAACATCCCACCCTTTGGATGTCCTGCCAATTCTACACCCAAAATATAACAAGCTTCTGCCCACTCCTGCCACCCCATGGCCCACCACCTGGTCCACCACGCCCCCACCATCTCTCGGTGATGCAAGAAGTTCCTGTTGCCTCTCTGGCCCCTCAAAGTCTAAGTTTTCTACATATATCCAGAATGATCTTTAAAAGGTACAAATCAACTTGTGGCCACTCCTGCCTGGAAAGCTTAGCTAGCTTCTGTTGGTGCTCAGAGTAAAGTCAATGACCCTAACCTATTACAGAACCCAAGCTGGCAGCTCCCTTGTCTCTGTTCATCTTTTGCCACTCTGCCCTTCGCTCACCACACCGCCAGGCTCGCTGATATTGTGACAGTTTCTGGAACATGCCAAGCTGTTCCCCTACTTCTCGCTGCCATGCTCTCTGACCTGCGCCTGGCTGGCTCCAACTTGTCCTTTGACCTTGGAGTCCTGAACGTCCCCTCCTCAGAGGCACTGCCCTGACCACTGTCTGAAACTCTCGGGCCTCATCTTGCTCGGTTCCTTCATAGCACTGATCACAATGTTGTTTGTGGGTTTGTTTTTTATTTGCTGTCTGTCTTTCCTCGTAGGATGAAAGTTCTATAACAACAGGGCCACATCAGCTTGTTGCCAGCTGTGTTCTCAATTCCTGGCATGAGAGATGCCCTTACCCCTCTCCCAAAAGAGTCACTGAATGTATCAATGAATCAATACTTGGCCCCTCAGACACTTTCTGCTGGCTGGCAGCAGGCATCCAGATCTTGAGGTTGGGGAAGGGGAGGTTAGGTTCTCTCAGGAAAATGTGGCACCAATTTGTGAAGTGATCTCAAGTAAATCACTTCACCTCTTCCACTGCTCACTTCTTTCCCATGAGATGCTTCTTACCTAGCTCTGCTCGGATGAATGAGCCATGTGCCGACAAGGCAGATCAGGCAGGGACCAGTGCCCCATCCTCATGGATGCAAGGCATCTGTCTGCAGGCACTTCCTGTGTGATGTGTATTGATTCTAGAATCAGATTTAAGAATGTTCCCCAGAGGGCCCTCTGTTGTGCTGCTATCTGTGAGCCTCACTGCCTGAGCGGAAGCTATGGGGAAGGAAAACAGCGCCATTTCTGGAGCCCAGAGCTGTTGTTCTTGGATAATGGTGCCACTGAACTCTCTTGTCAAGGAGCTCAGTATTTAGGCACCTTCCTGGTAAGTTTGGAATGACAGAATCAAAATGCTGCTCAGCTCACTGGAAATGTCGTGGGAAACAGTGCAACAAGTAGACATGTCTTCTACGAAGGGCTCTGGAGTGAGAATGAGTTAGCGCTTCCAGAAAGGACAGTGGATTGCACACACAGCTGCACCAAAGGCCATTATCAGCCAAAGAGGGGAGGCAGAAAACACTGAGCTGCACATGACAAAGGATGCCATGCCCCCTTAAACGGAATGGATTGACTTTTCTGCACAAACGCATTCACAGGCCCAGAAAATCTTGACTATGGGTGAGATGTGCCCAAAGGACACTGTATTAGAAAATGCCATTTGAGAAACTGTTAATATAAAGAGAGATATATTTCTTCTCCTCTTTTTCCCCTCACACTTTCAGAGATATCTCTTGGTGGAATAATTCTGCAGCTATTCATTCCTGGATTCAGACCAGTCATATGACCATGTGAAATTAAAATCCTCAAGCATATAGAAGGAGATTGGCCCTGCAAAGTGTCATCTGCTAAACATGAGTGGGAACTTCAGGACACAGGTTCTTGCTTTCACGTTTGGCCTGCCAGGTATGTATGGCAGTAAGCACTGTAAGCTACGCTGCCGGGTTTCTGAATATACCAAAACTTCAGAACCATGGATAACATCTTCTATCTACAGACTCTGAGTAATTGATTTCAAGTTCCTATGAACTGAAAATGATGTGTGAATTCCTCGAATTCATGGAGACATGACTTTCAGTTGTGAATGTTTTAGTACCTACCTTCCCACACCATGACTTATCCCCAGAAGCAGTAACCTCTGTCTCCTGAGTTTCGTGAGGTACTGAGCCACTTCCAAACAGTGAGGGAGGAATGGAGATAACTTGTCAGAGTTTTGTGCTGAGAACAGGCATTCTATTCCCTGTAAGGTTTCTGGAGGAAAGAAAACTACGTTGAAATTCTGCTCAAAATTAGCTCTGATGCATCACCTAGGAATAATAAATTCATTTAGGTAAACTGTGCTCTCCAGAGACAGTCAAGTATAGTCAGACCTTTTTGTGAATTGCTTTGCCTAGATACTCAGTTACACTCTTATTCAATGTGTATTTCTTACCCTCCAAGGCAGAGAGATCCATTAGTAAGTGGAGTCATAAAGCTCAGGGAACAGGAGTCATGACTTGAGCTTCCTGGAAGGCCTGGACATTGTGGGGACTTCGGATGGCACATTGGATGGCATGGAAGCAACAGGTAATGGAGAGAAAGAAGGGGGAAGAAGAAAAAGAGAAAAGGAGAGTGGGAAAGCATCCAGTCAATTGGCCATTTTCCTAGCATTCCAGCAGCAACTATCTGCCAATGAATGGCATTTCCGAGTTTGTTCCCATTTGCTCTCTACAGCAACATGCTCTGATGAAGGGAAACTACCCAGTTTATGGATAAACCAAAAACTTAGGAATTCTGGCTTGTTTTCAGATCTACGAGTAGGACCTCTGGATCACTTATCTCAAGTTCCTGTAAACTGAACACAATCACAAGCCACTCGACGATGGTAGCTCTAAGGAGGAGCCCATCCCACAAACACATGTGTGTCCACATCCCTCTGAATCTTCCTTAAGGGAAGATCTCTGTTCCTTTCCGTGGCCTCCAGCACCCACATGGTCTGGCCCCCGCCACCTGGCTGGCCTCTCACCCTACTATACTCCTTCTTGCTCACTCAACTTCACCCACAATGGCCTGTCTGCTCCTTGAACATAGATAGCCACGTTTTCACTCACTGCAAGCTATTGGCCTCAGCATTCTTCCCCGGATCCCAGATCCTGACAATGCCAGCCTTTTCTCACTCAGGTCTCGGTCCAAATGTCACCTCCCAAATTTCCACTTTTGGAAGTGGTTCTCCCCCTGAGAACAGTGAGCAAGGCTGATGTAGGACTACATCTGTTTGAAGGTATCAGAGAGCCACCAAAGCAGCAAGGAATTGCAGTTCTAAGAAAGAAAAGAGGCCCAGGGGTGAACCCAGCATCTGGGACCACTTGTCCTCAGAGGCATCTGCAAATTCTGCAAGTGGAAGCCTGAAACACTGAGCAGTGTTCTCCACACATCAAGACTATGAGTTTCATGATTTCATTTATGTGTGGAATCCGAGAAACAAAAAGCAGAATCAGACCTACAAATACAGAGAACAAATTGATGGTTGGTGGAAGGGAAGGGGGGCTGGGGAGGGATGGGCAACATGGGCAAAGGGGGGTGGGAAGACACAGGCTTCCAGTTGAATGAATAAGTCTTGGGAATAAAAAGTACAGCATAGGGAATATAGTCAGTGATATGGTAATAGCATAACCTACAGAGTTGTTGAATCATTGTGTTGTATACTTGAAACTAATGTAATGCTGTATCAGCCATACTTCAATACAAAATAGAGAGAGACAGAGACACTATGAGTTTCAGAGACTGCTGGGGAGGAGAGCCCAGGAAAATACCGTAGGCTATCAGTTGCCTTGGAAATAAGTGTGAACCAACAGACCAGCCCCCTCCGGGTCTGAAGCTTGATTTCAAATAATCTAAACCCTTGATTGAATTAAGGCAACCTGGAATTATGAGTGTTTGTAGCCCAGATGCCTGCCAGAAGCAAAGTTCATCCTCTCTGGAAGAATATCACAGCATTAAAAGCCTCATATTCTCTCTGCAGATGTTCAAATACAATATCTGGCACTCGTTATAACATAATTAAGTATGTAGAAAGATAAAACATGGCCAAAAATGGAGACAAAAATAGACAACAGAAATAGACCCACAATAGGTCCAGATAATAAAACAGACACAAACTTCAAAATAACCATGACAAATATGTTTGAGAAAGAAAAGATAAGATGAAGGGTTTTGGTGGATAACTAGAAATTACTACTAAAAACCATAAAAGATGAACCAAATGGAAATTCTAGTGTGTAAAAATAACATGACTGAAATCAAGCCCACTTTGGATGGGTTTAGTGTCAGATTAGATACAGCAGAAAAGAAAATATGTAAACTGGAAGCTAGGCCAGAAAAAAAAAAAGAGGGAGAGAGAGATAAAAGAGGGACAAAAAGATGGAACCAGAAAGAAGAGACAAATATGACATTATGAAAATTCTGACATAGCTGAACTGGTGTCCTAGGTGGAAAAGACAAAGAGAATGAGGCAAAAGTGATAGTACTCAGCTGATGAGAGCCAATGGCTCTGTGTGTGTGTCTGTGTCCATCGTCATGACAATGCAGCAGCTGATAGGAGCAAGGTTATACTGACCTCAAGACTCTGTGTGTAGGAACATGGTAGCACTACTTGCCTTCCAGACTTCCACCCTCCCAGATATATGCAGGGGCCCCTACCCAGAGCTCCACTGATCTCTGTGATCCTGGTTCCTACTCATTGTGTCTCCCTCTGTCCTTCTCTCATTCTGTGATGCTTGCTCCAGTAGTCATTAGTGCTATTCCCCCAAATTTTTGGTTCTCCTTCTTTTTAAAAATATTTATTTATTTTTGAGAGAGAGAGAGAGACCGAGCATGAGCAGGGGAGGGGCAGAGAGAGAGAGAGAGAGAGAGAGAGACAAAATCTGTAGCAGACTCCAGGCTCCGGGCTGTCAGCACAGAGCTTGACATGCGGCTCGAATCCACCAACTGTGAGATCATGACCTGAACAAAAATTGGACACTTATCTGACTGAGCCACCCAAGTGCCCCTCTGGTTCTTCTTCTAAAGATGGTAGGATTGGAAGTTAGGTGTGTGCCAGCTGTCACTTTGGTAGCAACACATGACAGTCATGTGTCACATGTCTATTTGGTGTGGAAGCTTGAAGACCCAGTGCTCAATAGAAACTTAACACACATTCTGATCTCCTTGTGTCAAAGTCAAGTCAGAGCCTCCATGGGCCCAGTTCCCCGACGAGCATAAGAAACTGAACTTCTGGCTGATCTACGATGTATAAACAGCGTGCACAAGAAATGAACCTGTGTTGTTTGAACATTGGGGCTCTTTGTCACCAGTGCGTGACTCAGCCCGTGAAGACCTGGCTCAGTCTGCTCTCACCATCTACCTCCTATTTCAATCCAGGCTCCAGGAGACCTTTGCTTCCTTTCTGTCTCTTAGGTGACAGTATCTTTCTTTCCCCTTAGCTTTTTTGTATCTATTTCCATTCTCTATTTATCTTTGCTGAGGGTGGTGACCTTCTTTATCCCTGAGAATGCACTTTGTCTCTACTCCTTCGTCCCAGACAGCTGCAGCTCATCACAGCAAGGGAAGCTTCTCCACAAATGACAGCAGATCATGTCCTAGGGGGGAAGCTGCCTCCCCCACCTCTCTGTTGGTCTGAAGCCCCCTGCCTTCTCTGAACTTCCACCATTCTGCCAGCACAGGGCCAATCCCCACTGCAGACAGATGGAGAAGCCTCCCCAGGTCTTGTCTGACCGGGGAATTCAGCTGGAGACTCCTTCTGGCAAAGACCACAGTTAGTTATGGATTCTGGGCCAGCCCCTAGCAGGCTGCTGGAGTGCTCCAAATGGAAACAGACAACAGGCTTTGGATGATAGCTTGAGAGCTGATTGAAACTACAGAAAGCAATGCTAGTGATGACGGCCTGGGTGCCACGGTGAGCATCATTTTCTGTGAAGAAGGACAGAGAGGTTGGAGAATATTTCATGTATTTTTTTATGCCTAAAATTAGCTGTGTGTGTGTGTGTGTGTGTGTGCGTGTGTAGAGCTATGAAAGGGCATTCCTCCCAGATTAGCAAGGGCTAAGGACATCCTTTCTGATTAGCAAGATAAAAATAAAATTATTTTGCATTTGTTGAGTATTTTGCTTCTAAAGTCTCCAGCAGATCTCTGAATTCAAATGGCACAGTTGTTAGTGTGTGTGTGTGTGTGTGTGTGTGCACATGCGCACAAACACATGCACACATACACACATTTTCTATAAGCAAGGGGATAATGAAAGATTTCTGTCTCTCCTGGGCACAGAAGGGTGAGTCAGAGATACCATGTGAAGAAGCCCCATCTCTTCGGAGGAACAGGGGGACTTCATAACACCCCCTACAAAGGACACTGGTAGCCGCTGGGCTCAGTAGCCTGCTGTTTTCAGCCAACAATGTATCCAGATTCTAGGGATGAGTCTCTGAATGACCCACCGCAAGAACCCTGCTGTTCTCACAGAAAGCCAAAAAAAAAAGAAACAAATCCTCTCTGTCTCTTGCTCCCCCTCAAAACCACAGCAAGTAATTTCTCTCTAGCACTTGCCACAGCTGGAGCAGGGCCGGCTTCGTGACTGTGAGAAGGGGCTGTTTCAGGGCTGGGCCCTTGGGTGGGGGGGGGGGCACTCTGGAGTCCTTCCTTTCTGGGAGCCACAGACGCCTGTCCCTGTAGTACTCAACAGTTGGCAAGGCTGATGGCTCAATTCTCCAGGCAGGGCTGACACAGCTGCTGTTCGAGGAACTATTTAAAAAATACTGGTGTTCCTTAGAGGCAGGGAGGTGTATTTCTTTGGATTCCAGGAAGAAAATGAAATGCGGTCCGTCTACTCGGCGCCAGCTGTGTTCACGGGCAGAGCAGGTCGCTGCCTGTATGCTGGTCTGTGAAGGGTGACAAAAAGATCCCCGGCCAAAAATCCGCCCCCCTGCACCCAGCTGGTCATGAGATGCTAGAATCTTCCTTCCTTTATGATTCCTCCTTTGGCACCCTCTTCATGAATGCAAGGAGCTTTAGGAGGTGATCACTGATCCTTAATGCTTTGTTATGGGCTGAATTGTGTTTCCCCAAATTCTTAGGTTGAAGTTCCAACCTCTGGAAGCTCAGAATGTGGCCACATTTCTAGAATGGACCTTTGAAGAGGTAATTAAGGTTAAATGACAGCATATGGTAGGCTCGAGTCCACCCCGGCTGGCATCCTCATGAGAAGAGGAAATGTGGACACACGACGGGCCAGGGACACGTGAACACAGAGAAAAGGAGCATGTGAGGGCATCCATGTGCGCACCAAGGACAGGGGCCTCAGGGGACACTAACCCTGTCAGCACCTTGATCTTGGACGTCCAGCCTCCATAGCTGTGAGAAAACAAGTAGCTGTTGTTTCAGCCTCCCAGTCTCTGGTATTTTGTTCTGGCAACACCAGCAGACTAATGCACACCTTAATGTAACTCACTTTATCTGATCCTCCGCTCTTTGCCAACTAGTCGAGGTTTGGAGGAGAAATGAGAAATAGGTTCTTCTCAAGGCGGGAAAGGTCTGGACAGGGTCAGGTGCGTTTCAGAAGCCCAGCACCATCTCTGAATGAGCCCTTGGCCGCGGCTGTGTCCCACCTCGTTCAGTGAGGCCAGGGCTGGCTTTGTGGGTGTGCAGCATTTACTGCTCTGTTTTCTCCATCCTGAAATGTTTCATAATTTTTGAACAAGGGACTCCACATTTTCATTTTGTGCTGGGCCACACAAATCACAGAGCAAATGTATAAACTGCAGAAGATTCTCAGGCTCCAGGTCACTAATTCGGAAGAGGAGGCAAGGATTTCTCGGTGCAGGAGAGAAACGAACCAGACAGAGCTGGGTGGAGGGCACCGACCTCAACACGGGGAGCCTCCTTGTCACGCAGGGTGGAGAGCTGCCATCACTGAATCCAAGTGCAGTAGCTAACCTACAATCACACCTAGACCCGCCCCATCAAGGATTTGGGAAGATGCATGGTGGGAGGCTGCAGAGCATCAATGCCTCAGAAGAAACGGTTGGAAGCCAGAAAGTTCTGTCCACATCGTGGCAAGAACTGCTAGGAGCAGGGCTCAGGCCCTGTGGGCCAGCACCTTGTGAAACTTGGCCAGGAAGCTTGGGGACCCAACCACCCAGGCCGGGGTGAGGGGTTGGACCTCACCTGGCTGGGAAATGGGCCGGGAACTGGTAGCCAGGAAATGTTCTAGCAGATACAGAGGGAAGGAGGAGGGAAGTTGCTCTTCCCTCTTCCTGTGTGGCCCATAGGCATTGGCTGAGCAAGGGCCTGCCATCCCCAGGTCTAGCGCCCTGCAGCTACCAGCAGGGACACACCCAAGCCTGCCATGACAGATGCGTTAGAACAGCCCAGGAAATAAAGCCTACCTAACAGGTGAAGGTCTTCAAGCTACATCTAGAATTTTCATCATTGCCTCCATTGCTGTGGCTCCAACTGCTCTAATCTGCTGCTATATGGAAGCAAACTTTTGTCAAAATCCTAGAATTTAAGAAGGCACGGCTTGGGGCATCTGGGTGGCTCAGCTGGTTGAATGTCTGACTCTTGGCTTCGGCTCAGGTCTTGATCGCAGGTCACAGGATTGAGCTCTGCATCGGTCTCTGCACTGACAATGCGAAGTCTGGTTGAGATTCTCTCTCTGCTCCTCCCCTGCTCGCTTGCTTGCTCTCTCTCTCTCTCTCAAAATAAATAGATGAAAGTTAAAAAACAAAAAAGAAGAAGGCATGGCCTATCTTCAATGTTGTGCTGTAAACCTGTTTCTGCTGGGGGAGTAAAAGATCTCTCTTTCTCTCCACCAGCTCCCACCCCCTCCCTCTCCTGCCCCAGATCTCACTGGTAATAAACAGCAGCCTGAATGTTACTGGAAAGTCTCCTCATGACTCAGCAGGCCTGCGCCCCACAGAGCCCCCCATGCTTACCACAACCGCCCACCTTGGCGTGAGCAGCTGCTTCGAAAACTGTCCACCTGCCGCCCGGTTGGGACTTGCTGCTGGTTTGATTTCTGCTCCTAGTGGGGAGGCTTTGTTTGGTGTAAGAAATACAAATGAAAGCACACGCATTATACTTTGAATTCTTTCTGGAGGCTAGAGTAAATGTCTTCTAAGACTCCTGCCAGAATCTACTGTAAATAAACCAAAATCCAATGGGTAAAAAGTCTGCTTGGCATCGCCTGAGATCTAAAGTGCATGATCTACATGAACACAGGAGAATTCTGAATGAGTCTAACTGTTAGATGGCCGCGGCTCATGTTTACTGAGCACTAACTACATGCTAAGTATGCCACTTACAAGGAATGATCCTTCGTGTCCTTGTTATAGATGAAGAAATGGAGGCTCCCAGGGCTTGACTGATGCTGAAGTCACAGCTGATAAGTAAGGGAGCAAGAACTTCCGGTCCATATCACACCCATCTGACCACCTTATCAGGTTATTGTTCAGAGGAAACTAGCCCCAGCAAGGAACCCAGTTCTAGGCCCTAGTTACAGCTTTTCCATGACAAGCACCCAGACTTTGTCGTGGTGACTGGGCTGGAGCTGCTGAGCCCATAGGCTTTCTCTGCTCCTCATGTTTGTTGATGCTGACAGTTTCTCACATCACCTTTATCTTTCTACCGTGTCACCGCTTCCTGGCCTTGACTGTGTGTGCAGACAGAATATTTCCCTAATGCTTTGGAAACACACTGTTTGAGATCAACAACTCTGGGATCAGGCAATGGTCTGCACCTTCTAGAAGGGATACCTGATTCACAATACCCTCCTGCTTTGTTTTTGTACATATATACCTCTTGTTACATTACATGCTATCTGCTTCAATAACTCAGTAACTGGAGGGTTGTATTTGGTTGGATCCACTTTCTATTTAGTAAATCTGATGAGCCACTATCTTATGGAGTCAGATCTCATTGCCCTAAAACATAATTCACTTAGCCACTGAATGATTTTGAAAACAGCATCAGACCAGGACAGAGAAGTGTGAGTGTAGGTACACATCCACGTGTGTGTGTGTGCGAGTGCACCATCTTCTCCATCACCCAGACCACGAAGAGCAGTCTTCAGCTTGCCCATCCATAGTCACTGGCTCCCCTTAAAAGTCTGTCCCCTTCCCTCAGTCCCACAGACGCTTTCTTTATTTGGGGTCTCCTCCTTTCCTCTGACTCAGACAACTCTACCAGCCTCCTGCCCCACCTGCTCTCGTCACATTAATGCCTGAAGTATCACCCTTCAATCAGGTCAGTCAATCACGGGTTTTCTTAGTCCCACAGGAGTGGTACCTCTGACCTCATCACCCACTGCATGCACCTGACAACTTATTGCACCAGCCATCATAGAACCAACATTACTGAGCCTCCACTCACACAGGGGACTCACATCTGCTCAGGAATGTTGATAAACAGAACAGGAATACGTGGTCAGTGCTGGTCCTGGAACTCTCATGCCCTTCTATGACTCTACCCAATGCTGGCTCTGTTACCTCAGCCTGAAGGGCCTTACTCTCTTCCTCGCCTATTAACATCATTCTCATCTTCCGAGGCAGATGTCACCCTCTGTAACAATGTCCCTAATCTCCTTAGAATACCCTCCNTTATGTGGAAACTAATTTGACAATAAACTATTTGGAAAAAAAAAAAAAAAAGAATACCCTCCCAGAGCCTGAGTACCTGAGTTTTAGTCCCAGCTTGCTACTAACTAATTGTGTGACTTTAGGTTGTTTTCTGACTGTCACTAGGTCTCAGTTTCCTCATCCTGAAAAACAGGGATAATAAAAATACCTCCTTTCATAGTTGTTGAGAGGACTAAACAAGATATTGTATTTAAAGCATTCAGAACAGGGCAAAACAATGTTTCCCACATTGTTGCTTATAGTGCTTTTCATGCTTAGACCATTCTACCTGCTTCCTCTAGCTGACTTTTTTGAGGCCAGGGACTGTCATTTATCTTTGCATCCCACTGTCACCTAGCAGAGGGTTTTATCAAAATAGATGTTTAATAGATGTTGGCTTGGTTGAGTTCAACTGCTATAGGACTATAGATACGTTGGGGAATTTTAAGGTCATTTTACCTGTAGCTCCTTACTTCCAGCACAACTTTACTAATTCTAGATAGATGAGAGTCTGGCCCACTGACAACCTATTCTGCTCTCTGACACTGCAAACAAAACTGCCTTCACAGACCTTAGACAACAGTTTACACAAGGACAACACATAGATGCCCTTTTCCATGCTGATCAATTAATCATTACGTAGCTGGCAGTGCCACAATTGATTAGTGATGTCTGCTCTTTGCATGATCTGGCCTGCTGGTAATATATGCATAGTCTATTTGCTGTTCCCAATGTACCCCACTGCTCTAATTCATACATGAAGAAACTAATGTCTAAAGAAGTTGAATGACATCCTCAAGGCCACACAGTCAGTTAGAAGCAGGATACAAACTGGAAGTCAGATGTTCTGGATACTAGTTTGGTGTTGTTGTTGTTTTTTTTTTAAAGGGAATGAAGTATAAAAAAGAAAAAGAAATATATCCAACTGTGAGTCCACACCTCATTTACCCATGGATTTAAGTGTCCATGCTCGTCATTCTGTGGCCTGGAGACTGTGTCTTAGAAGCATAGCATGTGAGCAGTAATAGCGTAAGGAAAGAGTTGCTTCTTCAAACCATGGGCACATCCTTCTCTCAGACAACCTGTCCCAATGTGGAACCGCCAGATGGAGCCCACTCAAACCACAGAACATCAAGGCTGAGTACTGGCTACTTTGGAAGCAGAGATATCTCTGACATATTCCCACAAATGTTAACCTCTTACAAAACAAGATTAGGCACATGGTACCTTCCTCGGAGAAAATACCCCCTTCTTTGTAATTTTGAATTTTGATGTCAAATTAAAAATTGAAAAGGTTTGGGACACCTGGGTGGCTCAGTTGGTTAAGCGGCTGACTTTGGCTCAGGTCATGATCTCACAATTGGTGAGATTGAGACCTGCGTCAGGGCTCTGTCCTGACAGCTCACAGCCTGGAGCCTGCTTCAGATTCTGTGCCTTCCTCTCTCTCTCTGTCCTTCCCCTACTCATATTGTGTCTGTCCCTCAAAAAATGAATAAATGTTAAAAAAATTTTTTTAATTGAAAAGGTTTAAGGGGCACCTGGGTGGCTCAGTTAGTTAAACATCTGACTCTTGATTTCAGCTCAGACCATGATCTCATGGTTCATGAGTTCAAGCCCCACATCAGGCTTAGTGCTGACAGCATGGAGCCTGCTTGGGATTCTCTCTCTCCTCTCTGTTTCTCTGTCCTTCCCCTGCTCATGCTCGCTCACATTCTCTCTCTCTCTCTCTCTCTCTCATAATAAATAAACTTAAAAACAACTGAAAAGGACTTTTGGAAAGGAAGAAAATTATTCTGCAAGATAAAAAAAAAAAAAGTTGTAGCATTCACAAGTTCCAAACAAGCTGAAAAACTATTTTCTGAAGACTTCTGAATGCATACCTGTGTCAATATAATCTAGACTGATTATGTCCAGACTAAAAGTAGTTAGGGAGAAAATGGGTGCCAATACACACAAAAAAAGAGAACTAAGAGGCAAAATTCATTAAAACCCAGGCATCTGCTCTCAGGAATGACTGATGTTCCACCTGTAAGCTATGCAGGCTTATGGCTGAGTCACATCGCACTGTAACTTTCCCAAACACAGCTTGATGCCAACTATAAAATGGCACACCTCATTGTACATCTTAGAACACAAACATTGGCATATAGAATCATGGAATATTACAGCTGAAAAAGAAGTTAAGACCAAGGCCCAAGTCCCTGTCTTTACAGATGACCCCACAAAGAGTGAAATGGTTCACCTGAGACCACACTGCTAGGTCCGGGCAGAGTTCGCCTATAAACCTGGCAGTCTCCATTCAACGTCTTTCTGGTGTCTATGCAAACATCCCACGGAAACACAGACCATCAGAAGGAAAGTATCCAAAGAAACTGTATTCATTGCCAAAGACCAGTGTTTATATCACCTGAATTAACAAATCCATTTGTTATCTTTTTCTTTTTTTTTTTAATGTTTTATTTATTTCTAGGAGAGAGAGAGAGAGACAGTGTGAGCAGGGGAGGGTCAGAGAGAGAGGGAGTCACAGACTGAGCTGGCAGTCAGTACAGAGCCCGACGTGGGGCTCGAACCCACGAACCGCGAGATCATGACCTAAGCAAAAGTTGGACGCTTAACCGACTAAGCCACCCAGTCGCCCCTGTTATCTTTTTCTTTAAAACAGCCAAATACTTTTCATGTTCCCCTCCCTGGGCCTATGAGAGTTCCCCTTTTCCCCTATTCTTGCCTTACAGATGAGTGGGAAGGGCCAGTACTTGTTAATTCCCTATTATTTGCCATAGCCTGCCCACATTATTTCACTATAACCTCTCGATTTATTCTCAAGAACCTGATTCTCTGAGAGGTTTGGCTATTTACTCAAGGCCCTATGATGATGATAATTGGTAAATGGTGGAGCCTGGATTTGAAGCCAGGTCTGCTTGCCTCCAAATCTTGTGAACTTTGCACATCACCAAACTACCTCCTAATACCAATAGGGTTAGAGACCATTTCCCATGTTATTTCAGAAAAGGCAGGGAGGGAAGGCGTGGGGAAGCAGAGTCATGTGCACTTGGTATTCACGTAAGGGCCCCCAAGCAGGACTCAGAAGTGTGGTATCTCATCTTCTCATTTGCAGCAGTCCCGGAGTCACAAGGAACATGTGGAGTCTCCAGCTGTCCTGTCCCTGAAGGAGCTGGCCTCAACCTTAAGGGTTAATTTTATGTATTGACTTGGCTAGACCACAGTTCCAAGACATTTGGTTAACCATGAGTGTAGGTATGAAGGTAATTTTTTAGGTGAGATTAACATTTAAGTGGGCAGACTTTGAGTTAAGTGAATCCCTCTCTATCATGAAGGTAGGTCATTCAATCAGTCAAAGAAGAGAAAGACTGAGTTCCCTGAAGGAGAATAACTTCTGCCTCCAGATGGCCTTCAGCCTTGAGCTGCAAGCATGAATGCTTCCCTGGGTCTCCAGCCTGGAGACTGTGGACCTGCCACCCTCCATGGTCAATTAGGCCGGTTCCAGAGTCAATTTCAGACTCTCCCACTCTCCCTCTGAATCCTCTCTTTGCTCTGGTTCTCTGGAGAGCCCCAGCTAATGACCATGAGGTGGGCCCCTTGAGCCCCTTTTAGTCTAGCAGAAGCCTCCTCAGCAGCACCCCCAGGCCTGTATTCTCCAGACCTCATCCTGGACTCCATTTGGCCTTCCTTATGTGGGCTGGGGGTGGGGGCCTGGAGGGCCCCCTCCTCTCAAACCAGAGTCTGCCCTTATCTGTTCAGAGCGCTGGCTAGGAGACAGAGCCACCTGAGAGCACAGGACAGAGGCTGAGAGTCCCTCAGCATCTCCAATTAGAAGCTTCACCCATTGACGGGGCACCTGGGTGGCTTAGTCGGTTAAGCGTCCGACTTTCGCTTAGGTCATGATCTCACGGTTCGTGGGTTCGAGCCCCGCGTCGGGCTCTGTGCTGACTGCCAGCTCAGAGCCTGGAGCCTGTTTCAGAGTCTGTGTCTCCCTCTCTCTCTAACCCTCCCCTGCTCACGCTGTCTTTCTCTCTCCTAGAAATAAATAAAAAACTTTTAAAAAAAATTAAAAAAAAAAAAGAAGCTTCACCCATTGTATGGGGGTAGGAGGGGTCCATGACCACAGATTCCATTTCAACCCTAACAAGGTTTGAGTTTCCATCCTTTAGAGAGCAGAGAGTTGAGAACCAGAAGGTTTTAACCTCCTAGAGGTTAGAATGTGTATCAGTTTCTCAATCTGCACCATTCATACATTTCTGGTTGGAAGAGAGGAACTTGCAGCACCCAACGTGGACCACTAGGGTGAGCTCCTGGCACCCCCAGTGAAAGTGGGGGCCCTGAAGTCGGTCAGGCATGGCTCCAACCCAAAGTAGTTTCAACATCCCTGCTTAATTTTTTTAAATATCCCCCTTCTCCCTCTACTGATTTTTGAACATCTGTTCCATTTCTATTCTTTTTGTGGATACTTTTATAGAGTAAATCAGTCGTCATATGGTTGAACCATGTAAAATTACCAATATTGGGTCATTTCTTATTTACAGAGAGGATGGTAGTTTTTTGTGGTTCAACAGTCTCCCCCAGCATAAACCAGGATCCTTAACACACTTTTTCTCTCCCTCACAGAGATGGACACTTCTTTCATCTCTACACACTACATGGATAATCTGCAAATTGAGGTCCATCTTTCCAATAGAAGGCTGATTTTTAAACAAAAGTACAGGGGTGCCTGGGTGCCTTGGCTGGTTAAGCATCCAACTCTTGATTTTGGCTCATGTCATGATCTCACAGTCATGAGACTGAACCCTGCATTATGAGACCTGCATCAGGCTCCATGCTGAGCACGGAGCCTGCTTGGGATTCTCTCTCTCCCTCTTTCTCTCTCTCTCTCACTCTCTCTCTCTGTCCCCTTCCCTGCTTGCACTCTCTCTCTCAAAATAAATACATAAACATTTTTAAAAAGTACACTTTACTTACTTGTTTTCACTTTTGCATCTTGTATAACACTTCTTGCTGCTGGACTCTCATACCTGCTGACTGGAATACAACGATGCAAAATCTATGAGTGATAACTTTGTAAAGACCTTATAAGACTTAAAGTGCCGTTCACTCCCACTCTTAAATGATTATTTGGCCAGATATAGAATTACAGTTCACATTCTTTTCCTCTGGCACTTTATACATATTCCTCCCTCATGCTCTGACTTCCAGTGTTGCCGATGGAAAACACGCTGCTTTTGCAAAATTGCGCTTTCTGTTTTCAAGATATCCAAGTAGGCTTTCTTCTAAGTCATGTGTTCTCACTTCATGATCAACAGCTTTATGGATGTGATACCCTCCTTCATTTCTTTGAGAATTTTGAGTTTGCTTTTTTTCTTTTTAGTTTCTGTGATGCTTTATTGAAGTATCATTTACATTCTATAAAAATGCACTCATTCTAATGGTACACTACAATTTTTACAAATTTATTATTGAAGTACGATTGACATACAATGTTATAGTAGTTTTAGGTGCACAAAATGGTGATTCATCAAGTCTACATGTCACACAGTGCTCAACACAGTAAGAGTAGTCACCATCTGTCACCATTCAACGTTATACTATTATTGACTATGATCCATATGCTGTACTTTTAATCTCCATTAGTTAATGATTTTATATCTGGAAATTTATGCTCCTTAATCCCCTTTTCCTATTTTGCCCATTTTCCATTCCCCACCTCCCTTCTGGCAACCACCAGTTTGTTCTCTGTATTCCAGAATCTGTTTTTCCTGTTTGCTTGTTTGTTTGCTTTGGTTTTTAGATTCCACATATAAGGGAAATCATACAGTATTTGTCTTTTTCTGTCTGGTTTCTTTCACTTTGCGTTATCCCCCCTAGCTCCATCCATGTCATGCAAATAGTTAGATGTCATTTTTTATGGCCGAATAATACTCCATTGGGTGTGTGTGTGTGTGTATGTATATTCCACATATATTAGACATATATAATGGAATATATGTATATATACCACATCTTCTGTATCCATCCATCTACTGGTGGACACTTAGGCTGCTTCCATATTTTGGCTATTAAAATAATGCTGCAGTAAACATAGGGGTGCATATATCTGTTTGGATTGCATACAATTATTCTTAATAAATATACAGAATTGTGCAACATCACCACCATCCAGTTCTAGAATATATCCATCACCTGAAAAAGTTCTGTCATGTTCAAATTCAATCTTCCCATCCCAGGTCCTCATTGATAAGCTTTTATCTCTATATCTTTTCCCTTTTTGGAAATCTCATGCAACATGTGGTCTTTCCTGTGTGGCTTCTTTTCTCTTGGCATAAGGTTTTTAAGGCTTCTCCATGAGGTGGCATGTGTCAGCAGTTTATTATTTTATTGTTGAGTAGTATTCCATTGTGGCTCATTTTTATCAGGTGCTTCCTACGTGCACTGTTCTAAGCCTATTTCAACAGGGTTTACAGTATACCCGGGGGGTGTGGCCTTGACCATCTAACCTGGAAGAAGCCACTGCTGCTTCTTTAACAGAGCCAAGCCCAGCCTCATCACCAATCACCCCAAGAGGAGCAACAGCATCCTCCTTCCACAGCTGATTAGAAAGCTAGTGTCATACTGTGAGTCCAAGCTCCTGCCTTCATCACCTGCTGGCTCTATGCTGGCTTCCAGGGTTAGTTTGTCTTAGCTGGGACAGGCCCAGAGAGAAGGGAGCCATGTGCATCCAGCTTTGGGGAGGGGCCTGGAAGCTGGAACTTTCCCCCTGCTCCTTGTAAAGGAGCTACATGTCTTGTTCTCATGTGTGCAGCCTAGCTCTTCCCATGAAGGAAAACGTTCTGAGTTTTCCGATGCTTAAAAAAAGAGAGAGATAAAATAGAAGGGGAGGGAGGGAAGAAGAAAGGGAGGGAAGAAAGCAAGGAAGAGTCATTCTGTCTCCCTTCTCTTTCAAACCCCTCTCTGGACACGTTTGCCAGACGCCCTGCCAGCTGTTCAAAGTATCTAAGAGTTGGCAGCGGCTGCAGCGTGGAAAGCAACCTCTGTTGCTTCTTCCAGAGAACTCCATTAGCGAGATACCTCAACTATGGCTTCGTCTGAAAGAGGAAAAACAGCAGCTCGCAAGGATACCTCCTGTGTCCTCAAGGAGCTCTGAGAAGCAGCTGCGTCCTGTTTCTCAGCCCTTGACAACACTACCTACTCCTTCCGCCTACAGAAATATTCTGGAAAAAGACATGAGTACACTAGAGACACCACCTCTCCTCCCAAGCTCCACCTCACACAGCCAGAATCCGGCTGGATGCGATTCTCAGTGCTCACAGAGTGCTCAGAATGAACTTCCCAGGAACTGAAAGGGAGCAGAAAAGCAGAAATCCTGCCCTCAGGCATAATACTGTAGCTCTGCAAAGCTAAGGACACGCTATTCATATGAAGACTGACACATTTGGCAGATGTGTACTCGGAAGGATAGATTTATATAGTACGAACGTGATTCAGGATAGCTGGTCTTCCATTCCAAAGCCAGCAATATGGTACAATTTTATCTGTATGTCCACTTCTTTGGAAAATTTGGTATTTGTTTTACAATTAAATTAATTATCAGAAGCCAGGGAAGTGTTTATAATTATTGCTGTAAGCCACAACTCAATGGGGGTCTGGGGATAAAAGCCAAGATGTTGGAGGAATGTTCTCATCAGTAAACTGCAGAACTAGATACTATCAAACTGTGCCATGGAGAAAAATGACAATATAAGTGAGAAGAAATCAGGGTGTTGAGACATGATGCAAATATTAAAAGTGATTATGATATCAATTATGTTGTCACATGGGAAACAGAAGGAGAAGTGAAGAATCAGAAAATATATCTGGTATGTGGCCAACCTTACAATATCACAGAAAGATTTATGTATATGGGTGTGTCAAGAGGTGTTATAGAAAAAGAAAAAGCGTTATTAAAATAGGAGTAAAAGGGGTAATAATAGGGGAAACGGTTTTCTCTAGATGGTGCAATATTACATATTTTTTAAGATTTTACTTTCAAGTGATCTCTACACCCAGCGTGGGGCTGGAACTCACAGCCCTGAGATCAAGAGTCGCACGCTCCACGGACTGAGCCAGCCAGGTGCCCCCGATGGTACATTTAACATTTTTTTTATTAAAAATGGGAACCAAAAGTGACACTTTTTTTAAAATTTTTACCGTTTATTTATTTTTGAGAGAGAGAGAGATAGAGCATGAATAGGAGAGGGGCAGAGAGGGAGGGAGACACAGAATCTGAAGCAGGTTCCAGGCTCTGAGCTGTCAACACAGAGCCCAATGCAGGGCTTGAACGCACAAACTGTGAGAGTATGACCTGAGCTGAAGTCGGGTGCTTAACAGATTGAGCCACCCAGGTGTCCCATAAAGCAATACAAATTTTAGTTAGCTCTCAGCAGCAATGCCTAAAAGCCCTTTCAGCATATATGCAGTTAATCCCGGTACTCAGCTGTAGGGAGTGCAGACAGGCTCTGAAGAAGGAAAATTAAAGAGAGAGAGAAGGGGCTGGGGGAGGAAAGTCAAAGAGGGAGGGGGGAGACAGAAGAAAAAAGGGATCAAGACTTACAACCACATCTTGTCCCATCTATGTTTGCTTTTAACATTTTGTCCTTAAGTTGAACTTACTCTTCAGCTTCTGGAGTCAATTCCTCCCCTGAATTACATTTTTTTCCAATTTCATATTTATTTCTCTCCAAACTGAACACCAGATTCTCTTTTCAATCAATATTGTGGTAAATCAAGATCCATGGGTTTCAATAAATACTTGATTAAAAATCAGCTTGGCAAACTTCCTTCCAAAGGCTACTGGCTTCATCCATCAATGTATTGGAAAGGGGATAATATTTTAAAACTTAGTAATATTTTATATTTTACCTTTCTCATTGCATGACCTTCTTCCTAGTTGGTCCAGGGCATCCGTTTTCCTAGGGGAAGGCACAACCTGGGAGGAGGAAGGGATGTTTATGGGGAAGATTAAACATGTCACAGAAAAAGTATAAAGATAAATACAGCTTATTATTCATCTTTTGACATGTAAAGTAGGATTAACTACAAAGGCAATAATAGTCTTGCAATAAGGCTGCAGCTTTAATAAAAGATTAAACACCTTTCTCTCCTCCATTTAATGTTAACTATCAAGCCTGAGTGATTCAGGTCACAGAGGCATCCACACAATGAAGAAGAGATAACCCACTTGCCTGTAACAACCACGTCATGGAGATAATTCCATGACCTGGGTTCCTCCATGGTAGAGGCAGAATATGACTGTATATGTTGAATTGTGTTCCCTCTTAAATTCATATGGTGAAATCCTAAACCCCAGTACCTCAGAATGTGATCTTATTTGAAGGTAGGTCTTTGCAGAGGTAACTGAGTTGAAATGAAGTCATTAGGGTGGGCCCTAATCCAACATGACTGGCGTCCCTATATAAAGGGGAAATTCGGACACAGCTATAAAGGCAGAATGCTTTATGAACATAAAGATGGCCATCAACAAGCCAAGGAGAGAGGTTTGGGACAGAGTCTTCCCTCATGGCCCTCAGAAGGAACCCACCCTCCCAACACCTTGATCTCAGACTCCCAGCCCCCACAACTGAAAGACAATACATTTTCGTTGTTTGGACCACCCAGTCTGTGGTACTTTTGTTATGGCAGCTCTAGCGAACTCGCATAGTAACCAAAAGAAGATGGCAGACAAATCCCTCTTTTCCATTCTGAGGGGATGTAGAAAGAAGGGGAAAGGTATGTCTTCCTCTCTACTCATCCAGGGCTCTGGAAGAAGATCACAATAATAGGCTTCCCTATACCAACCCAGGATGCCACCACAGCAAAGTAAACTTGGCCACAGAAGACGGTCAGGTGAGCAGGCTTTGGGCACCACTTGACTGGGTCTTCCTCAGCTCAAATGGGGTATATTGTAGGGGAGGAAAAATAATTTTCCCTCTACCCATCTTGGTTTCTAGGCTGTGACACCATCATTGCCTCCACCCCCCTAAAGAAAAAGACAGCTTAACAGGACAAAAACAAACAGAAGTTTAACATGTAACTCCCCAAAATGGTCCAACCCACTACCTTAAATACCACCTCCAGTTAGAGACAAAAGAAGGTGTTAGGGGCAAAGGAAGGCAGGTTATGGAAGGTGACCATGCAAAGCAGGGTGGACAGGGACAGGGAATGGTTGTTATGCAGATGTAAGTACCTTCTCCTTTGATAAGAGTTTCCAGAGATTTAGTTATTCTCTTCTTCCTGACAGAGAGAGAAAGACAACCTTACGAAGAGAGACTCCCCTTAGAAATGTTAATGTCCCTCATGGTACATGGTAACTTCTCCCTTTTCAGTGATTTTCCTATGTCGGCTGTTTCTTAAAAACAACCGACGGAAGACAATCCTTATGCCAAAGAGGCACATCTTGGGGTATATATTTTGCACTCCTTCAAAATACAAGACCCCCAGCGACTGACATCGTCTGTAGGGTGGGAGAGGACCAGAGGAGGTTACAGTAGCAGTGATGTGGTGGCTCTGAAGGGGGCCCAGCCCAGTGGGAGTCACAGCCCAGCTTCAGAAGGGCTATGGTCCAGACTGTGCCCCAAGCAGACAGAGGCGTTAGCTGCAAGCCCTAGCAAGGTGAGCATCTTCCGGACGGACAAGAGTTGTCACCCCCAAAGATCAGAGCACTGCTAAGCACCCCGACAATTCCCCACCATGCAAGCAAGATGCGCGTAAGCCTCACTCCATTCCACATACCATCTTTTATTTTTCCTTTTGTTTAAAAATGTTTATTTTAAGGGCCGGGGAGGGGCAGAGAGAGGGAGAAAGACAGAATTCCAAGCAGGCTCCAAACCCAGCACAGAGCTCGACACAGGGCTCAATCTCATGAACCATGAGATTATGACCTGAGCCAAAATCAAGAGTCAGACACTCAACTGACTGGGCCAGCCAGGCATCCCCACATACCATCTTAGAGATGGAAAGTAAGAGACAACATATCTGAGAGACTGAGCCTTTTTAGTCAAGAGAAGCTGGGCATAACCAAATGATCAGATCAGATGAAATTTTTAAACCAGGATGGACATTATTTTTTTCTCACAGTACCAAAGTACATTATGAGTTTAAATTCTACAGCATATACACAAAATGCTTCACTATCATTTCACAGAAATTTGGGGGGCGTGGGGGAAGAAGTGGGACTCTTCACCATCAATTTCTCTTTCCCTCACCCACCAGACACAAGTCTCTTGATTTACTTTTGTCACCCATCCATTTCTCTCTTCGTCCCACCCATTTCCATGTCAGCATTAGCCAGGAACAGGAGCGAGTCATGAAGTTTCCTTCCATCTCCAAAACAAACCTTAAACTTAGGAATGAAGGCGATAGAACGTTCTTTTCTAAACCAACAGTGTAAGCCAGCTGGACTGTTTTGTAAAAATATCACACCCTCTCGACACTTCACTGGCTGATTTGCATGGTGCTAGATGATTTTTCTTTTCCCTCTTTCAATCAACTCAAGTAAATATACAACACTCAGCCAAATTACATCCTCTAGCTGGAGGAGAGGTTTTGAAATGTTTTCTTGTTAATTGCTTACCTTAATCTGTTTGTTCACAATTTCTGAGACAGGAAAGATGGATCATCAGAACAAAGTTATTACAAAGATTTTCGGGGAAAAGGCTGCAGCTGGAGAGTTGTTATATAACGTTTGTTATATGTCTCTTTCCATTTTCAAGGTGTTCAGCAGACGCTGACTAATTAAGACAGGAATTGATTTATGCACTGGAGCATCCCAGCTAGCAGCGACAAGCATTTCACACTCGGCATTGGAAAACATTCTCGTTGCTTCTCTGGTAATGCTGAGCCCTTGTTAGAAGGTAATGACAGTTCACTGTTCTGTTGTCGCTCTGTGAATGATGCCATAAATAGGTCCATGAGCCACAGAACCTCGGGAATCATGTAATCCTCTCAAAGTAGGGACACTGACCCCTGACTTTGACACATGCTGATTCTCCCTAAACACGTCCAGTGGCAGCCAACTCACTACTGTCAGGCAGCTATTTGCTGTGGTTCTGACGGGTCTGAGTCAAAGGGAGTTGTTCACACAAGTATTTCACCCTTTTGGGGGTGTCAGAAGGAGACATGTGATTGCAAGGGTCACCTGGAAAGATGCTGATCCAAGGCTCCTCTCATCCAAGATCAGAATTCTCCCATTAGAGGGGCACCTGGGTGGCTCAGTCATTTAAGCATCTGACTTCAGCTAGGTCATGATCTCGTGGTTTGTGAGTTCAAGCCCCACATGGAGCTCTGTCCTGACAGCTTGGAGCCTGGAGTCTGCTTTGGATTCTCTCCCTCTCTCTCTCTCTGCTCCCCCACCCCCAAATAAACATTAAAAAGAATTTTAAAAAAAATAATAATTCTCCCATTAGAACTTGCTATTTTGAGGTTAAGAGATTATCACCATTTTTTTTTCACTGTTATTTATAAGAAGCAACCATTTTGGGCCAGATATTGTGTCTTCCTTCAGGATTAAGTAAGACCTACTCTTTGCCTACCAGGAGCTGACCATCTAGTTCATTAAATTTTAATTACTTTCAAACAGGCAATTTTATAAGTCATTTTTATAAGTTTTGTCAAACATACATTAATGTATTCAATAAAAGTTTATTGGCTAGAAGTTACAGTCTGGTAGGGAAAGAAACCAAAATAAATCGTTGCAAGTGCCATGTACAAGTTCCAAGAGCCGTAACAAAGCACAGTTCACTTAGTTGATCCTTCGTAAGGTAATTGGTCAGGGAAAGCTTTCAGACATGTTAAGGCAGAATGCCTAAGGGCATTGACAGTCTGTCCAAGCGAGCTTTTCGAGAAGGATGCTGCCGGAAAGATCACTTACTTTCTGACCCTGTTCAAGGGCAGCTCAGCCATACTCCAGCTGCCTGACTCCAGGAGTCGTGGACAACATCTAAAATCATTACCCACTAATGAGAGGTCTTGTGGACGTGGCTTAATGAGGTGAAACGATTAAACTGTAATTAGCACATTTGTTACCTTAATATGAATCAATGCTTCTAAAGCTCCTGAAATGAATTTAATCTCCAAAATAAATTAAGCTCTTCCTACAAGCTCCTTCAAACTATTAATACGCCGATTTTTTTCTTCTTGGCGTAAGTCACAAGTTTCATCTCCCCCTCCCTTCATAGTCTAGGTCATGCAGCCAGCCAGGCTGAAGGTAATTAAGTTTTATTGGTAATTGTTCTCTGGGCTTTTCTGACAATTCCAAGGCAAGGCGAGGAAGAACGGACCTCCAGGTAGGATGGAATTCTGATTTATCATGACGACGGAGCCATGTTTCTGGTAAAACCAAAAATGGCACCCTCTAGGCAGAGGGCCTGCTGGAAGTGGACAGGCAGCTGGGTCTGTGCTTTCTGCAATCACTTGTTGCCTGTACGCATTCATCCATCAGGCTGAACACAGAATCAATAACTAGTTGCCTAGCAGGATTTTTTAAGGTTATTGCTCGCAATCCTTCATTTGATGGATGTTTAATGTTGGTCATATTGACTGAGAGTTGAAAAGTAGCCTTCTGATGCAGGTTTGATGAGTTACCATTCTCTGCTAGATAAAGAACTTTCTACAAAAGAAGAAAAATTACTTTTCTGGAATCTGCTCTTGCTCTACAGGACCAGAAATGTAGCTAAGAGGCTTAAAGTAGAAACACCAGACAAGTCAGGCTTTGCCAAGGACTATGCCTACTTTTGAGAGGAAATTCCTCGTGTCCCACACACATATAGTCAGCCTGGGACAATGTGGGGGTTAGGGGAGCAGAACCCCCACTTTGGTTCAGTCATATAACTTTTGACTCCCCCCAAGACTTTACTAATAGCCTACTCTTGACCAGAAGCCTTACTGATAACATAAACAACACATATTTTGTATTTTAAATGTATTATATACTGTATTCTCATATTGATGTGAACTACAGAAAATATTAAGAAAATCATAAGGAAAAATAGAAAAAAACCCACGTATAAATGGACCTGTGCAGTTCAAATCCTTGTGGTTCAACAGTTAACTGCATTTTTAAAAGCCATTGTATCTTTTTGCCAGAAAGATTTTTAATTTTTTTAATGTTTATTTATTTTTAAGAGAGAGAGAGAGTGTGAGCAGCAGAAGGGCAGAGAGAAAGGAAGGAGTTTTGTTTTTGTTTTTGTTTTTTTACAGGATATAACTTTTAAAAGGAATTTTCTTTGGAAATGCCAAGCAAAGCAAAATCTATCAGGTATCTGAGAGGCGGTCTTAGAATAATCAATCCTAAACTACAATCAACACATATAAAAAGTTGTAACTATCAACTTCCTGATTTTATGATGAATTTCCATTTATCCAAAATGTTTCCAAAATCTGGGATTTTTAAAAAATTCAGATTGAGGGGCGCCTGGGTGGCTCAGTCAGTTAAGAGTCCAACTTCAGCTCAGGTCATGATCTCACAGTTTGTGGGTTCAAGTCCTACATCAGGCTCTATGCTGACAGCTCAGAGCCTGGAGCCTGCTTCGGATTCTGTGTCTCCCTCTCTCTCTGCCCCTCCCCTGCTCATACTCTGTCTCTCTCTCTCTCAAAAATAAACATTAAAATTTTTAAATAATAAATAAAATTCAGATTGAAAAAGAGAAACCAGAGTGCTGGCTTTGACACTAGACTCTCCTCTTTTCCATATTTGTGATTGCTTTCTTCAGCAGGGAGAAACATGCATTTTATTATTAATAAAAGGAGTTTTCTTCCAGGTTTCCTGAGGTATAATTGGCAGAACTGTAATATAAGTGTACACATGATCACTTGATAGATGTATACATTGTAAAAGAATTCCCACAATCCCACAATTAACACATCTGTACCTCACATATTTGTTTTTTGTTTTTTTAGTTTTTTTAGTTTTAGTTTTTTGGGGTTTTGTTTTTGGTTGTTTTTGTTTTGTTTTGTTTTTTTTTTTTTTTTTTTTGTATTATTCTTTT
>NW_027551579.1:1796528-1799997 GCF_008692635.1 Crocuta crocuta | reverse complement strand
AGAACAGTTCTCTCTCATAGCAAATTTTAATTATACAATACACTAGTATCAACTACAGCCACCATGTTATAGATTAGATCCTCAGACTTTATTCATGTTATAACTGAAAATTTGTACCTTCTTATCAACCTCTCTCCTTTTCCCCTACTGCCTGCCATTCTGCTCTATGTTTCTATGAGTTTGACTTGTTTTTTTTAAGATTCCACATATAAGTGATACCATGCAGAATGTGTCTTTCACTTAACAATGTCACCACCGTTTGTTATCTCTTGTCTTTTTGCTAATGGACATCCCAACAGGTGTGGGGTGATATCTCACTGTGGTTTTGATCTGAACATCCCTGATAGTTAGTGGTTCTTTTATTTTTGTTTCTGTTTTGTTTTTCCTGATGGTTAGTGTTATTGATCACTTTTTCATGTACCTCTTGACTATCTGTATGTTTTCTTTGGAAATTTGTCTATTCAGATTGCCTGTCCATTTTTTAAGTTGGGTTGTTTGGTTTTTTTGCTAGTGAGGCATATGAATTCCTTGTATATTTAACCCCTTATCAAATAGGTGGTTTGCAAATATTTTTCTTCCCACTCTGTAGGTTGCCTTTTCATTTTGCTGATGGTTTCCTTTGCTGAGAATAAAAATGATTTTAGAATTGTTAGCCCAGACTACTGCAAAAAGCAAGCCTACTAACTAGAGTTCAGTATTTGTTAACTTTATTTCTCCCGAGGTAAAATTTGCATGAAGTGCAATGCAGACATCTTAGATGTGCAATTCACTGAGGTTTGATAAATCTATATTCCAACCAAGATATAAAGAACACTTGTATTATTCCAGAAATTGCCCTTGTGACCTCTTCTGGTCAATCCCAGTCACCATAGACAACACTGCTCTCAAATCTATCACCAGAGATTATTTTAGCTACTCCTGAACGTCATATAAATGGAATCATCAAACACTTGTTCTTTTATGCCTGGGTGCTTCCGCTCAACACAATGTCTCATTTTGCCATCAAGATTAAGCTAAGGTCATAGAAACAACTGGGGACTATTTGATTTTTATTATTCTTTAATATCTCTAAGATTAAGATTAGAAGACTATCTCTAAGATTAAAATGATTTGTTCTTTGAAAAATTGTCAGAATTTGCCTGTAAAAGTCCTCTGGTTTTCGTGTTTTCTTTGTGTGAAAAATTTAAACTACAATTTCAATTTCTTTATAAATGTTGGGTCATTCAGTCTTTCTGTTTCTGTTTTGAGACGATTTCAGTAGGTCCTTTTATCCTATGAACTTTTCCAGTTTATCTAAGCTTCTAAGTGTATCAACATAAATCTGTTCATATATTCCTTATTTTAATTTTGGTTGTATCTGTAGTTATATAATTTTCCCTTTCTAAATATTACTATTTTTTCCTTCATTAATCTCACCAGACATGTAACTACTTTACTAGTCTCTTTTGAGGGCAAAATTTTGGTTTTATTGATGATCTCTACAGTATTTTTAAAATTATTACTGATTTCTGCTCTTATTTTTCATGTTCTCTCTCCTTCCACATTCTCTGGATGTATTCTGTTGTTTTATTTTCTTCAGTTTCATTATATTGATGCTTAGCCTTTCTTCCTTTTTAAAATAAATGTTTAAGGTAATACATTTCATCCTAACTATCACTCAAAAATGTTTTACATTTATAGCTTGCCTCATTTTAGAAAAGATTTATAAAGAGGCATATAGTACAAGATTTAAAAACTAGATTGTGAAGGGGCACCTGAGTGGCTCAGTCGGTTGAGTGTCCAACTCTTGATTTTGGCTCATGTCATCATCTCAGGACCGTGGGATCCAGCCCCGCTTTGCCCCAAGTCCACACTCAGTACAGAGCCTGCTTAAGATTCTCTCTTTCAGGCACCTGAATGGCTCAGTCAGCTAAGCATCCGNAGAATGTTAGGAAGTTCTTTAAAGATGGCAGTGGTGGTTTTGTGGGTCATGTTTTAACTCAATTGCTTCTTCACATTTATAGTGGGTTTCTTGTTGGCAGCATATAGCTGAATATTGCTGTTTTTTTCCAATCTGATCATCTCTGCTTTAGAATTAGATATTTATGCAGTTTATATTTAATGTAATTACTGATATGTTTTCATTTAAATCTTCCATATAGCTATTATTTTCTGTATGTTGTATCTGTTCTTTGTTCTTTTACTCTTTTTGTATCCTTTTTTCACTGAGGAAGGATTTTTTTATTATTCAATTTTATCTCCTTTGTTGTCTTACTAGCTATAACTCTTTGTTGCATTTAGTGCTTACTTTAGGTTTTATAGTACACATCTTATTTTTATCCATCCACCTCCAAGCGATATTATATCACTTCACAAATAACATAAAAATCTTAATCTTACAATAGCATGCTTCAATTTCTTTGGAGAAATGTTTATTCAAGTCCTTTGCCCATTTTGAAAATGGGTTGGTTATTTTGCTATTGAGTTGTAGGTGTTTCTTATATATTTTGGAAATTAGCCCTTTGTCAGATGTATGTTTGCAAATACTTTCTCCCATTCTATAGGCTGCTCTTTCATTTTGTTGATTGTTTCCTTTGCTGTGCAGAAGCTTTTTGTTTGATATAGTCCCAGTGGTCTAGGTTAGCTTTTGTTGCCTGTGCTTTTGGTGTTATTCCCAAGAAATCATTAGTAAGGCCAATGTCCAGGAGATTTTCTTTCATATTTTCTTCTAGGAATTTTATAGTTTGTCTCATTTCATCTGTCTTTTTGAGCATCACCATCCTAGTAGATATGAAGTAGAATCTCACTGTGCTTTCGATTTGCATTTCTCTGATGGCTAATGATACTGAGCATCTCTTCATGTGCTTGTTGTCCATTTGTGTATCTTCTTTGGAGAACTGCTTATTCAAATATTTTGCCAACATTTAAATTGGGTTATTTGCTTTTTTATTATTGAGTTGTAAATGTCTTTCTACATTGCACATGCAAGTCCCTTATTAGATCTATGATTTGCAAAAACTATTTCCAATCTGTGGGTNCATAGAGAAAGAGAGAGATGATAGGGTGGAGATGAGGCAAAATTGGAAATAGAATGAACAAGCAGAAGGGATAAGCTTTTTTTCAAAGAGCTAAAGAGTGGAATATGGTTAAAGAGGTGAGAGAAAGACAGTGCTGTTATCCAGAGAAACTACCTAGTCTGATTACTCCTGAGAGGCTTTGTTATACCTCCATTAACAGTTCCGCTGGTCGCTGCTTCCCTGCTGCCGGGGGTTGAGTGGGGGTTGGGGGAAGTGTCGCAGCCTCAGATCCGCGGGGCTCAAGCAGCAATACGACCCGAGTGCGTCTGGGAAATGTAGCAACTTTAGGTCCGCAGAGTCCGCGTCGCCTCACCCAGCTGCAACCACTTTACCTGCCGCCACCGCTTCAGCAGGCAACTTCCGCTCACGCAGCCACCGCTTCACCAGTCGCCGCTTCACTTCACTGGGTCGCC